>NC_137063.1:50007947-50125447 GCF_032717465.1 Coenobita brevimanus | reverse complement strand
ACACACACACACACACACACACACACACACACACACACACACACACACACACACACACACACACACACACGCTCAGCTGAATAACTTAGCCTCTAACTTTCCTGGCAAAATATATAAATAAATAAATAAATAAATAAATTCTGAAACCTGTGCCTGATATTGGCTGTGTCCTCAGGTGTTAACTGGAATACTTCCATAATATTTGTGATATATATATTTTTTTGAAATTATCAAATCTTCTCGGCGCTTAATATTGTTATTGAAACTTCTGAGGGAAAAACGGCGAAAAAGTGACTGTAATGGATGTTAAAGGTTACACCTGTACATTCACACATACTGTACACACGCACACACACACAAACACACACGCACCCGCACGGTATATATATATATATATATATATATATATATATATATATATATATATATATATATATATATATATATATATATGAGACAGAGAGAGAGAGAGAGAGAGAGAGAGAGAGAGAGAGAGAGAGAGAGAGAGAGAGAGAGAGAGAGAGAGAGAGAGAGAGGGAAACTACTTTACGCAAGAATTATGATAGACCATTGCCTGCATAATACATGAAAACGTCTCTCTTTCTCTGTCTGTCTGTCTCTGTCTCTGTCTGTCTGTCTGTCAGTCTGTCTTTCTGTCTGTCTTTCTGTCTGTCTTTCTGTCTGTCTGTCTGTCTGTCTGTCTGTCTGTCTGTCTGTCTGTCTGTCTGTCTCTCTCTCTCTCTCTCTCTCTCTCTCTCTCTCTCTCTCATACCTTATCAGTCTAGCTCTTTGCAGTTATTTATTTTTTTTTATGTATTCTGATCCAACCTTTAATAGATGGTATATATTCATTGGGACTTCACCTCAACACAAGAAAGACTTTTTTTTTTTTTAAATTCTGCTTTTGCTTTTACTTGATTTAGGAAAGACCCTGCACACACACACACACACACACACACACACACACACACACACACACACACACACACACACACACACACACACACACACACACACACACACACACACACACACACATTATAATAAACGGTCTTCCTACATCCTCTGAACTCGACCTGTAGAGATGTGAAAAATGCATTACAAACTGAACGGATTTGTCAATATTTCTCTCAGTTACGGTCAGCGTATATTCACTGGGCTGAAAACTAGACAGGTTTTTAAATCGAGTCTCTCCGCTCCACCTCACCTCTTCTGTCTCTCTGTCTGTTTGTCTGCCTGTCTGGCCATCAAATAATTTTCCCATCAGCTCTCTGCCATTCCAAAGCTGGTATCTAACTGTGTTTCTCTTCTAAAAAAAAATAAAAAGATTCTGCATCCCCTCCAATTACTTTCAACCCCTTGTGTCATTTTCCAATTCTTTTTTTTATACGTCGGCTTTGGACACAATTTTTCCTTTTTCTTGTAATTTTGGTTGCTTTTGGGTCTTTTATTTTTGTTAATATATTTGCTATGCTCGTCTTGTTTGCTTGTTGTAATTGGTCATTTTCCCCGGTTCTTCTTCTCCTTCCATAAATCCTTCTTCTCCTTTTCCTTCTTTTCCCCTTCCTCTTCCTCATCGTGCTCCTCCTCCATTTCCTCCTCTGTTTCTTTCATCCACGTCTCCTCCTCCTCCTCCTCCTCCTCCTCCTCCTCCTCCTCCTCCTCCTCCCCTTTGATCTTATTATTCTAGTGATTTTTGATTGACTCCATTATACTATCACATAAGTCCTGATATCTCCCAGCTTCTTCATAATCACCGTTTTCTTCACTGCAGTTTCATATTTTCTGTTCCACTGATAATAATCCCTGCACTTTCCATTACTTCCGTCATTTCATTTCTGTTTAAGGTAGTTTCTTTCCTTCATCACTGTCTTTTCTCTTCAAGTTTGTCTAGGTCTTACTCACATCCACTTCCTGCAACTCCTGGATCCATTTAGCCGGGAGCTTTCAGTCTCATCGGGTTTAAAAAAAAAAAGTTCTTCCACACTTGAGCAACTTTCACCAACTTCTCATACAGTTCTCCTTTACATTGGATTTTCCATTTTCCTCGGCCCGTTAATGAGGTACTGAAGGGGTCGAACTGTTTGCTATGTCGAGAAAGTTGTGTAGTACAGTTTTTTATGGGTAATCTAATACCTATTCGCTAAATTGTTGAAGTTTCTATGGATATGTGTTACTTCCCGAGAGAATGTAATCGTGGGAGTGGCTTGCTACTGGCCAAACGCTGGTGCAGTGATTTCAGAATTGCTGTATGGCATCCGAATAGCCTGTGATAGCCCGATTTTCTGCATCGCTATCTTCATCATTGTCATCATGATAATTACCATCTTTAACTTCATCATCAACAACACCACCAGCAACAGCAGCAACATCAGTATCATCATCATCATCATCATCGTCATCACTTACAGGAGCAGCAGGCACAACAGCAACAATTACTTCAACAATAACATCATCATCATCATCATCATAATCATCATTATCCTCATCAGAATCCTATTTGTTTTATCGTTGCAATGTTCAGGAAAATCTACCCTCTCAATTATCAGCTCATCATTTGTTTATTACCTCACAAGCAGTGCCGTGTAAAAACTAACGCTAATTAACTTTGTGTCTGTTATATCTACTTCCAGCTGAGCATAATTGCCGGGTGTGTGGAAAAATGCTGACTTGTGATCGTGGCAGTGAACGGGTTAAAAGAGGTCATTATATTTTGAAGCATTAAAATTTCTGCCATGAAACAAAGGGCAGAACTAAAATAGAATTATTATATATCGTTTAGACTGAATTTGGTGTCCGACTGCTTCAGTGGCAGAAACATAATCAAGCGAAATATTTTTAATCCGTCATCATTTGTAGTCAGTTTGATCTTACGTGATTTGCCTCCTCTTTCGTCACTTACGTGTTACTTATAGGCTGAATGAAATATCTTTAAATCTTTGCAACATTTGGGTAACAATTATTTATAGCTAACAACGTGGTTAAATATCCTTTTCGTCTAACAGATCTGCCTTCGATCTGGAGAGGCAATAGGTGTCAGTCAGGCAATAGTTAAGCATCTATAGGACTTCCCAGTGACAACACATAAACACACACACACACACACACACACACACACACACACACACACACACACACACACACACACACACACACACACAGAAAAAATAAAATACTCCTGGATTTAATACCCTAACACTTCTATGGTGCGCGGAAGGTTTTAATCAGACGTTTGGAAATTCAGAAACGTTTAACACTGGCTGATTGTTTTGGTCGATAGGGTTCTGGGGGAAATGAATAATTAGCTGAATACCGGGAATTGAGCAAGACTGAACGTGGAAAATGATATCTGTGTGTGAGGAGAACATCCGGGTGAGGCAACTAGAGAGAGAGAGAGAGAGAGAGAGAGAGAAAGAGGGAGAAAGAGAGAGAGAGGAGTCTTTATGACAACACGTGTTATGAATATACACAAGCTGCGTCTTCCTGTTCCAACATAGCCATCAAGGGATCTGTCTTGATGCCTGCTCTACATGTTTGTGTGTGTGTGTGTGTGTGTGTGTGTGTGTGTGTGTGTGTGTGTGTGTGTGTGCGTGTCATAATCCCAATTTGGTGAGTACTTTAAATAAGTGAGTTGATATTGCAATAATTCAGTATCATTCCTAAAATTTTTCTTACTGAGTTGACCCTAAGATTAAAGGAGAGAGAGAGAGAGAGAGAGAGAGAGAGAGAGAGAGAGAGAGACCAAGAAAAGCCCTCTTGTCACTTTCTACGTTTGTTTTTTGACGTGGAATTCCCAGCTTTTCTCCGTAAGACGTAAAATCCTAGACTAAACAAAGCACTTTAACTCCGGCAGAAACAAAGTAATGTAACTACTTCTCCTTCTCTTTGCTTATGTACTCGAATTTGCTGTGGTGCATCTCTTAGCGATAAATTTTAGGTGCTTCATGCAACTGATGTACGACGAACTCCTCCATGTCTCCTTGGATACAGAGAAAAAATAAATAGGACAGTCTGGTAGCCGTCCCTTTTCTTTAACTATTTACTGAATATTATATTGCATATGTTCGTGCAACGTTAAGTTTTATAACCTGAGTCTCATATGTAACTGAAAGATATGAGGAACTGATCAATTTTCTCATCGGATACCAGGAAGTAAGGCAGATAACCATTACTGATCTTTGTTATATTACTTCTTGGTAGTTTGACGATATATATTTTCCACTATATTGAATTCAAGATACATTAGTTCCATCTACAGCTAACAGACAAAAATTCCCATCCATTCTGTCCTCAAATATCAGAGCGTAATCAGGAAAAATAACCATATCTTCTTTTTCTTACATTACTTCATGCTGCTTTGATGATTACTCACCAGTAATTTTTAATCCAAATTGCTTCCGTCCCATTCACATCTGACAGACACAAAGAACTCGTCCATTCTCTCCTCGGGTGCCAGGATGTAAATGGGATAAAGTGGCGGTGTTGCTCTTCCCCCCAGCATAACAAGCTTCCCTGCTGCACGGCTAACGACCAGTGATATGGCTTCAGAGCGGGGTAGGGCAAGGGAGAGGTAACACGGGTCTTGTTCAGGGGGAAATGAGTCTTGTCACTTTAAGAATATCGTCGAGTATCAGTTTATCTCAGACCCCTGTCTTCACTCTCAGTTAAATAAAATCGGCTGGCCTTACCTTCAATAGAATATCAAAGTTCTCGACTGTTAATCTAGCGGAAGCGAGTCTGTTACTTTAAGGATATCATTATGAATTAATTTACAATATTTTGGACTCCAGTGATCACTCTCAGCTGAACAAAATCGTCCAGTGTAAGTTGGAATGAATATTAGGAGAGCACCGTAACAATGAAAATATTATCTAAAGCTATTTCCAATTCCTCTGGTTTAAATAGTCTGCTCTGAGCTGAATAATGCCGATTTGATGGTTGCAGGAGAATACCATTATCATCGTCCTACTTGTGCTGAGGGTATTAATATTTACTCTACTCCCTGCTTTTAATATTTATGCTTAATGATTACGACATATTAATAGACGGAAAAATTATATAGGCTACTCATCTAGCAATGAAATAGGGACGTGCGTGTCTAATTCGACGGTTGCATGTCATTGTCTGGGGTAATGTTTGGCGTGTGCCTTCCTAGTCATCCACGCTGCTCTTGTATATGATCAACTTGACAAGGAAAGCTTTTGTTTACATATTACTATACACACGATAATATTAACAGTTTCAGGAAAATCGTGGAAGAAACATTAATTTTCTAGATGCTGTGTTGAGATTTATAGAAATTTATTGCTTGTTAGTAAATGGTATACGCTGCTCCCATCACCACACACCACCACAACTATATTTATGGCCTTTAGGAAAATTATGGCCATTTTTCACAGAAGACGAATGCCGGTGATTTAGTGTGTTCTACCCGGTAACCCATCATCCACTGAACGATCATCATCATCATCATCTCTATATTCGCTCCCCTCACCGGAAGAAAAACGGGCCCATTATTTGCTTAGGAAAGGGGTCTGTATCGGCAGGTGTTTGACAGACTAAACAAGGGAGCCAGGGGGGAGGGGAGAGCGTGCGTATTGGCTCTCTGAATAATAGATCTTCCAGGAGTGGTTTCCAGGAAGGGTTCTCGACGCTTCTGGATTGAGACGTGCGGGGTGCGTGGTGATAAGGAGCATTTTCCTGGAACTCCTTGGGGATTTATTTCATTTTCCATTCCATTGTATTATTTAGGGTTCGTACGTCACTTTTTGTGGGATTTTATGAGGGGAAAAGGGTCAGGTTGTTATTATCATTGTTATTGTTGTTGTTGCTGCTGCTGATGGGAGGTATGGCCTCTCATACGGACATCTCCAAAACGAAAAGGCTTTCCTTAGATAAACGAAATAATTGAACTAACGGATTTAATTGAATGCTATTCCTCTCGTGTGTCCCATGTTACTCTCTCCCGAACATATCCCACGCAAATAAACACATTCTCGCATAAACACACTCCAATCCTGCCATACTCGGTATCATCAAATAACATCACTTTAACTAAATAAGCTCACGAATACAAAGCTATTTCCTATTATTCAGCTATGTCTTGCCTCGTATCCTTCTCCCCCGACAACAAATCCCGCGCAAAGCAAGAGAGCCCACGAAAACACACTCCCAAACCCGCTATTCTCGGCTGCACCAGATCAACATTCGAGGCAGCCTTGAGAGGGTATCCAGCCTGTGTCCTAAGAGCCCCCACTCCCCTCATCCAACCGCCTCAATACCGTAATGTGACCCACCCCCCAGCCTCCAGCCACCTCTCGTAGTCACAGGTAAATGTTCCGTCAGTAGCTGTTGGAGAGAGGAGGGGAAGAAGGTTTGTGTGTTTGCGAGGGCCATATTTATAGGGAATCGTAGCCAGTTTGTATAAGCAACTTAAAGTTCCGTCAGACTTTGAAAGGCTGAGAGAAGAAAGTGTGTGTTTTTGTGAGAGCCATGTTTGTATCGAATCTCATCCAGTTTGTATGATAAGCAAGTTTCTTTTTCAGGTTGACTAGGACAATACTCAGGTTAGTTTTTCGTATTTTGTCTTTTTATCATTCCACCTTGTCATTGAGGATTTTAGTAGCTCTATGGATGATGGCAAACATAGTGTAGTACCCTAAATTTAAACACAACTCAAGTTTGGGAAAGTTTTGAATATGTCCCCATGACTTGTTCTTCTTGATTCTCTCACTAGATGGCTCTGTGAGTGTCCTTGTCATTTGAATATTTATCTACTGTATGTGTGATTGTGTAATGGGTGTACCTGTGGGATTGACTCTGTAGTCGTCTTAATACATTTTCATTCTCGATTTATTTTGCATATTATGTCGATACTCTCTTGTATATTGGTAATGCCTCCATATCATCGAGACTATTTTCTTCGGCAACATGCAGCAGAATATTAAGGTATAATAGGAAACATAAATCGCTTAGGTGAAGGAGCTAGGAAATATCTTAAGCCGACAACAGTGCGGACAGTTATGTGTTAAGTAAAATAGACTGCCCAGCCCAAGGGGTGCAGGAAGGGGAGTGACAGGAAGAATAATAACTGCAGAGGAGAGTCTTGTCATGTGAGCTTGACTGTTTTGTGTGTATGCATGAATATTTCGGGCAGAATGGTTTTGAATATGATATAGATAGTTCAAGTAGTAGGACTCTAAGTATCAGCAGTGCCCTTTAATCTTAACCCGTTGTTTATAATAGTGACCTTGCTTAGAGACATGTCTATAATTACCATAAACATCATAAAGGCAGATTCCAACAATGAGCTTAACATTTGAGAAGGGAAATTCTTTTACATCTTCACGTCTCCACATTCTATTCATAATTTTTCAAAGCTTTCCATCATTTTTTATTCATATCATTGCCTAGTTTTTTCTTTTGTAATTAGTAAAACAGATGTTACCGTTGAGATTTGTGCCACCATTTCATCATACCCATTTAGATACCCGTTCTTCTCTCTTTCTTCTGTCTGATACCACGCATTTTTACTCCCTCTGCATCCAGCTCCTATTAAACGTATAGCCAACCTTCGCGCTATAATTTCTTTGCCATATCACTCTGTCTGATGCGCCAGTCTGTTCATTATATCCTTTTTTCTTTTTTTCTTTCTTTTTTTTACATATGAGTAATTTTCTTCTTAATCTTCCTTGGCATTTTTAATCAACATCAGGGACATTTTTCATTGGATAATTCTTTTCCTTATAACACATGACTTTTTCAACATTTTCAGTTCGGCCATTACTGTATATTTCTCAGTATTGCATTCACAGGACAATAATACAGCGCTCAGCTGCGTCTCCTTCCTCCATCCACCCCATCCGACTCCTCTCTCCCTCACCCACCCCTCCCGACTCCTCCTTCCCCCAACCAACTCCTCCTTCCCCCACCCGTCACACCCGACTCCTTCTTGCCCCATTCACCCCACTCACTCCCTCTCGTTCCCCACCCAACTCCTCCTTCTCCTGCCCACCCCACCCGCCTCCTTCCTCCATCCATCCCACCCGACTCCTCTTTCCTCCGCCCACCCTACCTGGCTCCTCCCTCCGTAGTTTTTACAATTACCGGGCTTCATATGCCTTCATTTACCTCCACGACATTTTTCTTTTTCCACCTCCTTCAATGTTCACTTGCAAAACGGAAATGGAAAAGGTCACAGTCTCATGCATTTCCGTCATTAGGAATTTATAAATACAAGTCTCAGTTACTGGTGTCCTTAGGTGATTAATAGGGAGGAATTATTTTCGTGTTGTTGAAGTTGCTTAGTAATGAAGTTTGGATTTAAAACTTAGGTAATGGGCTCTTCTAGATCAGTACTTTTTTTTTTTGGAGAGAGAGAGAGAGAGAGAGAGAGAGAGAGAGAGAGAGAGAGGGAGAGAGACAGACAGACAGACAGACAGACAGACAGACAGATGAAGAAATGAAAACAGCAAAAGGGTAAATTGTAATGTGAGGTAGACTAGAGGTTCAGGAAAAGAAAATAATTCGAATGTGAATTAGTAAACGCCAGAGAGAGGTTTCCCTGATTCATCTGCATGATTCTCTCTCTCTCTCTCTCTCACTCAGGCAAAGGAAAAGTTGGCTAAGCTTTTAATTATTCCCGTGTTTTAATCTCGTCGTTTTCTCTCACTTCGACCTGGTCTCCCTCTCGACGAATTTCCATCCCAAAGTTATAACTAATTTTATTTATTATTTTTAAGCTCAAAGTATCATGTTCATATTACTGGAAGAAAAGAGTAGCGAGAAACTAAGACCTATTATTCTGTATTTTCAAGTATTCTATTTTTAAGGATAATTTATAAAGAAGTACCTTGTAATTTCTTGTTATTATCGAGTTCAGGTATACGGTATACTGTATGGTCTTTATGTTTAAAATAAGAAGAATATAAAGGTGAGGGGCAACTGAGTAGTATTTACTTTTATTATTGTTACTGTGTGTGCATGTGTGTGTGTGTGTGTGTGTGTGTGTGTGTGTGTGTGTGTGTGTGTGTTTGTGTGTGTGTGGTTATGGGAAATAACATTTTATGGAAGTAGAAATTTCCACCTTGAAAAATTACACTAAGAGAGAGAGAGAGAGAGAGAGAGAGAGAGAGAGACAGACAGACAGACAGACAGACAGATGGACAGACAGACAGACAGACAGAGAGGGAGCACCTGTTTATTCCAGTCTATCCCCCTTGTCTCTGTATCATTTATTTTGCATCAAAGAAGATCAGCATTCCAGTATATAGATCAAAACATGGAAGGGAAATAAGTCATAAAGCTTTCTTACTCCTACGGGAACACATTCATGACCATTTATTGCTCTTGCCTGTACATGACCTACCCACGTGACTCCCTATCGACCCTATTTCACCCTGCTTCCCTACCCTCCTGCCCACATCCCAGCCTCCAACTCCCCCATCAACTGACTCTGACGAACAAGGTAGCTGTGGAGATAACTTGGCTTTTTGAGACTAATTGGACACGTAGAGCACTTGGCCTTTCAGATTGTAAGGCTATATACATCACTAGGCTGTAGGGTTCAATTTGATGGGAAGAAACTCTTATACTGTTATGGAGAGTGGTAAATATAATTCTTTCTCTCCCTCTCTCTCTCTCTCTCTCTCTCTCTCTCTCTCTCTCTCTCTCTCTCTCTCTCTCCACGTGTCATAAACTGCAGGGAAAATATAAAGGAAATAATATGACCTCTTGCAGCTACTGGGCAACGTTGGCTCGAAACTGTAACACATTTAGCACACCTAGTTAGATTTTGACGCCAATGTCTCGTCAATTTTCCGAAGTAATTCATTCTAATCCCATCATGAGTTTATCTCGCTTTATATAAATTACGTGCTTTTAACTGGCTATGACGTCAGACGCAGTAGCATTTTAATTAGTAGTTTTTATTAGCGGCCATTAACCAACAAAAGGAATGCTGTAAGTGCCTGTATTTCAGAACCACTTACAATCATTAGCCCATTATTTTGTGATGGAATCCTTAATGACCTAGATATATTGACTGGTGGTTCGAGTTTTATTTTAGGGGAAGATTTAGACTCAGCGAAAGATTATCAAGTGTCAGCCCCAATGACCCTCGTGTATAGGTCATTCACTTTAACTTGGCTGAGATTGTTGTCCCTTTGAAGCCAGTTGCAGGTAGATTAATGGCAGAAGAAGACCATATTGCCTGTCTACATCCATGTCATAGCACTTCTTCCTGACTAGCATTATATTCTAGTGTTAATCTTTTGCCGCATCTTAGCATTCAAGATGGAGACTTGTTATGCCCAGAAAAACATGAACGCGTTTGGCTGACAGGCATTAATCAAAAACCCTTTTCAGTCTTTTTTCCCTTATATCAGGTGACACATCCTCTAATTTATTCTTTGCTAAAATTACAAAATTTTTCTTAGCTAAGAGGTGAATTTCTGAACTAGAAGAGTTAGAGAAAATCTCATTAACTTACCTAATCCAAAACTCACCAATATCATTCACTTCTAGTCGCGCAAAAGCCTACATTACCAGTCAATGTCTAATTTTCGCCAACGCTATTTCCCTAATCTTATATTTCTTTAACCAGTTCTACTTTTGTCTTGAAGTCGCTTTGTCTCACTTACTGCTCTGCTTTTCTTTTTATCAAAATTCACCAACATATTTCACTTATCGTCCTGTCAGACCCAACAAAATGCATCCATATTCTTTTCCGATCATAACCTCATATTTCCACGCCCATTTTTTTCCCAATTTAACCATTAATCTCTCTATTTTCTCTTTATAAACTGGTCCAGCGATCATATTTATCTTTCATCTTTAGTTGCGGAATATCCCACTCCATGCATTCGAATCTCTTGCAATCATCCTCCGTTTCTCGCCCACGTGGTTGTCTAGTCTTATCGGAGAATTATCTAGCCTACCCTGTCTTAAAATCTGTAATCTTTAATTTGTAGTCGCAGTATATTTAAACCTTGCATTTCTGTTCTTTCCCAAACATCGGCTGGTTCTCTCCCGCTTCGTCCCACACATATCTACATATAATCAAACATACGTTATATAAAAACCTCCAATATACCTTGAACCTAATCCACTTTCTCCAGACATTAACAATACCCATCATTTCCTGTCTCCCAACAGCCAACATCATGCATTTCCATTCTCTTTAGGTTATAGGCTGGTTCTCTCGCCGCGCCCATTCCGATATGACCAACGTCCCTCCCTCGGCAGACCACCACACGCATCTCTTTGAATATATATTGACTGTTAACGACCGATAGCCTGCCGTACAATAGCCAATACCGTAGAGGCGGAGAATGGGCTGTGTTGATGGAGGACAGGGAGCTTAATCGGCTGTTGTACCGTCGTTCCCATCCAGTTTCTATCACCTACATATTGGTTGTATCCTCGGCTACTGTGGATCTCTCGTTATATCATTTTCTAAGCGATTTTTGTTTTCTCGTTTGCCTCAGGATATCCGTAACATTTCTTCCTAGGCGGCTTATTTTCTCTCTTGCACATTATTAGCTTACAGTTTGTTACTTATGGAACATGTCACTACTAGACAGGTATAAGAAAGGAAAATTAGGTGTAATAATTATGCAAAATCCCTCGTTAAGGAAAGTCCATTAAGAAGTCTCTAAATTCCAACGAGATAAAGGATTATTAAACTGTCTTCCTAATGTTATCAATACATGATTAACTTTTTTTTTTCTTTACGTCTACGTATTTTTTCTTCTTTGTTTTGTTTCTGTGTACGCACTTCACGATGTTTGTGTGTGTTAGTTTAGCATCCGTGTACGTACATCACGCTGTTCTTGTTCGTTGGTTGAATTACATATATTTACATACGTAACTCCATGGTACTCTACTGTGGTCGCCATTCGGGATTTAGCTTGACTGCATGATAGGCTGTGTCTCCTAAGTTTTTAATACACGAGCATCCGTTGCGTTTCAGTTTTAACGTGTTGTTGTAGGTGGTTTTTGAGAGAGAGAGAGAGAGAGAGAGAGAGAGAGAGAGAGAGAGAGAGAGAGAGAGAGAGAGAGGAGTAGAAATTAAGAGAAGCCGCGGTGAGAAGTGTGGGATAAAGAGAGACAGGGGTGACTGCGAGAAATGGTTTAATCTGGGTGCCGTCAGTGAAGTCACGCCTGATTGATAATACGACCCAGGAGGAGGAGCTAACGTGACTGTGAGAAAAGAGGATGAGGAAAGTGGAGGAAAGTGTATCACCTGAGACAGGTTTGTGTCGCTAAAGTGATTGAACGAACACGGGGAAGGTGAATTAACGGGGAATTAGGAAAATGAAAATAATGATGATGAGGTGATGATGAGACTGTATAATGGCGTACTATAACGAAATGAAATCCAAAAGCACATCTGTCAACACACACACACACACACACACACACACACACACACACACACACACACACACACACACACACACACACACACACACACACAGTGAAAAAGATGACCCGAAATTAGAACCCACAGGACTGGTTTGGTGCTGGAAAGGAAGTTAATTAAAGTCCTAAGTCAGAATGAGCCTGGGGGGGGGGGCAGTGATCAAGATATTAAATTGTAATGGACAGGAATCAAGAGGTTTAATTGCAGAGATAAAATTTTCAACGACACTACCAAAATGCCAAGTTAAGGCAACAATACATACTCAAAAATCTGACAAGGAGAGAAAGGTAGAATCAAAGATATTACAAGGCACACACACACTCCCCACTACACACACACACACACACACACACACACACACACACACACACACACACACACACACACACACACACACACACACACACACACACACACACACACGCTAAGACCAAAATTAGATCCCAAAGGACAGTCCTGGCGTTGGAAAGGAAGTTAATGGAAAGTGCTCAGGCAGGATCAGGCTTGATGCAAGACCAGGGGGTCGGGGTGGGAGGGGGGGAGAGCAAACAAGGTCCCGGCCAATTAAAACGGAGATTTGGCGGAGCTGTTGACACGACGTATACTAATTGCGCCACCTTGCTCTTCCTCCTTAAGACCATGACCTCGTTTGCGAGTGGTTTTGGAGAATACTTAGCCCTGTTTAATGCTGAAATGGATACTTGATGTGTGTGTGTGTGTGTGTGTGTGTGTGTGTGTGTGTGAGAGAGAGAGAGAGAGAGAGAGAGAGTCAACAAACTCTATGGCCTCAACTTGCCATATTTTACCTACGTTTCTAGTGGCATAAAAATATTGCCAGATATTTTCCTCCGTAGAGATTTCATTTACATATTACACCTCAGTATCGTCATTCATGTATATTGGCCACGTCTGGGCTTGGCCATCACGGAGTCAGCAGTAAATGGCATCTTTAAATTAATACAGACGCGACAATATGAGAATGAAGGGAAGGAAAAGGCGCTATGAACTGAAATTTAGGGACAAGAGAAATGAAGAACCAGTTGTTAGGGGAAATCACTATTAATATCCATCACCTGTTGACGGAGGTGAAGCTTTGACAGGTAACGTGCAGGCTGGGACATCAAGGCTGGACCTAGGCTTGTTAGGCTGGCTTTAGGCGGAGGGGTGGAGAGGAAAAAGAAGGAGGAAAAAAAAAAATGATGTGAGAGGAGGGGAGAAGAGACTGAGCGATGATGGGAGACTATGGGAAAATGGAAGGTGAGACAGATAGATAGATAGATAGATAGATAGAGAGAGAGAGAGAGTGAGAGGGAGAGGAACGATAAAGATATGAGAGGAAGAAATGATCTAAGAGAGATGATAGGGGAAATGATAAAGGATAGGGAGGCGATGAAAGAAAGGAAGAAGAAGGATGAAAAGGAGGAGGAGAAGAAGACGAAGAAGAAGGCTTAAGATTAGTGCCTGTCTAGAGCACAAGGGCCATTAAATTTAAGGCACGGTGCTGGGCAGTCCTGGAATATCAACCAATCCAAAATATCAAACAGAGGATTATGAAATGCAAGTGTCTGGGTTGGTGAGGGATTCTTGGGTTCCCAGAGCCCCCCACAACTATGCAATTGTTTTTGATAGTAGTTCGTTACTCTCGCCCTGACGACATGAATTACGTAGGACAGAGAAGTGAAATTAGTGTAGTTAATCGCGTGTGTGTGTGTTCCGCCAGGGTAGCAACCGGACGCTGACTAGTTGGGAAAACGGCTATTTGATTTACGGTTCAGCGAGGCTCGATTGTTTCGCTAATGAGCCACGAGGGGGCGCTGGTGAAACGAGGACCTCTGATGTGGATCGGCGGGAATGTGTGGAGTGGTGGTGGCGGTTGTCGGTGCGCCGGCATGTGTGCCGTAATTGAGGGATGCGGGACGCGGGAATTGACTGCCCCGGGTTATAATGACGTATTTTTACCTTGACGCTGCAGTCGCTGTGGTAATGAGGGAATTTGTGCTGGTATTACTGAGCTTGCTGAGACTGGGATTAATTTCACACACATTAAACTTCAAGTAACCTGTTGCTCTTTTAATGCTGCAAAGAATGATCCCAAAACTTAAACCTATAAAACTGTTGCTCTTCCCAGAAAAAAGAAAAACAGTGGTGTTTAAATCAAGATTCATTCAACACCAGATGCCTGGACGCAACGCATTTGAAGGACTGTAGGTCATGGGTGGAGAGAAATAAGGACTGGAGAACCTTATTCCAGAGGAGATGAGTAGCACACATACAGGAATGAGAGTATCGATTAACTCATGCTGGACAGAAAAGAGCTGCGAGTGCGTTGCTAGATCCACGCAGCCCACCGGCTATAATGTTGGAAACAGTAGTCAGCAGTTCAGAGGATCACTGATCACTGAAATATGGAAGAAAGAACGTGGGAGAGAACATTGCAGAGAAGAGAAAGACAATAGAGAGTCAGTAAGGGGAATGGAGTTGAGGAGAAGGAAGTCTTTCGAATCCACTCTGTTTAGATAGCTGTGTTTTGAGCCTTTCCGCAATTCTATGTTCCATTTGCTCTTCTCCGGCACATAAGCTTCTTTAACATTTTTTTTGGATTCTTTGAAATAGACATAACCCTGTATATTTGCCTGTCTATTTTTCTTGCCAGATATATATACCAAAAAAAAAAAAAAAAGATTTGACCTAAATTGAAGGGAATCTTCTCGACACACAGGTCGGAAAACTTTCTTTGTATTTACTTCTCTCTCAGGTCGTATTTTTCAACTGTCTGTCGTTCTTTTCAGGCACCGATCTTATCTGAGAGAGAGAGAGAGAGAGAGAGAGAGAGAGAGGGAGGGAGAGAGAGAGAGAGAGAGAGAGAGGGAGCACCTTGGTACATTTCCCACTTAACAAAGACCTGTCATCCTCAGAGCCTTTCATCAGTGTCTGTATTTATCAAGGTTGTTACCTAAATTTTGAGACAACATTTCCTCACTATATTATTGCTTCCAGGAACAGTGCTTGTTATTTTTACTATTATCAGATATTTTTTTTTACTTCAGTTCACCTTGTGCTTTGGTTGTGAGGTGTACGTTTCCTGTAAGAGCAAGTTTATATAAAACTTAATCCATAAATTTATATTGTGATCTTGTTATGTCTTATTCTTTGTACCTCCAGACAATTGGTCATCATGGAAGAAAGCCTTAGAAATGACTTGGAAATTCTCATTAAAAATAAAAGCCACTTCTTCACGTTCCTTCCTGAATAAAATGATATCAATTAGGAGGTACCGGAAAATATATGAGTAAATGAATACAATATGGTGAACAAAAAAATAAAATGCGATATCATAGGGGAGTAAAAAGGGTTAATAAATAATCCCTCGCTTTATCTACCTGTGTCTCTCCGTCTATCTGTCTATTTCTATATACCAGTCGCAGCCAATTCAGCTCTCGTAATTACTTTTAAAGGTCATGGGACGTGCCAGCCATGAATTCCAGTCCTATCCTTTCTTATTAACACATCGGGTTCAGGTCTAGTTGAACTAATCGTACAGGATTGGCAGGAATTTAACGAGAGAAGAAGAGACTAAGGAAATAATGAAAATATATGACGTTTTAGTAATTAGGGTTGCAAGGGAAACTTTCTTTCTTTCCCTTCCCCCTTCTCTCTCTCTCTCTCTCTCTCTTTGTTTGTAGAAGAGTTTCTCTACCATCCCTCCCCTCTCTGTCTCTTTGTTTAACTGTAGGAAATTCTCTTTCTCGCTCTCTCTCCCCTGACCTGAATCACTCACTTAACCTTGTCAATTCCTTCAGTTTTACAGGGAAATTTTGAGAAGTGGCGCGCTAGGGAAATTACCCCACCCTCGTTTATTGTTTTTCCCCGCCTCGGTGTAATATCGTGCAGTATTAGGCTTATATAACGCTGCGTCGAGTGCCCTGCCTCGGGGAATATCATCGGATTATTAGTTGGTTCAGATATTGCTGGGGAGTATTATTTGCTCAGTGTGTTTAAACTGGATTTAGGGTAAGGATAATGATGATGATGATGAGGATGAAGATGATGATAAGAAGGAAGATGACGAAAATGATGACTACTATTACTACTACTACTGCTACAACTACTACCACTACTACCGCTATTATTATTATTATTATTATTATTATTATTATTATTATACACGGGAGAATTAGTACGTCCTCTACACATACCACTGGGAAAGTAGGATGATGACAGCGATGGTGGAGAAATTATTAGCCTTTCAACACTACTTCTATATCCTCTTCCGACACTCTGATATATATTATGTATGGTGGGACAATTTTCGAATGAGACTCGAGGGATGGACAGGATGATCAATACACAGCGTCTCGGAAGGAAACGGCGTAACTCTGAGAAATGACTGATGGGTGAATTAAAAACAAGCTATATTAACATGGGTCCAAGTCTCAACCGTTAAGGTGTTCTAATTTCTGATAACCTTATGGGTGAGGATGGTCTCCTTTACCACTCACCCTAAAGGTCACCCGTATTTACCGTATTTTTACCCCCGTAACGGCTGAGATTTGGACCAATGACGATTTGGATTCTTTTGCTCAGAATTTCCTCATCCATCATTCCCCAAAAAGTAATGCCTTTTCCTCCTGGGACATCCTATAATAAAAGCTCCAAGAAAGAACCCAATTAAAAAATGTCTGGAAAAACTACACTTCTAATTCCTTTTTCTCTCTCTTCATTTTCATCGCAATCGGCAGACTTCTGAAGGTTATTTTTTGGGGGAGGCCGAATTATTGGATGTGGGTCCCCGGCACTTCAATATTTGGAGGGGGTGGGCGGTTGTCTTCATTTATTGGAGAGAGAAATGTTGGGAGTGCTGCTTGAGAAGTGGAAATTGTATTGTGGGTGGAAAGAGAGAGAGAGAGAGAGAGTAATTCCTACACCACACTCTGGCCAGCATCCAGCCTTACCGCACCGTAGCTGTGTATTTGTTTGCTTTGTCTGCTTGCTTGTGTTCCTGTCTGTTTGCATGTGCTTAATTGTCCTCTAGTGCCTGGCTGTTTGTTTGCCTGTCAGTTCGTTCTTTCTTGCGTCCTTCTGCTTGTTTGCTTATATACCCCTCTGTTTTTGTACACATGTTTGTTTGCTGGTTCTGTATGCTTGTATGTATGTGTCTGTTTTCTTAATGCTGGTACCTGCTTCTGAGTGTGCGTGTATAATGTTTGTGTGTTCTTGCTTGTTTATGCTTGCCACTCCGCTAGGCACTCTGTTTTCCTCCTTGTTATCCTCTCAGTAGTGTTTTTCCTCTCGGCATTCCTGACTGATGCTGCATTTATTATTGTGTCTGTCTGTCTGCATTCTGTCTGCTCCGGCGTGTGTCTGTTAATTTGTCTGCTTGTGTCTATATTTGTATTTGTTTCGCTCATTTGCTTCTGTGTTTGTTTCACTGTTTATTGTTTATTTCCTTTTATAAATTTCATACCATTTACCAGTTTCAGTGACTTCTTTATCGCCATTTCCTCCATCTCTCTATCATATTTTTTCAACATTTCTTTTCCCCTTTCTTCAGTCTTTCCTTTTAACCCCGCTTCTGATTACTACTTTGCATCCCCTTTCTCTCTCCCCCCCCCCTCCTTCTCTCTCTCTCTCTCTCTCAGTTTACATTCTCTAGTGCTTGTCTTCTTGCGTCTAACTTTTCCTCCCTGATTTTCTCTCCACTTGCCTTTGGGATTTTCTTTCTCCTTGCAGTTTCTCTCCCAAAGCTACTTTTCCTTACCATTTCTTTTCTGATATACTTTCTTCTTCTTCTTCTTCTTCTTCTTCTCTCTCTCTCTCTCTCTCTCTCTCTCTCCCTCTCCCTCTCTCTCTCTCTCTCTCTCTCTCTGCTCTTTCCCTTTTTCATTCATATTTCACTTAAGCCTTTTAGTTGGATGATACAATTCATTTTCTTCTTGATGCCGCAAATTGATTTCATTCCAGCTAGGAGAACCTTCTAACTGGGAGAGGTCGATTATAGAATTATATAATCTCTTCGCTATTAAAAGTCTTCCCAAACTTTAATATAATCGGCTGGAAACTGCTAGGTAAAAAAAAAATTATGAAGGAATTAATGTTTCTCTTTCCCTTTTATCTTTCTATGATCCTTCTTCATTTCCCTTCTCATGTTAATTATCATTTTAAATTCTTATTTTTCCATTTTATTTTCCTTTATACATCGTGCAGTATTTCCTCTTCTCGCTTTGTCTCTAATCCCTTCCCTTTTACTGTTTTGACTATCTTTCTTTTGTTTCCTTACAACGACTTATCATCAGTGTTTTCCTTTTCTCCCTGCCTACCTGTCTTTCGTCTTTAGTACACACTTTTCATGCATATTATTTAAACTAACTGTGGACATCGTTAATAAGAGAGAGTCATAGGAGCCTCAGTGTAAAACACATCAGTGGTGTATTGATATACACCTCTGATGATCGGGAGAAATCTATAATCCTCTTTAAAGTAACTCCAGACGGGGAAGTTCATCTGAGAAAGAGTAGTAGGAGTAGGTGAAGGTTAACATATCTTTTCATGTTTTCTTTTGCCTCTCTCCTTCAGTCATTCTTTCTTTCTCTTCTTTCCTTCTCCGATGACATTTACCTTTATTGCTGCATGACCAGGATTCTCATTTTTATAGCTCCATCAGGCATATATTTCTCCTTTTTTTCACTTCCTGTTACTGCCTCTTCCTCCTCCTCCTCCTCCTTCTCCTCCTCCTCTTCGTCTTCTTCTTCTTTCCACTCCTTTTCTTCTTCTTCCTCCTCCTCCTTCCCATCCCTATCTACATTCTTTCCTCTTCTTTTCCCCCAGCATCCTCTCCTTTCCTCTTCCCCTTGTATCCTCTTTACGCTTCCTTCTCGTCTCTTGCATCCTTCCTCCCTTCACCTATTTCTGCTTACTCGTCTGCTTTGAAACACACACACACACACACACACACACACACACACACACACACACACACACACACACACACACACACACACACACACACTCTCTCTCTCTCTCTCTCTCTCTCTCTCTCTCTCTCTCTCAGCCTCTCTCATTTTCTTTCCCCTTTCTCTTGCGTTCCTTTCTTCCAGCTTAAATTTACCACACCAGACCTCCATTCTATTGCTCTCTCTCTCTCTCTCTCTCTCTCTCTCTCTCTCTCTCTCTCTCTCTCTCTCTCTCTCCTGCCTGCCATACGTAAACCCTCCAAAATACACACCCACAAATTATAGCTGTCTCACTCCTAAGTTTCCCCTCTTCACAACGCCCTAGCATGCACGCCTCTGTTTTTTTTTTTTTTTTTGACGCTGCTGGAAATTAATTGGAAAGCTGAATAAAGCAATGGTTAATTAAGGTTTCAGACAAATATATTAATTAATATATAGCTAATTTGGCATACCTGGGTTAGAGAAATAGAATAGAGGGATAATATTCTCGCAGTGATGTATATATTTAGCTGCTCAAGATACAAATATGTTTGCTTTAAATTCTGGGCGATACTAAGCAATTTTTTCAACTGAGATATACGAAGACGAAGAGGGAGAATATTTAGATTTTTGCTTTTCGGCCGCACGAGGCTCAGTAACATGGTCAAATAATGTTTACTGAAGGTCAATATTCCCTCAAAACTCGACCAGTAATAACAGAGTAAATTCGGACCCCCAGCGATTCTGTTGGGTTAGCAGTGAGAGATTAGAAACAACATGATTTCGCCAGTCTGACCGGCCCGACATTCGAGCACGAGTTCTTCCAGATGCGAGGTGACTGTTCTGACCAATGCAACACCGACACCCATTTTAAGCTGAATGAAAATGGTAAGGGGGTAGAGGTGAGAGATGGGGGAGTGAAGATTTAGGAGGAGGGATAGGAGGTGGAAGGAGGAAGAGAGGCAGGAGGGAAGGAGAAAAAATGTAGAGGAGGAGGAGGAGGGAAGAGAGGAGAGGGGTGGAGGAAGAGGGAGCAAAGGGATGAGAGGAAAAGGAGGAAGAAGAAACAGGAAAGAGGGAAGAGGAGGACGAGAGGGGAGAGGAGAAAGAGGGAGCAATTGGGGGAGGGTATGAGGGAATTGGGTCGAATTAGAGTTGATTGCGTCTCATTTGTTTTCGTCTCATTCACTTTGGAGTTTGATCCTCACCCATTTTTTTCGCTTGGTGTGTTATCTGGCCTAGCCCTGAACGGTGTCGGTAATTCTGTTAATGGGTTTTAATTATTCTCTCCCTCCCTCTCTCTGTCTCTCTCTTTCGTGCGTATGTGTGTGTGTTTCATGGCTCTTATCTTCCTTTTTACTGCAGAGAGGAGCTTACACACGAAACCGGAAAGTGGTAAAGGAAGGGAAAAATGAAGATGGAAGACAAAGGAAAGTGCAACAACAAACACGTCTGCAGTATCTCGACAAGGCTGGGATGAAAATGCAAGATACGTTGAAAACTTAAAAGGATTCCCGGACAAGGGAATTAAATGTTACGATAACGCCAACAGCAACCCACGTACACGAAAAAAATAACTGACAGTTACTGTACTCATTTCACCTTAACCTGGCCAAGATTTTCGTCTTTTTGCCGCCTCTTTCCCGTAGCTTAGTGGCAGAAAAAGACAATGCTGCGGCTCTACATCCTCCCCATAACACTTCATCGTGACTAGCATCATATTCTAATGTTTCGTCAGAACTAAGCATTCAAAATGGAGATGTGGCAGTTCTAGGCCGTGTTAGATTAAAAGAGTATAGTCTATATGCGGACTAGTCAGACTCCTGGACATAAATTTTCCCTTCATGTCAAGCAGAGCCTACCTGAGAACCGGCCAGACTCCAGGACATAATTTGTTTCACTTCATGTTTCGTATTGTAGAGCCTATTTGCGGACCGGTCAGACTCCAAGACATAATTTGTTCCCCTCTACGTCTTTGTTCAACCAGCAGTAAAATCGGGGACCTTGAGAGTCGGATATTAGGGAAGGGAGGTAGAAGTCGTAAGGCATCCCCTACTAGAATCTCAGTTTCATTTAATCTCCCCACCAACCCTCGTGTAGGAATTAAAAACCTCCCTAACACCTCTCCTTAGCCATTTATTTTTGTGTATAGCTGGTTAATATCCTTTTGTACGTTATTTATGCAGAGTATGACGATGTTAGATGGATGGATGTAGCGTAGAGTTGGGTAGTAATGTGTAATAAGCAAAATAAACCACTCACGAAAAAGTGTCGGGGAGCTTCCTTAACTGACGAGAATACAGCCCTTAGTATTGTTTATTCTGCAGCAGACAATACATAAAGTAAATATCCGGGAAAGAGGGAAAAGGAAAGGCGACCGAACGGAAAGCCGTAAAATAATAGGAACACAAACAATAAATGATATAGGTGTTGCTGCAGAGAGAGAGAGAGAGAGAGAGAGAGAGAGTGTGTGTGTGTGTGTGTGTGTGTGTGTGTGTGTGTGTGTGTGAGGATGTGTGTACGAGTATGCTAGTTTGTATATGCATGAATTGTCGTGATGTCGAGCCTGATGGCAGGGTATATAAGGGAACATAAAATCCTTCCAGCTCATTTTTTTTTTTTTCCCGAAAGTCAAATGTAACTGTTTGCAGAGGGAAAAAATGGGAAATGCATCACCGGATCTAATGAAGTTTTGTTCTTTGTGTGACGTCAGGTATGCAGTGAGAATTACATATAAACCTTCTCCAAAATTGAATAAGAGTGCTTGCTAGTTGCTGATGTCGATTGCTTACAGTGCTTTTATGTTCTCGTCCATATTGTGTTTCATTTTCCAGATTTTATTTTACAGATATTGATTATGTTTAGATGAAATTATTGATAGTTTTGGCTTATAACGCTTCCTTGTTCATGCCATGTACTGTATTTTATTATTCCAGTTATGCTCTGGAGATACTGATTAGGTTTAGAAGAAAGTTTTGATAGATGTGGCTAAAATTCTTGTTCATGGAAATTAGCCTTTTCTCTTTTCCACCTGTACTACTCTTCTCACTGCAACCTTCTCACCTGACTACTCTGAGTTTAATATTCTTTTCACTTGCACCTCTTTCGTCTTCGATTTTTTCTCTTCTACTTTTCCCCTCAGCCTTCATCGTACCCTTCTTTTTGATCACCCTGATCTCTCTCTCTCTCTCTTTATACACACACACACACACACACACACACACACACACACACACACACACACACACACACACACACACACACACACACACACACAAGCAAACCCTTTCACTCCTTCCCAGAAAATCCCTCTTAACCTCATATAGCCCACTTCTACTCCCTACACCTCCTCTCTCTCTCTCTCTCTGCAGCCACCCGTCACCACATTATGCGTTACTATATTACGGCATACGCGGGAGAAGTTGAGTTAAATAAACCGTGAAGATTTAGAATGGTCCCCCTCGGAGTCTCATGGCCATAACATACAGTGCTAAATTTTGTCCTAATATTGCGAGTACTAGCAGGAGGAAAAATAGGGTAGGAAATTGCGTTAGAAGGTAGATATTTGAAGGGAATGGAAGTGTAGAGAATTACGAAAGGAGTATAGTAAGCAGGAATGTATGAGAAAATATCAATAATTTTATATCACCCGTTAATCATAAGAGACATGAAAATAACAAAAAAATATGGGTAGGGAGATTGTCTTTTTATTTTCTAGTGAAGGAAAGAATGCATCGGGAAAAGCAGTGTGAGATGAAGAAAAGAGGACAAAGATTTTTCGAATATTCAAACAAGATAACACCACTTTTCCATGACAAGCCATCTACCAACAGCATTGGAAGGAGTCTGGGAAGGGATAAGGTAGTCTGAACAGGAACGATAGCACGAGAAGCTTAAGATTCGTGTCTGAAAATGAAGGGAACGAGTAAACTAATGAGATCTTCGTATGAAAACTGAAAAACTATTTTTAGTTTGCTTTAATCGTAGAATAAATTACGTCCGTCAGCGTAAGGAAGAAAAAAAATCCAAGCACATGGCGACTTCGAAAAAAGTATTTCATAAAACGAAATTAATATCGGGCAACCTGTGAGAATGATTTCAACAAGCTGAATGTGTATTTTGGGTAATTCAGACGTATATCACAAATGGGTTATTGATATGCAAGAAAATCACAAACTGAGGAAAATGTCAAGTGTCCGAATACAGCGGGCCACACATCCTTTCTTTTGTCATTCATTCATTGTCTTGGCAATTCCTAGACAAGAGACTTAAGGCTATCAGGGAGTTAATTTTTTTCACTGCGTCTTTATCAGCATACCTTCCAGTCCTTTCATCAGACAGGACTTCGCACAAGAAATATCATGTAAGCAGAGCCGTATCATCGTTAAACTTAATGTTTTTTTCCTAGTATGCTCTCTAACTAAAAGGCATCAATTTCTTTGCATACCTTCAAGTCATTTCCACGCATAAAAAATCTCATAAATAGAGGAGGCAAGCAAAGGCATCCTCTCACTTCATTAAAGAAATAAAATCTAGTCTCTCAGCATGTTATCTGTCTATACCTCGTTGAACAAGAAAGCCTACAGAAAGTAATAAGAAGTAATTGTTTTTAATATAGTAACAGATGGTACATGTTGTCATGTAAAAATGCAGGTGATGCTCCTAAACTCTCTGTACTAAAAGGACAATGGTAATACGGTAACTAACTACAATAATTTCTATACACTTTGAATTCTTTACATTCTACTGATAAAACACTACTATCTATACTTGTATGAGATGTGGGATAAAGTTGGGTGGAAGGAGGGTGGAAGAATTTGCTGAAAATAAATAAATAAATAAATAAGATAAAGTAAACTAAAATAAAGATGAAATACACAGGAGGGCAGCGTTAAGTTGGTACAAAACAATAACAGACACATAAAAGCGTAAATAACAACAAATCACACAAACATTTCCCCATATTCCGATACACAGGTGGTGATTTACAGTGAAGATTACGGTACCCGATATTAGGGAAAAAATCAAACTGGCAGTGCTTGTGACTGACAGGGAAAGCGCCCGAACATTCTCCAAGAATACGACACGCAACCGTCGAGTTACATCCAGGTCCCTATTACCAGTCCTAGGCAACGAACACACCGGGGCAAAAGAGAACCATAAAACGCCGTGGTAGGCTTGGGAATCGAACCCGGGACGTCTTGCTTGTGAGGTGATTGTACTTCCTGTCACCGGCCACCCCGATAAATGCATCCTAATTTGCTGGAATACGAGTAAAAAGCTTATATGAAAATACGGTCAGCTTTAAATTTAAGGTAAAAAGCCTCCACAATTCGGCAGTGAGGCTGTGAAAATACGAGAACATTTTTGTGGGTAATGATGCTGAGCTGTGACCCCGGGAGCACCTAAAGCCCCGTGTAAGGTGGTGTGCGGGGCTTTATACAACACTGAAGATTGCTGAACTTTATAATGGAGGAGTCGACGTGATGGGGAGACAGGGGCAGAACTGAGAGACATAGAGAGAGAGAGAGAGAGAGAGAGAGAGAGAGAGAGAGAGAGAGAGAGAGAGAGAGAGAGAGACTGTGAACTTCCCTCCTCATTCACTCGCTCTTTGTGTGTGTGTGTGTGTGTGTGTGTGTGTGTGTGTGTGTGTGTGTGTGTGTGTGTGTGTGTGTTTCCCCTCCGTCCTCAAGCACGTCAAGGGGTGAGAATATTAAAGTGAGGGAGAAAGGAGGAGAGTCGTATTCTTCGTCTTGATGTGCCTGCTTAAGGAGAAGGAGGAGAGGCGGTGGATTTGAGAGAGAGAGAGAGAGAGAGAGAGAGAGGAGCTTTTCTAGGAAGACTGAGGCATTGTTAGGGAAATATCTAGATGATCCAAGGCTTAGATGCGCTGTTGCCCACCTAGATTGCGGACAGGTGTTTTTTTTATTTCTGTTTGGCGAAGGGAAGTCTATTTAAATCTAGAAGGATATCTAGAATGAGAAGGGCTAATAAATGGGTATATCTAATCCTATCTCTCTCAAGTCTCTCCTCAAATCTCTCTCTCTCTCAACCAACCAACCCTTTTTAATCCTTCCCTGAATATCCCACGTACGCTCTTGTAATCCCCTTCTTTATCCTTCTCTGTCTGTATGTCTGTCTGTATGTCTTTCTGTCTGCTTGTCTGTCTATCAGTCTCTCTGTCTGTCTGCCTGTCTCTCTCTCTCTCTCTCTCTCTCTCTCTCTCATCTCACCCACGCGTCAGTCCTTAAGGTACTAACTAATTTTTCACTCCCTTCGCCTCTCCAGTTGGGCTGCCCCTCCCCTCTTCACCGGTACTTCTCTCCCTCATCAACTCCACTTCATAACCCCTCCTCTCTCTCTCTCTCTCTCTCTCTCTCTCTCTGCTAAATTGTGGTAGTACGACCACTCACGGATATGAAGGGGAAGAAAAAGTTGGTGACTCAGTGCAGGGAGGGATGGGAAGGGTCCAGATTTCACGTTATAAATACTTGGTAGGAAGGTGGATAGGGGACAGACGGAGGATTATTTTTGGTTATGTGAGAATTTGTGAGTTACGTTTTTGTTAATATTTGCTGTTAATATTCAGATGATATGGATTTATGACATTGATTTTGATATATATGTGAAAGTCTTCAGGGAATATTCGGTTCATCTCAGCTTTCTTGGATGAACCATTAGTTAGGAATTGTTTCTTAATTTTGAAATGCTCCTGATTTAATTTCCCCTGCCTTCTCCCTTTTCCTATATTATCATTACTTTCTTGAGAGGGCAACATATTTCCATAGCATCTACCGTATAATGTTGGTTTCATTAGTAAAGTTGAATCCTGTTCTAGTGTCCAGAAAGTGACTGAATGGCACACTCTGATTCAGCTTTTGTAAATTACATCTAGTTTACCAATCCATTATCCCTCACCTTTTGAGGATGTGCCTTACTGTGACTGGCAGTGGTGCATTCCAGCTCTTTGGTGGACAATCGACATTAGAAGTCCTGCCCTTTTTCCTGCTCTCCTCCCTGTGTATTTTGAATATCCGTGTGGTGAATACTTAGCACTTCACGCTGATGACGTTATTTGGCGTCCGATCCATGTCATAGGCGTCGTTTGCTGCAGACTCACCACACTGGTTTTCAAAGCCCGTGGAAGAGAAAAACAGGAGAGGTGGCAGACTTCTGACGCCGACTGTACAGTATTAGTTTGAGTATATCACGGAAGCTGAAAATGACAACTTTTGATGAATTAATGGAAGGTTCATTGTATGTTGTAAATTACTTTCACTGAACGTAACTGTGAAGGCATTAACAGATAATAAAGAGTGAAAATTGTACTTTGTACGTGATTATCGTCTTCCTTTTTCTAGATTTAGTCCACATACATATTTAATAACGGGATGGCGGTGATGATGACGACGACAGTGATGATGATGATAAAAAATAAGCCTCCTCAGTTCAGCGGGAGCCAAATGAGTTGAAGTGAATCCTCTTTGCGTCACCTGTAATCGCCTTGCCCACATAAATGAAAAAGACTCGACGTAAGCTTAGAGTCCCCGGTGATATTAAGAAGGGGGTTCGCTACCCTGTCTTCTTTTACGGCAATCCTATTTACTCCTTTTGTTGAGGCTGGAGAGGGACGCCTTCACGTGGTGGTACCGATATAACCGGGCTGCTCCACTGTTCGGTTATAAATACGTCCCTCAGTTTCCTCCCCGTCCCCCAAAAGGTGATGGTGGACTGCAGGAAGACAGCTACACCCCACAGTCCATTTGGTTCACGTCACAGATGAACTTGAGATTTAACAACAAGAGTAATAATTAGGGGAAAGAGAGAGAGAGAGAGAGAGAGAGGAGAAACGAACCCACTTCCTCCTTCTCTCTCTCCCTCTCAGCACTAACTAAGCATTAAAATCCCTGGTCTCCAGCACTCCGAGGTAAACTATTTCATTAAAAACTTTTCTCCCAAGCCCCTCCCCACCACCCCTCTGACCGCCGATTACCGCAGCCGCGTCGTGGGAGGAGGGGGGGGGGGAGAGCTGTAAATTGTGTTCTTGGAGGTACTACGACGAAATTAAGAAGGCAAGAAGGGTGGAGTGCCTGGATGGAAGGTGGGAAGGTTCTGATGGGCTTGTTAATGAATCCTGATCTGCTCACTTCTGTAGGTCTCTCCTACTTTGTATTTTTTTTTTTTTTTTTTTTGCTGGTAGTGTCAGTGGTTGTAAATGCAGATACTGAAAGGAGAACTACATGCATTTATTTATGAAAGGAAGCTTCCCATGAGCACTGAAGATTGATTGTTTTGGAGTTGAACTCTTTCTCTATCTGTCAGTCTATCTATCTGTCTATCTATATGTATGTATCTATCTATCTAACTATTTTTTGTCAGTCATGAATAATTTAAGTGCGTGAGCCTTCGTACAGGGCGTATGGTTAGTAAATACAGATTAATGACTACCAATTTGTGTGTTGTGATGGCAGAGTTGATGAGAGATCGTTAGGGTGGCTTCACTTCCCTTCCTTTATCGAGACTCCCAGAAATAACAATAACGAAGCACTACTAAAAACATAAAACATAAAAATCCTACACGTTTGCGCTTCTGGTCGTGTATTCTCCATGTAAAACTGGCGCCCTCACTCACAATTTGCCACTCTCTCTCTTTATTCCCTTCCTCTGGTGTTGGAACAGCGCGAATGTTTGAAGGGAAGGCCAGAATTTATCGTCTGTGGAATTTTTACGGCACGGAAGCGTTGGGATTAAATCAGCGTACGTTATTGAGGCCCTGAAATTAGCACGTTGAAATTCAGGCATTTGTTTCCAGCTTCTCTCTGTCATTGCCTCTCCCCAGAACACTATACGAATATTTTGAACCAGCTTGTTTACCTCTTTTCTCTTCTCTCTTTTTTTTCTCCACCAAATGACAATCTCGCACTCGAATACTACACGCATTTTTTTAACTTAACATATTGGTATTCCGTCTTTTTGTGTTTATATTTTCCAAGTCACATTCTTCCCCTAGAATAAGACGCGGGACAATCGAATTTACATCTAATCCCTACCTGTACGGCTGGTGAACCTAGGGAAAACAAACTTATCGAAGGGTATGATCCACCCGGGAATCGAACTCAGGTCTTTTCAGTTGTTGGTTGGATATGCTAACCACTACACCACCGGCTTCTCAAGACAGTGGAAGTGGATAAGGGTAAGGGTTGTTGAGAGGAAATGAAAACCACAATGAGAGGCTGCGTTTAAGCATGAAAGTATAGGTGAAAGCTGGGTACGAATTTTCAACTTCTTTCACCTCATGCATGCTAAGTTCCAAGTTTGTGAGAGTATGAATGTGTGTGTGTGTGTGTGTGTGTGTGTGTGTGTGTGTGTGTGTGTGTGTGTGTGTGTGTGTGTGCGTGCGTGCGTGCGTGTGTATGTGTTTTATCGGCGGAAATAACTGACATAAATCTCAGGGGATCCAGCAAAAAATTCTATCTCCCGTAACAGACGAAGAAAGCAGGACTTTTGACGGTGCCTGTACACTCACTTCATAGCACTTCCTCGTTAACAGCTCCAAATTCAGGGGTATTTGATAACCTCTTGCTACAGCGCAGCATGCACGATGAAGACGGCAATTTTAGTTCATCGTAAAGTGGAGAGAGTATAGTTACAAGAAAACCATGCACGAAAGCAAACATAAGCTATATAATTAAAACTACTATTAACGTCACCACCGCTATATGTGATGCAAATAACACCTCAATTATACAGCTAATTATCCCGCCACAGCAAATATATTAATGACATACAAATATACTAATTAGTCACACGTATTTCACGGCTGTCAAGAATAATCAAGAGTGAAACAATGCTCACTGTTCATCAACCTCTTTTGTTCAGCTACCAAGAACAGTATATTGCATGTGAGTAAATTTTGTCCTAAACACAATGGGTGGATGAATGCCTAAAACATAAATTAATAAACTCTCTCTCTGCCTCCAACCACTTTACACCCACCCATCCCATTAATTAATTCCTCAGCGTAATCCTTCCACCTCGTTCTTAGTCCTTTCCTCCTCATGTTTTCCCCAATTTAATTTCTACTTCATTTTTTTTTGTCAACAATTATGCTCCTATGACTTACTCTTCCTAAATAAATCGCGTGACGATAACTGGAATAAACCTGAGCTGTTCTAACCATGAGAAGGCTAAATTTCATCCTTTACTCCATTCACAAGTCCATTACCATTTCATCAATTACCTCGCCATCTATTCCTATCAATCTCCTTCCATCCCCCTCTCTCAGACTTAAGCTACATAAAGAAAGACACTGAAAAGGTAAAAGGGAAAATTCATCAATCCCATAGTCGCGTCGTTTCATAAGTGTTTCAAACTAACGCTACACAGTTTTAATGAGAAGGAAATGAGTCACAGAAGCCTAATTGTTTATGGCACAAAAAAGATTAAATTACTTCAAAAAATTCCCAGGTGCTAAATTACATAGAAGAACAAAATAGAAACTAGAAAGTGGATTACATGAAAAAACAAAAAATCACGCAAAAATTCAACCAACAATCACACTCCGAGCAAAGGGCCAAATTCTGCTTCACTCGCTCATTCTAACTTTTTCGAAAATTCTCAGGCTTTTGCTTTCCAGGAATAATGAGCAATGAGGAAGCCCGGACACTGGTTCGTGGATTTTAATTTTTACATCTGTGAGAATTTCTGGCGACCTAGAGAGTTTGTCGCTTTTTTTTTTTTTTTTGACATGGAAAGTTATTACCCTCTCTCTCTCTCTCTCTCTCTCTCTCTCTCTCATATACCTTTATTTACGACCTAATAATGCTACTACAAGGATGGCTCACGAGGAAACCTTTTTAAGCATTACATCACCTTGTTATCGCGGAAAGTTAATGATGTTTACCTACAGAGAATTTTTTAACGGTTTTTAAATTTGCTAATGAGGTACCTGAAAAAATCGTGAAATATTTTTTTTTTTTTTTCCACTTTCACCATAGCAGAAACTTAAGTGTGTCTACGTGGAGGCAATGACTGTTATACCCGCTCCCGCGAAGAAAGAGCGGGTATTATATTCTGTTGTGTGTGTGTGGGTGTGGGTGTGTGTGTGTGTGTGTGTGTGTGTGTGGGTGTGGGTGTGGGTGTGTGTTGTGTTTACGAACAACGTTACGTAGGCAGTTTTCATCTAATTTTAAACAAAGTGGAAGATCTGAGGATAGCACATTGTATCTGAGAAGCTCGAGGACACAGAACTAAGTCAGATTTTGTCCTAATGAGGGTAACTTCAGCTGTTTTCATCTGATTTAGACCAAACTTGGTTAAAGGGTGGCGGGTAAGGTAATAACGCAGCATTATGATTTTGAGTGTAGTCAAAGATAAATGTAGCTGTGCACGGCCAAAGCTCAATCCATGTGTCTGTGTGTGAACGAAATAACTAAAACAATTTTGAACTGATTTAGATCAAACTTAGTGGAACAGTTGAAGATCAGCCAGGGGAATGACCTATTATATTTGAGAACAGTATGTCAGAAGGCAACGTCAAATGTCAGTATATATCCTCTTTAGATCTCTGACTTTCTGGATGATGATGATGAAAGTGTTTGAATATTTACTTTACTAGACGATGAATGTAAAATAAGTATTATAGACAAAATGTATATATTTTTGCCTCAGTTTAGGCAGTGTAGCTTTGCAGTGTGTCTGAAATTATGGGACTTTTGCACATTTGTGAAAAAAAAGTTGTTTGGAAACTTTAGTCTCTTTATTCCAGGGGGCAGGCAGAGTTTTATGAATATCGAATTATACAATGTAGCTAACCCTTGCTGTTAATGCAATGTGGAAAAGGGAAAAGAAAAATTCTGCATATTTGTGTGTTAAGTATTCCGTCCTGCATGAAATTTAAAAACATAACTTTTACGTTGTATATTGTTTACAACTTCAAGAACTGTCTGGAATTTCGACAAACTTCTTCTTAAAATAACTGTAAAAGGGAACGTTTGTATAAGCAGGAGTGAGAGCTTATTTTCAGCGTGGACACAGAGTCGACGAAAATTAGCTTGTAATGTGAGGAGTAAGCTTGTGTTTGCGTGTGTGGCAGCGAGGGTGTATATGCAGCGTGTAAAAAAGAACACACACTCCAGCCTACACACCGTCACCCTCCCACCTACACACCACCACGTCTCACCATCCCCCAAATAAACTGTGCGCTTGATGTGCGTTGTTCTTCCTGTGTGTGTGTGTGTGTGTGTGTGTGTGTGTGTGTGTGTGTGTGTGTGTGTGTCCATTTTATATATATATACGAAAGATGATAAATGAATGAATGTAGGTATATTAGTTATTTCTAGTGTGAAAGAAGTTTAATCACAAACGAGTGCATATATATCCATGTACTTATCTATCAGTCTGTCTGCCTACCTATCAATCTATCCATCTATCTACCTGTATAAAGAAGGATTTAGATATATATTTTTTGCAAACATGAAACTTGCTTTATATCCAGGTATAAAAGCAGGGTTTAGTACTGGCCTGAAGCCCCAGCCGTCACACTCACCCCCACAACCTGGGTTTTATGTCCACCACACGGACCCTCTTGAGCCGGGTCAGCCTACAGAACCATGACCCACACACCACCTTGTTTGACCTTAAGACTTTATTTAAGATCGAGATTGACGACTTATTTACGTAGCTCTTAATGCCCAAATATAACTCATTATTTAAGAACCTTTATAAATATACCTCCGATGTGGATGTGGATAATGTAAAGTAAGCCATTATTAGGGAGAAAAATATATACAAGGGAGAATAAGATGCAGTATGCAAAATAAATCGCAAAGGAACTGGCGCGGAATCTCCAAGGCCAAGAAAAATGGGCCTAGTGGCTGGCGCCAGACACCCTCATATATCACCACTTGGGCACTGATATAACGCAGCCTGTACTGAAATGTGGTAGATCTATAATATTTAGGATTTGTGTGGTGGTACGGCCGGAGGTAGTCTCTCTCTCTCTCTCTCTCTCTCTCTCCTCTTCTCGTCTCGTCTCGTCTCGTCTCGTCTCGTTTTTCTCTCTCTCTCTCTCTCTCTCTCTCTCTCTCTCTCTCTCTCTCTCTCTCCACCGTGTACTATATATGAACCTATCCCAGTCAGCATTAATTTCAGAGCCACGTTCGACCTGAGAGTAAAAGAAAAAAATAGAGGGAAGCGCAAAGCAGTTATTAAACGGAAATACATTAATATCCTGATGGTCGAGCTTCACAAAATATATTCGTAACGTCGTGAGTAGAGGTACGACAATTACCTGAACGTTACCAGCAAATCCAATCGCTACCGAGAGTTCCACATTTTTTTTTTTTTCATCAGATTCGCAGTACAAAGTTTCAGTTGGACTCACACGATAGGTTGCAATTAGACTCGCGTTCACGTTGCTGTCAGATTCTTGCTTCGCTGTTATCAAATTCATGATATATAGTTGTAATCAGGCAAGAAGCACACCAAAAGGTTACCGCCAGAGAACCGTTTCTGTCAGATTCACAGCAACACGTTCGTCAGAGAAATTTGCTTGTATCAGACTCGCATCAAACTAACCATCTAAGTAACATTTCTATCTGACTCACACCAAAAAGCTCATTTCAGCCTATAATGTGTCAGTAAGGACAACACTGAAATGTTACGACGAGACAATTGGTTCTATTTGTCAGCATAATGTTCCTGTCAGACTCACATCACAAGTATGTAGACACCAGCTCTTTCATCGCATTACAATGGCGTGTTTTTATTACATCTCATGAGTCCGCTCTGATTTACGTATAAAACACACACACACACACACACACACACACACACACACACACACACACACACACACACACACACACACACACACACACACACACACACACACACACACACACACACACACACACACACACACACACATCTAACTTTGACAAACGTTCCAAATTATTCTTTATGGATGCGCTTGAAACGGACCTGGCAAACAGGAGTCAATCCCTCGGCTGCCGCATTAAAAAGATGCCATCCCATTAGTTTACCTGAAGCATACACAGGATATGTGAGCCGTATTATAAATGATATGGGAGATTTGTAACACCTTTCATTAGCGATTTATCCTACACATGTCACCCAAATATCCCCTTGTGTTGGTAAAAGATGTGGCGATTATAGAAAATCCTGATAACATACAAGGATTGTTAATAAGTCATATTGAAAATAAACCGTTAAGGAAGAGGTGCTGCCATGCCTCCTATAACACGCCTATGGGTCAGACAAAATAAATACTGTAAAATGGGGTAAAAAAAATAAATACAGTCAGGAGTAGGAGGAAGAGGGTCAAGGAGAGGATAAAGCCAGGTGAGGTGAGGACGCCAAGCACACGGGACGTAGGCGAGTGAACATGACAGGACCAAGTATATTTACCGATATTGGAGCCCTGTGTGTGTGTGTGTGTGTGTGTGTGTGTGTGTGTGTGTGTGTGTGTGTGTGTGTGTGTGTGTGTAGATAATGCGTGTTTGCCTGTTTTTCTTTCCTAGTAAATAAACCCTTCATGATATTTGTCACAGTTTACGAACTGTACATTCCCTTTAGTGTTAAGTATCTGTTTTAATGGAAAGGTACAGCTCTTGAGGTTTAACTCATGCAATTTCTACTTAAATATCATTCAAAACCTGTCTTAATTATAACTCTTCCTCCCCCTACATATATTAGAATCTAACAGAAGACTAAATCTTTTCACCTACAATTTTCCTGTATTTATTTGGTCTATTTTCCTTGACAAATGATGTGTGTTAACTAATTTACTTCCATGAACGCAGTTAGGTAATATATTTAAGTTAGCACCACATTATTTGCCTCTGGTGAAGCAGTGTCAGTGTTCGGTAATACTGGTGAGAATAAAAAACACAATGGTTTAATTGGACGAGACACCAGACTTCAGGGTTTGGCTTCATGAGGTGCGGGGGGGGGGGTTAGTGAAGGGAGAGGAAAGAAGAGGGTTAGGGAGGGGGGAAGGAGCAGAGGAGGAGGCAAGGGAGGAGGAGGAAGGGGGAGGGAGGGGTTTGAGATGAGAGGGCAATGAACGGAGGCGGTGAGGTTCTCTGGCACTTTTTTAAAATAATGGCTATTGTTAACCCCTCCAGCTTGAAAAGTCTCTCATGAACTGAATATAGCAGTGGCCATATATATATATATATATATATATATATATATATAGTCGCAGTGATAGTTTGTATCAATACTTAGTTCAAATAACCGATAAAGTTATGGACCAAGGCTTAGTAAGCTACAGACCAGACTGCTTGGAAGGGTCCAGGGAGGAAGGGAGGGAGATAAATGTGGGAGGAATAGAGGTAGGGGGTAAGAGTAGAGAGACTGAGGAGGGAGGAGAGAGGCGGAGATAGTAGGGGGCGCCAAGGGGGAAAAGAGGAGTGGGGGGTGGGAGGAGGGGGAGCCAGAACGAGTCATGGGGAACCGAGGGAGGATGAGGCTGGGAGCTGGGGTGTGTAGTGTAGGAAGTTAGGTATGTTGTTTGGATAGTGTTGGACTCCTGCCACGGCGGTAGTCTCCACACTGCCTGCCTCCCATCCCTCTATTGACTCCAGCGTTATACACCGAGTTCCGTCCTTACAAATTCCAAGTGGTTGGTGGGGGCGCCATCCATCCACCCACTCGATGTAGTGCCATCTCTATCTCTATTAAGTTAGATTGGTGTATGGGAATGTAAAAAAAAAAAATGTTACTAACGCCTGCAAAAAAATTAAATGATCTTTGAGGAAGATAACGACAATGCGATATCCATCTCCTTTCCTAAGATAAATTGCTAAGAAATTCGTAAGAAATTTCCCAGCGCTTGCGAATCAGACATGGATGGATGCACGGAGTCATACCCCTGCCAGAATAGGCGGGTCTGTCGCTTGATGGACCAATAACTATGTAAATGCTGGGAGAAGATTCGTATTTTCCCCCCTGCGTAATATTTCTGGGTCTCAGTCAGTCAGATCATCATCTTCATCAACATCATCATCATCATCATCATGAGTAGCAACAGCATTAGTATCCGAACCCATTTCCTGCATTTATATTCGTGAAGTTGAATTGATTAAGATGGGTGAAGAGTTAAATGTGTCAGATGTGACAAATTATATTTCTAATAATTATCATAATGTTATTTCAGCGTCACTGTTAATGTTACTTTAGCATTCTGCGTCCCAGTTAATGATACATTTTCACTCTGAGACAGTTTAAAAAGAGATAAGAATAATATACAAGTGAATGTTACCGTGAAGGATAAAAAATAATCGTTTAGTGAGATATATTATAGTTTATTTGATTGACCTGTGCACCTGAGATGTATGGGGCAAGTAGGGTGTGTTTGTTTCGCGGCTGCTGATTGGCCGCCGATGATGTCATTGACGTAAATGCATTCATGTATTGTAGTGCAACGTGCGGACGTAGATGTACAGCGTGGGTGAACATTATAGTGCAACACGCAGATGTAGGTGTACGCAGAGGGTGGATAATTTGCTTCAAACGTCACTCATTGTTTTATAAAACTTTATAATCAAGTTTAATTTTCTTTGATACCAGTAAACCTTTAAAACTAATTTTGACTTCTGTAGCTTCGAAAATTATTCAATATTCTTGCTCCGTGTATTGAAAGAAATTTAAAAATATAAATATGTGTTAAAGTAAGAGGAGGTGTAGATTTAAATCATCTGCGGCCAATCAGCAGCCGCAATTCAAACACACCCTACTCGTCCCATACATCTCAGCTACACAGGTCAATAATACAGGGCATAGACATCCTCCCGAACCATAGAAAATAAGACCCTAAAGAAGTAATAAGGAGATGGAGGCATAAAGTATGGGATTATGTGCAGGTGAGTGGTGTTACGTTAGTGATTAGGGACAAATGTGTGTGTGTGTGTGTGTGTGTGTGTTTTGCTCGAAGATCATTATATAGCCCCGTCCCTCACACAATGCGGTGACAGGTAACAGGGAGTATGAGTGATAGTCCGTCAAGGCCTACATAATAATTTAGTAAATAATTCCTCGAACTAATCGTGAAATATTATATATGTGTTTGGCCTTGGGGAAATACACAGATTCATGTTTCGGTAAATAATTGCTAAAACTAACCAGGATATATTTTAGATGTGTTTGGTGCAGCAGAAATCCGCGAGTACATGTTTACCTCCACCGACGCAGTTGATGGCTATGTATTCACCCCCGTTGGTCTGTCTGTTTGTCTCCTTGTTTGTGTACAAGCTATCTTAAAAGTTCTTATCAGATTTCGGTTGTTTGTGTCGGATAGGTGGGTTGTGGGTGAAGAGAATATTGACAGCGGTTTGAGGTATATCCGTATCCTGATGCAGGAATGAATGCTGAATCTTACTGGCGTCAGCGGGGGTATGGTCCTCCCTAGAGATCGTGCAGTAAGGCAAACTGTAACCGTAGGCCAAACCGTAAACTTAATTCTGTAGGTATGTGAGACCATGAAAGTACTTCTCTTGGTAAATATTTAGGTGGAATCGGATCCGACCGCAGGAGTTAAAATAAATTCTACAGGCTTTGTCGTAGGTAAGTGTTCTCTAAGTACTTTCTAGTTTAATAAAGAATTTTACAGCCTTACCAGAGCAACAAATATAGCTTCTCTTAAGGGTACACATGTTGCAGCACAAAGAATGGGATCAGGAAAAAGTATATAAATAAATGATTAAATAAATAAATAAATAGTGTAATGAAAATATCTGAATACACGAAACAGATATTCCATTTTTGAAAACATACAAAAACCATCATATTACAAAACGTGAAATCCTCGGCTCAGTGTTATATATGGAATGCTTTTGTTTGTCGAGATCCGAAATTGTTTTTCATGCTCTTCCCATCAGTCTCTCAGTAACACATTTTGGTCATGAAAAAGTAAGGAAATATTTTGTTAAACTAAGAGCTTTGAGAGTTTAACCAGTTCAATATGGCAGTGTTTTTTCTGCATTTTTTCTTGTGATCTCCAGGGGAATGTATGCAGCTTAGGAGAGTATTTTGATTATTATTATTACTATTATTATTATTATCATTATTATTATTATTATTATTATTATTATTATAGCATGTCACAAATGTGAAGAATTATAGGAAACGACAAAGCGCATTATAACACACACACACACACACACACACACACACACACACACACACACACACACACACACACACACACACACACACACACACACACACCACGGGTCGACCACGAGACCTTTAGGCACGGTCTCCTTTGCCCTAGCCTGTTCGTACCTAGACCTAAAAATAGGTACCTGGATGTAAAATCGACGGTTGCGTGTCGTATTCCGGGGGAATGTTTGGGAGCTGACTTTCCTTGTCTGTTCACCCCCCTCCCCCCACCCACACAAAGAGAAAGTGTGTGTGTGTGTGTGTGTGTGTGTGTGTGTGTGTGTGTGTGTGTGTGTGTGTGTGTGTGTGTGCTTGCGTGAGCGCGCATAGCCGGAGAAAGGAGGAAATGGAGGAATATTGATACAACGCTCCCTGTGTGGCCATTTTTCCTGATGGAGGAGGCGATAGTCGCTGCGATAGATCTAAGCCAAACTCAGAGCAACTTTTCCGGAGCCAGAACTGAAGGTAGGGGGAAAGGGAAATGTTTTAGAAGGCAAAATTGTGTTGTAGGAGAAAGGAGAGCGTGTCAGGGATGAAATATGAACCTTGAAATTATGGGGGAACGTAGATTTAGGATGAAGTGGAAACGTTCGGAAACTTTTGAGGAGACTTACTGTAACTTCTTTCCACCGACTCAAATATTCTCGTGGAAGTTTTGCATGCACGTATTTATGTATGCCCGTATGTATGTATGCACTGGAGAGTCTTCTTGCTCTGGTATTCTTATTTTCACTTCATGGAATTAGAAATCATGATCATCGACTTCTGTGGCAAATGAGCTCGACAGGATTACGTCTGTTATATGATTCCCTTTGCGTCCCTTTTTATATAAGTATGTATGTATTTGTGTACGTATGCCTGTATCAGACTTCTAGAGTGCTACAAACGTTTAACCAGCCTCCATTCGCATTCGAATACCCTTCATTTCCATTTTGGTCCAGCTATGTCCTCATCTTGAGTCACATTACAAAACGTACGGACAAGGCTAAAACTCTACGGACTTCTCAACCCATGTTTCACTACTTCCCTCTCCCTCTCCCCCATCACTGTCCTGTCTGTCTGTCTGTCTCCGTCTCTGTCTGTCTCTATCTGTCTGTCTGTCTGTCTCCGTCCCTGTCTGTCTCTATCTGTCTGTCTGTCTGTCTCCCTCCCTCCTGCTCTCTCTCTCTCTCTCTCTCTCTCATCATTAAAGTTAATAACACTATGATATTAAACAGTGACTGGTAAGGAAATTGCTCAAACATACCCATACTGCAACAAGGAACGGTATTGAAGGAGATATAGAAATTATCATATTAATAAGGAAATAAAGAAAAGTAAATGATAATAAAAGGTCTGAATGCAAGATGAAATTAATGTATGCTTAGCCACTGCACGATTAAAACAAAACACATAGAGGTGGCCGTTAGTGTCTCGTACATGTCGACATAAAGCCTTGCCAGCGTGTCATTAAAGCGGCACCCATTCAGGCAGCTGTATAAAGCGGAGTTGAAATAAGCTCAATTAACGATGCGTGATGGTCCTGGCCCTCATTATCATTACGGTTGAAGCTATATAATTAGTAACAGTAATTTGCAAGCGCTGCCACCGTCCCCCCCAGGGAAGTCTAGGCTGGTAATTATAGGTTTTCCAGTGAGTAATAATTTTCTGTGTTGCTCATGTCACCGTCTCTGCTTCCTCTTTGGTAGGTGGTGTTCTAGAATTCATCAGTTATTTATTTTTTATTTTTTTGGAGCAGGGAAGAAGGAGCTAAAGACCGGAAGCCCCTAAGATTGTTCCCTCCAAAAAAACAAAACAAAGACAATATAACAGAGAGCCAACTTCAAGATCCGTGCGTGTTCACAGAGAGGTACAAAGGATGATCTTATTTAGAGTTAATTATTAGCAGGAAGATTTTAATGACAGGATAGTGGGTCTTTCTGGAGGTCAGTGGAGGCTGTTTTGATTAAGTAATGAAACTGGTCCTTCACTCAGCCGAGGAATTGAGCTAGTGGGCTTATGACTTCCAGTGCACTCATGTACTATCTGAAAATCACTCCTACCTGTACCACTACCATCGCCATTGCCTCCCACTGCTATTATTATTATCGTTCCAACTACCGCTGTTATCAGTATGACTTTCTGAAATAGTAACTACCCATCCCCCTGCAATTAAGATCGTTGTCACAGCAAACACTACCATAATCTAACTTTCAACCTAACCACCACTACCATTTCTACCATTACTACCATTTCCCCCACCACCACCATCATTAGCAGCACCACCATCCAAGGAAACTACAGCCCCCTACCATCATTCATCACAATCATCACAACCACCATCCCCTCACCTCCACTCCCACTCTCGTACCCACCCCTACCTCCATCCTCTTACCCACCCCCACCCCAACCCGCACCCCCTTACCCCACTCCTTACCCTCACCCTCTTCTCTGTACATCTTCATTTTTCAGAGAGATTGCCAGGTGCACATGACAAGACGCACACACGCGAGCACGAGAAGTATAAGCTTACATGAAGATATTACACACGTACACATGAAGATTCACACGCACACACACACACACACACACACACACACACACACACACACACACACACACACACACACACACACACACTCAAACACACTGGGACCTACACACACATATACACATACACAAAGGATTACCACTTAAAAAAACACCAGGAACAAAACGACGCACACACCAAAACAAACACTGTCTGAAGGTGTGGGTGTAATAAATCATCTGTCTAAAGAAACGCAGCAGCGAAAACAAAGACAGAAAGAATTTGCTTCATTGTTCTGGCGCAATTAACAGGGGAGGCTTTTATGAAATTATACAGTCCTCAGTGTGTAAGTGCGCTGGGTGAGAGAGGTGGGGATCGATGTAATAAGCAAGAGGAATAGAAAGATTGATAGACAGATACATAGATAGACCGGTAGAGAGCATCAAAGTAGTAGCTTCGCTCCGACCAAGTATTTAATAGATAACACACACACACACACACACACACACACACACACACACACACACACACACACACACACACACACACACACACAGAGGCGAACTCTTAGAATGATAGTCTTAGGCTAAATTGAAAATATTCCCACAGTTGCGATCTGTTGCACGGTCTGTAAATCTAATCTCTTCAGTGCGATGTCATTATTATGCTTATTATTATTATTATTATTATTATTATTATTATTATTATCACAGAGCAGAGAGGTTATATCTGACACCCCTATTGGAATAATTCTCTCCAAAGCTGAACAGAATAATCAGACGTAAACATTAACAAAATATAAACTAAGCTGAAAAAAAGCTTAGCAAAAGATCTGAAACTTGCATCGCCTAAATACAACAGATTTTCTCTTAATTTTTATATTCATATTTTCATTTATTTCTTCGCTATGAACGTCCCTTGTTGCTGGAGATATTAAAATTTTTTACCCCATATGCACAGACAAAACGCAATATATAAACGACAAACTTATAGCATTTTTCCGCACCCCTTTGTCATATAGGTACTTCTAAAGCATTCACACACCGCTTACTGATAGCTGCACACCCATAGATAGATAGATAGATAGATAGATAGACAGATAGATAGATAGATAGAAACATTTTGCCCTTATGCACACTCTATACACTCACATAAAAACGTAACAAAACAAGGGAGAACGAAATTTATTTTGCATACGTGTGTCAGTTATTCGCTGCATATTCTGCACCCTTTTGCAAAACACACACACACACACACACACACACACACACACACACACACACACACACACACACACACACACACACACACACACACACACACACACACACACACACACATTACATTCACTTAAATCGTTTGTCCATTTCACCACATCAGCCCATAGTAAATACACACTTAATACCCTCATCATCGCCTCCCACGTTCATCATACATATTCATATACATACATAAAGCATACGCACACACACTACATATATACACAGATTACATATACACACTACACATACACATGCACCATCCACAAACCCTTAAAAGCCCTGGGAAACTTAATTCAATTTTTGGAAGAAATATATTCCTGTTAATTATTAAAGTTGGACGAAACGTATAAATTTGCAGGTTGTAATTAATTTTTAACTAGTTCCTCTGCTGCTTGCATTTATAATCGCACCTCCATTTTGTTGACAGGCTGAGGTGGGCCGTGTGTGTGTGTGTGTGTGTGTGTGTGTGAGAGAGAGAGAGAGAGAGAGAGAGAGAGAGAGAGAGAGAGAGAGAGAAGGGGGAAGGGACACGGTGATAAGGGGTAAGTAGAGGTGAGATCCAGTACTGTGTGTGTATATGTGGGTTTCAATTCTGTTCGCCACCTCCAAAATATTTATACTTACAGAGGGACCCCACCTTCTCTCCCAAACAAAAATTCTTCCATAAAACACCATCACATACCCGATAACCAAGTCAAATCCAGCGTAAACATCGCTTGGTATATAATCAAGGCAGAGACTCAGAGAAATTCATTACTCCATTGGGCATTATTTACAGGGCTCGTTGAATGGATCACTTCATTAATTATCAGATTTATGAACCTGGTAAATATCGCATGGATGTTGCGTGACCGATGTGCATTGTTCCTGGAATGCTGTGTTGCTCTGCGGATTTGTTTTGCATAATGTTCACTTTGGCAATATTCTCAGGCTTCTATGACTGACCCTCAGGTGACTGAATTTATTTGGTGTAGGTAGGAAAAGAATACTAGAGTTGTCTTTAAGTTGAGAGGGTTATAGTATCATTATTAAAACCCTTGGGTTCCTGTGACTGATGGTGTCATTTTTTTAACATTTCCAAATTCCTGTGAGTCACCCACAGCTGACTAAACGTGTGTTGGTATTGGCAGGAAGAAAATAGCAGAGTTGCCCTGAATTTACGAGAGTTAATGGTACAAGTAATAATTCTCTAAGGCTGCAACGACTCACATTCCCCCCTGACTAAAGTCCTATTACTTACTCTAAGCCGATTATAATGAATTGGCGCTTGCAAAAAAAAATAAATTTAAAAAAAAATTAAAAAAGCTCCCGACCCTGGAGTAATTTCCTTCTAATTCGCAAGGCTAATGTGGATCTCTTTCACTTTTTTGGATTCCTTGAAGAGTTTTCTTTGGCCGAACACCAGACTAATTAGGGGTTTTTGAGTAACGAAATCCCAGCATTTAAAACTGGAAAATGTATCTCGATTAATTTTTGCTTATGTTTTCATGTCGTATGGTTTGCCTCTAGTGAGAAACCCACCAGTCAGTATTTTTTTTTTTAAATTTGCTGTAACCTATATTATTTCTTCCTCCTTGAACCGTATTCACGCTTACGTAGGAGATCTCGTAGCTCATCTTTGTCAGCGATTTATACCGTGATAAGGTCTTTTACAGTATCACAATATCTGTTTAAAAATCGACATGATCAGTATGAATCGAATATTAGATGTGATGTCATTGTAATGTGCAAACTAAATAGTTGAGGAAGAGGTGATACGAGACCTCCTAGTAGGAACTAACCTTCGAAATCACACAAAGACTGATATATGAATTCTCGAAAAAGTTGACTTCACGTTCAGTAAACAAATACATATACAAAATATTAAGAGAGAGAGAGAGAGAGAGAGAGAGAGAGAGAGAGAGAGAGTTTCAAAACCTAAAATATTAAATAGAGAAAAATGTGAAGCAAAAATTGATCAATCTTTCTTCCCATTTTCTACGCCGCTTACGTTTTTCTTTTGAAGCGATGACTATGATATTATCCCTTCAGAGCATCGAAGGGAGTAAGCTGTTGCCTTAAGAATTTATTGAGGGGCGGGAACTGAGCGGAAGATCGCGTTAGGGCAGGCCTAGATAAAATTCCGCCTCCTTGGGTCACTTTTCTCCTGAGCTTCGCAGGCATCTTGACGTATCTTCTCAAAGCTCTTAGGAAGGACAACATCAACCTGCAGTCCACTGGGTTCACATAGGATGAGCCTGGGACTACTACTACTACTACTACTACTGCTACTGCAACTACTACTATACCTTACTGTTAACTTGAGTGTTATTTATGTCCGTCAGAAATCAACATACATAGCATAAATTAGCCGAGGGATGTTGGCGTTAACAATAAAAATACGTTCCATGACTTCCTTTTGTTCGTCCTTGAGAAAAACAGATGATGGGGATCTGTGTGTATCTGTGTTAGGATGGGGGAGACGGTGTTAGGCAGGGGTGGGTACGGGGTTCCAGTAATGATGTGAAGAATGAAGCCTAGAGAGACAGGAGGAGGGGGAGGGGGTAGGAGGCAGTGAGAATGAGAGGGAACCTGGAAAGGAAGGGGTGTGAGAAAGAAGAGAAAGAGATGGGGGGAGGGGAGGAAACAGTACAAAAACGAAAGATATGGATTGGAAGGAACAAAAAACGAATGGAAAGAGAAGGGAGTGCGAGAACATAAAAAAAGTTTTCTGACCGGTCATTGTCACGAATGCCATCGTTCATAATATTGAAATACCCGGGACTTTTCCGAATTCTACCGCTCCTAAACCCCTCCTTCATGTTTATAACGTTCAGGGGATTTCGCCGAAGCATAAATCGGCTCCATGAGTTTTTTTGGTTGCTGGGCTGGTAAAAGAATTGGAGTTTTATCTGCATCTCTCACTTCCAATATTCTGTTATGTTTCCTCTCTTTCGTAAATAAACAAATAAATGAGTATAACTATTAGGTAAAACTTGATATTAGAACTGATATTTTTTTTCTTCTCCTTCTTATTCTTATCATCATCATTATTATTATTATTATCATTATTATTATTATTATTATTATTATTATTATTATTATTATTGTTGTTGTTGTTGTTGTTGTCAGATTCAGTATTGCTTTTTGTTAATGCTTAAATCTTTCTCCCGTCATTTTTCTTCTGTTCTATCGTTACTACATCTCGTTCTTCATTTTTTCTGTTTTTTCTTCCGATATTCTTCTTCCATCTTTTCGTTCATCCTCTCTCCTTCCTCTTTAGTTACCACACATCCTTTTTTTTTTTCTCTCTCTCCACTTCAGTCTCTTCTCACACTTCAGTATTTCATTTTCAAGCTCTTCTATCCGTCGTTTTCTTATATATCCTATCTCTTATTTTTTCCCTTTGTCAGTACTTGTTCCCCTCTCGTTTATTTTCCTCGTTCCCTGCCGCCGACTTTCCCCATTTCACTTCTGTTCCATCTCTCTTTCTCTCTGTCTCTGTCTCTGTCTGTCTATCTGTTTGTCTGTCTGTCTGTCTGTCTGTCTGTCTGTCTGTCTGTCTCTCTCTCTCTCTCTCTCTCTCTCTCTCTCTCTCTCTCTCTCTCTCTCTCTCTCTCTTTCCTCTCTCCCTCTCTCCATGCCGCCTTCACGTACTGACCGTATCTTTCCCTGACTTACAAACCAACATTCATCCTTGCTCCATCTCTCCTACTTCCTTCTCCCATTTCTTTCTCTCTCTCTCTCTCTCTCTCTCTCTCTCTCTGTCCTGGCTCTAAGTGGCATTATGTAAACAGTGAACCCTTAAGCTATCACCCTCGGATATAAACAATTACCGACTAAATGCGGTTGGAATAATTTAACTCAATAAGCACCAGGCGTCAAAATACAATAAGTTATAGGCAAAAATGATGATGATGATGATGATGATGATGATGATTAAGAGGAGGAGGAGGAGGAGGAGGGAAAAAATGGGGAGAAATGCGACAGGTCATTTAATACAGGGAAATATTAATTTTTGGCAACATACTATTGAGATTATAAGGTATAAAAAGCTGTCAAACTCATTTTTTAAAATTTGCAGTACGTCGTATGAAAAAAAAAAAAAACTCAAAATAACCTGTTACCGAGAAATTCTTAGTATTGATTTCACCGAGCATTATTTTCCTCAGATTTCTCAGGGGATTTCATCATTTTTCTCCTCCAATCGTGCCGTCATCTTCCTATCTGCTTCGACTGGAGGATGTGGCTGGGGGTGGGGGGGGTGGGAGCCTTCTTGTTTTAATTTTCCTTATTCCCAACTTATGTAATTAGATATCATAGTCATAGTTCCTTCTATAACAGTCTCCCTTGCATTTTTTTTCCTTGTAAATTTCCTTCCATTTTCTTTTTTTTTAATCCTGCTGGACTGAAGACGTATTTTGCATCTAATCCTTCCCATCCTCAGCCAATTCTGTTCAACTTTGGGATACTTCGAACAGAAGGTATTAGACGTATCCTTTCTTTACGTCTCTCTTGTTAATCTTGCCATGCTCTCTCTCTGTCTCTGTCTCTGTCTCTCTCTCTCTCTCTCGGCATCATATTTCCCCGCTTTTTTACTTCCTTTCTCTCGCTCTCTCATCTCTTGCATTCTCACCCATTTGAAAATAATTATAGTTACTTACTATATTAATTTTCTTCGTAACCTCGCCTTCTTGTCCCTCTTGTCTTCATTTTCACGTCTTCTCTCTCTCTCTCTCTCTCTCTCTCTCTCTCTCTCTCGTATTGCTTTCTAACCCCCTTTGGAAATAATTAAGCCAAATGAGGTGAACACAGTCACCTCTTACCTCTCTTTTCCGAATCTTGTCTTCGTCTCTCGTCTTCATTATCTCTCCTCTTTTTTTCCTCTTCTCCCTTCTCATTACTTGCCTTCTACTCCCTCCGGAAATTATTAAGAGATATATCAGGTGCTGCTAGAGAGACCAGACAGGTAGAAATGACCTAAGACTGTCAAAGGAACAGGGTCGTTTTGTGAATTAGTGGCAGTAGCTGAGACAGATGCTTTGCAAAAACTTAAGATGAAAATTCTTCGTCCGACTTGATGTCGTGTCACGCAGGCTGAGTGAGGGGAGGGGGAGGGGGAAGAAGGAGGGGAGGGGGAAGACAGCAGGCGTATGAGAGACACCGTCATTTGGAAGAAGATGAGTCACAGGTTGAACTCTGTCTTTTCTTGCCTACAGTAGTTCACAATAAACCTTCATTTTATTTACCACGTCTAATATTCTTCTTAGTTTATTTACTTTAATGAAGAGAGATAAAGGTCAGTCAACATCCCTTTCTCAGATTTTAAACCCACAGTGATCACCTGCCGTACAGGCCCAGTGCGTGGTCCTTACGCAGAAATGTAGCTGAGAAAAAAACTTAATTTACCTTCTCGTATTTCGATATTTTCCCGTTTCTCCAACAGCTTAATTTATCAAAGCACAATCATGTTTTTAAAATTGTCTTAAAGATGATAAAGACAACAAGAGCAGGTCTGGAAAACTAATTATTCCTTTGCCAATATCAGGTTTGTAGTAACGGCCGAAGTTGTGATATTACTCTCTCATACTCTGTTTTATTTGGTCGTTTAGAAATTATGTTTGGCTTTTACTACTGCTACTGCTACTACTACTGCTACTACTACTACTACTACTACTACTACTACTACTACTACTACTGCTACTACTGCTACTACTACTACTACTATCATTATATTATTATTATTATTTTGTTATTATTATTATTATTATTATTATTATTACACCCGGGTACCGACGTCATTTCCAACCCAGCCTTAATCCCCTTCCCAGCTGTCACTACCCTGTCCCTTCTAATGGTAGGGAAAGGGGGTGAGGGGAGAAGAGGGGAGAAAGGGGGAAGAGGGGAGAAGAGAGGAGAGAGAGAAAGGAGGTAAAGAGGAGGAAATACGGAGAATGGAAGGAAGAAAAGGGGAGAAGGATGAAGAAACAGGGAAGAATTGGAAGAGAGGAAGAACAGACAAGAAGAGTAGGTGTGAAAGAGAAACAGAATGAGGGAATTAGAAGGAGAGAAGGTGAAGGAGGGAAGAAGGGAGGAGAGAGAGAGAGAGAGAGAGAGAGAGAGAGAGAGAGAGAGAGAGAGAGAGAGAATAAAGAAGGGAAATGAAGGAGAAAAGAACGATGTAGAAAGACAAGAAAAACAGTGAGACCGGAAAATTGAAGGAAGGGAAAGAAAGAGGGTAATACGGAGGGAAAGGAAAGGGGAGAAGGAGAGAGAGAAGTAGGAAGGAGACGGAGGGAGAAAAGGAGAGGAAAGCAGAATGAAAGAGAGAGAAGAAGAATGAATGCAGAGGGAGGAGGGAAGAAGGGAACTGGAAGAGAAAGAAGAAAAGAGAAGATAAAAGGAAAAATAAAAAAATAAAAAAATAAAAGAAAGTAAGAATGTGATAATCTGATGGCGAGAAAGAGAAGGAGCAAGAAAGAAGAAAGTTTGAGTGAGACTGGCAAGAAAAGTAATAAGGTAGGGAGAGAGAGAGAGAGAGAGAGAGAGAGAGAGAGAGAGAGAGAGAGAGAGTACGTTCGATAATAATAATAACACAAAGAAATCCTAATATTCAGTGCAAAAAAAAAATTCACTTCCTTCTCAGCTTTCAATTATTTCTTTTCCTCCCAGACCCAACTCCATCCAACCCCACCTCCTTCCTCTAGCACCTCTCTCTCGTCCCCATCCACCCACCCCCTCGCCTCCTGCACGACTAAGACGACCATTAAGGGTGAGCAGAGTGTCGTTGAGAGCTCACGGACTCACCTGTCGCTTCCCATGTCGCTCCTCTTCTCGGGTCCTTTCTTCACTCTCATCTTCTTCGATTTTTCCCTTTCCGCTCCTCTTTCTTCTCTCTTCCCCTACTGGCACGTGGATATATTCTCACCCCCCCTTCTCTCTCTCTCTCTCTCTCTCTCTCTCTCTCTCTCTTAAACGTTCCCAATATTTAGGTCTGGCATGCACACGGTCCCAAAATATCCCATATCCCACACAGCCTCTCGCCTCTTCCCTCCCCTCCCCCCCCTCTCTCTCTCTCTCTCTCACACACACACACACACACACACACACTCCACTCTCAAGAACCTGGACTCCAATTGCATTAACTTTCTACCTCACCCCTAATGCTGTAATTCTGTCACGCGCCACCCAGATCTTCACCCACTTCCAGTCTCTCCTTGCCGAAAATGTGATTGCAGAAGTTCACTCCTTTGGCAATTTTCTTAGGCGACGTCCACACCAAGTACTTGCTGGTCCGGGCATCACCGTACTCGCCAGTGTGTATCCTTAAATTCTAGATATAAGGCAGACAGCTCTCACGTAAGCCTTCCTTGAAAATAAAGGGTAAGTTTGCAGAATTAGTGGTTGGTTACATCTATCTATCAGTCTGTCAGTCTATCTGTGTTTGCCTATCTATCTTTCTGTCTTTCCATCTATCTGTCCAGACATCTATCTATCTATATACCTAGGCTGCTTCCCCCAAGGAAAGGGAGGTAGCCGAGACAGGACGACTCACTCTCCATTTACTCATCCATTCAAACACATTCATTCGCATCTTAGCCCCGAAGGGGAGAACGGACAGATCCTCACCACACCACACCGCACAAGGGTCCAGACATACACCTCATTAACAAATACAGCATATCAAATAGTGTAATTAACTTGCCTAGGAAATATAATTAAGTTACTCTGCCCCACCCCTCACGACGCGGGCCGCCAGCTCAGCGTCCACGTCAACGCATAACACCTTCATCAGTCACAGCTTCCGTAATTAATTTTCAAAAAAACGATGCCTGAGTTTTTTTTAATTATCATAACGCGCTTGGTGATAATTAGAATGTCGGAATTTTAATTACTGCATTACGGAAGTGCTGAATTCTGTCATAGAGGGTTATTGGAAGCTTGTGTAATTAATTAACGTGATAAAATCGTTGTCTGATTCACTGATAATGATTATAGCTGGTTGAGATTAATTTGATGGCAGTATAACAACTTTAATACTAAACTGTGGTTGCATGAAAATCGATGAGAACTAATGAGTAAGAATGAATCTCCTTGGTTGCTGGTCAAATTAACCCGCCAGTCTGACTGAACCTGGCCATCAACTTAGCTGGAAGGGATCACGGAGGTTTGCCTCATGAAAGTACACTGACTGAATTTGGCAAAGTACCAGTCATACTTTAAGGTCCATTTCTGTCACTACCCAGCAATTATAATTAGTCTGAAACGACCCTCTGTTAATAAAAGTGTTAATGAAGGCTGTATCTAACTCGCCCCTTTGTAATATCTTCCCGACGCTGAATAAAATCGTCTGGTAGCTGGAAGATTGAAGTGGGAAAAAAATATCATCGGGGTACAGTGGTTGTATAAAATTGCTCATAACGCTCCCCTTCCACTTCATTGAGCTATTTCTTGTGTGATCTGGGTACGGCTCGGACAGTATGAGAGAGGGAGAGAGAGAGAGAGAGACTGACAAAGATAAAGAGGAACACGATGCAGGGGACATGAAAGGCGAAAGATAATGACTACAGCGGAGGTGGGAGAGGAGAAAGGGAGAAGGATGGAAAGTGAATGGCTGAGAAGGGGAGAGAGACAGGGAGAGACACAAAGGGTGATAATCAAAGGAGTGACAGAGAGGGAAGGAGACAGATAACACTTGATAAAGCAGAGAGTTGAAAATATGTATACACAAGAAGATCAAGGGGGAAACACAGACTGCAATGAGAGAGAAGCGAGAGAGAGGAGGAAGAGAAATGATGATACTGACGATGTGAAGGGAACAGGAGGAGGAGGAGGTGGAGGAGGAGGAGGAATCTGATAAATACGTGACAGGGAATAAAGAACGAGGTACTGAGAGAAGGACAGCTTTCAAGAACATGAGAGAGAGGAAAAGGAAAGATGATACTGATAATGCAGAGGGAAGAAGAAGACGAAAAAGGGGAAAAAGAAGTGGAAAAAAAAGAGGAGCAGGAGAAGAAGGAGGAGGAGGGGGGAAAAGAACAAGAAGAAGAGGAGGAGGAGGAAGAGAGGGAGGAGGAGGAGGAAGAAGACGAAGAAGAGGAGGAGGAGGATGAAGAGGAGGAGGAATCTGATAAACAGGTGATTAGGAATAGAAGAGGAGGTAAAGAGAGAGGGGCAACTTACAAGAACATTTATCATGATTTTTACATACGATTCTCCAGTTAAGATCATTTTTTTTCTCTCTTGAATTTGCATATATATTGAGAATGCTTACTGTGGATATATTTCCTGTGGCTGGTCAGACTTTTGGACAAAGTTTGTTTCTCTCCTCGTCCCTGTTCTCCCAGTCTCATAATTAGAGAAATGTGGATGTAAACAGATTTCTGCTAATCGTACTCTTTGGGGAGGGTTGAGTCTGAGCATTAATATCACTTCTCAGTTGTACCTCGTGTAGCTGATAGGCACTGACCTACGCCTTCTTCTGGATAGGTCAAGAATAGTTTGCAAAGAATATAGGCATCATCTTAAAGCCGAATCAGTGAGGAGTTACGGGATTATTGCAATATCCGTAAACCTCGCTGCCAGGTTGTTTTGCCGACGATATTATGGTCACAGATGCGCATTTGATGAGATATACACACTTGAATATTCCGCAGAGGCAACACGTGATAGAAGAAAAACGGAAGATAAGATAATCAGATGAATAAGAAACTGTGGTGGCGAAAGGAAAACATTGAAGAAAAGTCTGTGTGTAATATGTTGACCTTTGAGGCATTACGCATTATAAAAACAAAAGAATGACGCTGTAACTAAAGAAAATTTAGCCACCAAAGTGAGAAAGGGATGAGGGAAATAAGAATATTTATAGGAAAAAATGTGAGTAAAAAAGGAGGAAAAGAATATGAGAGGAAACTTCAGAAAGAAGAAAGGGTCTTGCCGGAAGAAGACAAGAAAAGACAGGACAGAGGAAGAAGAAAGATGACGACTAAATTGAAAAAGAACTGATAAAAAGAGTTATAGGCAAGAGAGGATAAGAAAGACTATAAGGGAACGGCAGTAAAAGGAAGAGGACGAAGCGAGGACGGAAGGAAGGGTGGAATAAACAGCATCCAAGGGGAAAGAAAGAGAATGTCTTGGAAAAACAGCTTCGTCTCTGAGGCAAAGTTTCTTCGCGACGAGGAGAGTGGAAGGGTTACTTTAGGAGGGAGGGAGGTGATAAAGAGAGGAGAGAATGAGGAGGAGAAAGAGGAGAGAAAAGGGTATGAATAACAAGAGTGGAGGGAAACAAAAAGGGACATGGGGACACAAGAATGAGGATACAGAAGAGAATAACAGAAGGATGTCTTTGGTAGGGAATAAAGGAGGGAGGAAATGAGGAGAACAATAGAAGTATTGGGAGAAGAGAAGGAAAAAGGGAGAAGAAAGAAGGGATGGGTGGAACACACACACACACACACACACACACACACACACACACACACACACACACACACACACACACACACACACACACACACACACACACACACACACACACACACACGAGAGAGAGAGAGAGAGAGAGAGAGAGAGAGGAAGGGGGGAAGTTTGCGTGGTGACTTTCCTGAAACGAATCTTGTATTTTCTAACTCCTAACTTAGCCCACTAATTCTGAAAGTCTCATGATGACCTGATGACGTAAATATAACCACCGTGCAAGATGGTATACCGTAGTTATTGTAGCTCTATAATAAAGACGAGAGGAGGAAAACATATACTGTCGAGGAAGCAGTAAAGTAAGGAGAGAGTGATATGACCAGCGATCAAGGAAGGGCAACACTTGAAGGAGAGAGAGAGAGAGAGAGACGCAACATTCCAAGACAAGAGATGAATTTGGGAAGAATGTGGCAGTAAAGAAAATGGCTTGAGATATCGAGGTATATTCCCGCGAGGACGCAGAGCCAAATGGGCAAACTTGATCAGACGAGTGGATGGTTTGGCCTCCCAGAAATGGGTTTTATTGTAATTATTATTCCTGTAATAATTATTATGATTACAACAACTGCTACTACTATTCCATTATTATAGGTATTGTGTTGGCACGTGATCATCCCTATATATATTTTCTCTCTCATCTCTCTGTCTCTTCTCACTCTGTCTGTCTGTCTCTTTCTCCTTCCCCAGGCTCCTCTTCTTCCCCTAAATCCTGCTCCTCGCTACATCTTCTCCCTCCCCTTCTTGCACTTCATCAGGAACCTTCCAGTATACATATATTTAAGCAAGTGGAGAGGCAGGGTAATGGTGATGAGTGGATACTTGTTTTTTACTGAAGAGGTTAAGGCTGAGTGTTATGTTTACCTAATTAGTTTCGTGAGCAATGAATGTGTTGACAGAGGCTGATGGGAGTTGACTCTGATCTGATAGAAAAATAATACCTCACCATATCGAAAGCATCTCTGTCATGGAAGATACGTAGATAATACGATTAGGTTGCTCGATATGAGAAAATGTTAGAGAAATGATATGGGGATATGCAGTAGTATTATCTGTCATCTTTTTTTACTCTTAAATAACAGGCATTCGGCTGAAAGGGGACGCAAATCTCGCCAGGTGCGATCAGACTGGCTACAGTGTGTTCAGACGTTGAAAAAAAAACAAAGAGGAAAATAATGACCTATATGGAAAGGGACGAGGCTGTGCTAAGTGCTAAGGAGGCTAATGTAGAGTTTTCATAATCAGAATTACGACGTCTATGGGTTGGAAGAGAGAGAGAGAGAGAGAGAGAGAGAGAGAGAGAAGGAAGACAAATAGACAAGTAGACAGGCAGAATGCAGGAGACAGAGAAACCCAGAAGGAGAGAAACTACCAACAATTCTCACCTCAGCTCAGACGGCTATCTGACTAACTTTACCGCCAAAGAAGCCCGAAAGTTGGCGGCGGCGGGAAAAAGAAAGTTGACAATTTGGCGAAAAAGTTGGCGATGTAGCGAAAATACCCAAACACATTGATGACAATTACTTTCTCCACGTAAGGTGTGACCTGGATCTCTCTCTCTCTCTCTCTCTCTCTCTCTCTCTCTCTCTCTCTCTCTCTCTCTCTCTCTCTCTCTCTCTCTCTCTTTACCCATCCCACCTTCCACTCTTCCAATATCAAGTTATTCTTTTTGTCCAGCTTATCTTTATTTCCCAATTCTCACTCTCCCAAATCTCTCACTCCTCGGCTCCCTATGTTCCTCTTCCTCTCTCGCTTCCCTCCGTTATCCTCCCCCCCCCCTCTCATCTCTCTCACTCTCTCTCTCTCTCTCTCACTCCCTTGCTGCTTTTCCTTCCTCAGCTGCCATTCTTCCCATCTCAGATCTCTTTCTCCTTATCCAGGAAATCTTTATTCCCTTCTCTCCCTCCCCTCTCGCCTCTCCGTCTCTCTCGCTCTCTCCCCTCCCCCCCCTTTCTCTCTCTCTGTGTCTCTGTCCTCAATTTCTCACCACCTCTTTCATCCTTCTGTCTCCTCTCTCTCTCTCTCTGTCTCTCTCTGTCTTTTACCTCTTTCCAGCTTCTTTCTCTCCCTTCTTCCTCCCTCCTCACTCCACTTCGTTTCCTTCCTTCTGTCTCTCTCCTCCCTTTATTTACCTCTCTACTTCATTCCCCTCTACCCTCACCTATATCCCTGTCTCACCCTTTTTTCTCTCCCTCCCTCCATCCTTTATCCTTCCTAAATTCCTTCTCTCCCGATCTCCTTTTCCTTCTCCCTCTTCTCTTTCTTCCTTCCCTCCTCTTCCTCACATTTTTCCCCAGTCTCTAAATCTCTCTCTCCCTTTCTCCTTCGTGTTCCCCTCCATTTCCTCCTCTTATCTCAAGATTTACGTCTTTCCCTGTCTGTCTTTCTCTCATTTTTTCCCCTCGTATCTTTCCTTCATTATTTCTGTTGTCCCTTCATTCTTTCCAGTCTCTTCCTCCATGCCTCCCACACACAGTCTCCCTCCCTCTCTCTCTCTCTCTCTCTCTCTCTCTCTCCCTTGTTTCCCTCTTTCCCTCACTCCCTCCCTTCCTCCTCCTGCCTCTCTCCTCCGTTCCTCCTCTCCTCTCCCTCTTGCTTCTAAATCTCCGGATATCCCTCTCCCGCTTTTGTTTTATTCTTCCTGTACCTTTTCTCCTCCTCCTCCTCCTCTCTCTCTCTCTCTCTCTCTCTCTCTCTCTCTCTCTCTCTCTCTCTCTCTCCATCTTACTTTACCTGCACCAGCCTGATAACGAGCCCGAGTAAGCCCGTTATGTTCAACCCGACCCTTTACCTCGCACCCACACTGCTTTTTATACCTCGACTCCCATTTTGAGAGAGAGAGAGAGAGAGAGAGAGAGAGAGAGAGAGAGAGAGAGGGGAGAATATTTTGAAAACATGTCTCAGTCCATTGTATTTTTTTATACTCTGAACTACGTCTGCAATATTACGAAATCATATGACAATTTTTATTTATTGATTAGGCCAGGGAAATAGTGGTCTCTCTCTCTCTCTCTCTCTCTCTCTCTCTCTCTCTCTCTCTCTCTCTAAGGTATAATGATCAGAAATATTTTCCGAGCATGAAATCCACGTCCATTCTCATAGCTGGCAGCTTGAGTTTTATGTTATTACTCTTTATCTCTCGTTTTTAAATCCATATGTAAATTTAAGTTTATCGAGTGCTTGGAAAATATATATATGTGCTTAGGCATGTTCGGAGACATATGGAGATCATGAGGAATTACTTGAGTGCTTTCAGTTGTTCACCTGTGTCTAGATTTACCTTTTGCTCTGAAATTCCTCGCACCATATCTGTCCTGACTTTCCCTGCTCTGTGTCTCGTGTTTGCAATCAACTCACCAGCCATACTGTACAACTCCCTTTCCGCCATAAAGGTTATTAATAGAGTTTTTCCTGGCTTTTCTCGAAACTCATCTCTCTTTTGAAGCACCTACTATCTTGATTTGCTACAGCGTACCGACTTATGAAATTAATTTTACTCTTTTATGTCATCTCACGAAGCTCTTTGTCTACCGAAGTCTTCGCATTAAAACGATATCAAAGCTCGGTAATTCGTTGGTATATTAAGCCCCTCCCAGGAACAGTCTTTTCATTGGGATTCAGTGCTTCACATGTGTTGAAAACGAGAAACAGGGTTACCGAGTACAGAAAACAGGGATAGAGAAAACGGGGAATGGATAAGGAAAACATGAAACAGGGATGGAGAAAACAGGAAACAGAGCTAGAGAAAACGGGAAACAGGGCTAGGGAAAACGGGAAACAGGGCTAGAGAAAACGGGAAACTGATGGAGAAAAAGGGAAACAGGGATAGAAAAAAAACGGAAAATGGATAGGGTAAACGGGAAACTGAGAGACAACGGGACACTCTGGTAAACACTAAACCTTGAGCACCACCAGAATTACACGACTGCAAAAACGAAGATGAAATATATGGTAAAATTTATATTTGTTGAGGGTCCTATGCTTTATTTCGCCACCCCTCGATTTCTTTCCATTCATCACCCGAGGTTACTCTTTCTTCTTTCCTGGTTCCCACATTTGTTCTGGCAGTGGACGGTCCTTTATCGTTTCTCATCCTATTCATCAGATTTTATGTAGTTCCCAGTCTGTAATGGCTTTCCTTTCCACAGTCTCTCTCTCTCTCTCTCTCTCTCTCTCACACACACACACACACACACACACACACACACACACACACACACACACACACACACACACACACACACACACACACACACACACGTGCGCGTCCAATACTCCCATCTTCCCAGTACTTATCGTACACAATCCCTTCCTCCTGCTTTTCATCCAAATAATTCCTCATTCATACCTATCCTACTGTCTCTCTCTCTCTCTCTGATCAAAAAATTCCTGCATCCTTTTATTTTTCTTCTCATTTATTATTTAATGATAATGAAAACTGCACCACAGCTAAGGTAAAGGGGCTCAGAGAGAGAGAGAGAGAGAGAGAGAGAGAGAGAGAGAGAGGACTGAAAGGAATTTAAATAAACTCTCCACCCTTCCAGAAAAAAAAGGAAGGGGGAAGGCACAAAAAAATCCAATAGACAAACAGACGGTCGGACGTACGAAAGGAAAACAATGGCAGATTCGGGCATAAAGTAACAGGAGTGGAAGAAAACGAGACAGACGGACAGGCGGCGAAAGAAAGGCGAGGGGAAACTTAAATATTCAGAGAGCACTAGACGTCTCGTGGATCTTGGCTTGTTTGGCGAGGGCTGGGTCATGTTCCGTAAGTGACGGGGTCCAGGGAGATATTAGGGAGGGATAATGAAGAAAGAGAGAGAGAGAGAGAGAGAGAGAGAGAGAGAGAGAGAGAGAGAGAGAGAGAGAGAGAGAGAGAGAGAGAGAGAGAGAGAAGGGGGGGAATCCAATCCTCTTTGATAAGTTTCCAGAATTGCCGAAAGCGATGGTTGCAAAGGTTTCGGTATTTCTTTAGTCTTTTCTGCCGTTGAAGTGTATCATTTTGGCCAGTTCAGCTGGGAATGAAAGCTGTTCTTTTATTTCTTGACATCTCTCTCCATTGGCTTCATTTTGCCAAAGGTTATTGAACGCTATATGTTTTATTCTGCATGACTCTCAGGTTGAATATATTCCCTCCCTTCTGTCTTTCTTACACACACACACACACACACACACACACACACACACACACACACACACACACTTTATATATATATATATATATATATATATATATATATATATATATATATATATATATATATATATATATACACAGTAGTTGGACAAGAACAGGGAGGTTTTAGGAAGGGAAGAGGTTGTGTAGATTAGATATTCATTCCTAGAACTTTAGTGGTAAAGTTTCTAGAGAAGGAAAAGAAGTTGTATGCGGCTTTCATGGACTTGGAGAAAGCATATGACAGGGTGGATAGAGAAGGACTGTGGAAAGTATTAAGAATATATGGAGTAGATGGGAAGTTGTTGAAGGCCGTGAAGAGTATGTATGAGGGTGCTAAGACTGCAGTGAGTGTGGATAGTGAACTGAGTGAATTTTTCTATTTGAAGGTTGGGTTGAAACAGGGATGTGTCATGTCTCCATGGTTGTTCAATCTGTACATGGATGGGGTTATAAAGGAGATACAAGGTAGGGCAGTGGATGTTGGAGTGGCCCTAATGAGAGAGGACAGGGTTTGGAAACTCCCTGTACTGTTGTTTGCAGATGATACTGTATTGTTAAATGAAGACGAAGGGGAGATACAAGGCTTGGTGGATGAGTTTGGAAGTGTAAGAAATGGAATTTGAAGGAGAGTGTAGGAAACAGTTAAGTTATGGTCTTCGAGAGAGGTGAAGTTAATGAATGTACAGTGAGGTTGGATGAGGAGGAAATGGAAAATGTGAGTGCGTTTAAGTACTTGGGTAGTGTGATGAGTAAGGATGGAAGTTTGGAGGGTGAAGTAATTGAGAAGGTACAACATGGAAGAAAAGCTGCTGGTTCCTAGAAAGCAGTGATAAGAAACAGGGAAGTGGGCATGGAAGTGAAAAAGCTACTACATGACAGTATTGTGATACAGTACCAACTCTAATGTATGGAAGTGAAGCTTGGACCTTGTTGGAGGGACAGAAGTCAAGAGTGGGAGGAATGGAAATGAGTTATTTGAAAAGAGCATGGGGAGTCATATGGAGAGACAGACTGACAAATGAGGAAGTGAAGGAGCGTTGTGGTGTGGATATGGATGTGATAGGAAGCGTTAGGAGAAACACACTGAGGAAGTTTGGCCATGTGGAAGGATGGAGAATGAGAGACTGAGGAAGAAAGTGTATGTGAGTGAAGTGTAGGGATGGAGAGGGAGGGGGAGGCCAAGGATGAGATGGAGGGATGGAGTGGAGAGGTATATGAGAGAGGGGGAGATGTGAGCTGGGAGCAGGGCAATAAAATGGCGGGGGACAGGGCGACATGGAGGCGATTTGTTTGTGGCCACCCCTTACGGCATTAAGGCGTCTGGCAATAGATAGATAGATAAACATATATATATCTATATCTATCTATCTATCTATCTATTTATACATATACTGTATATATATATATATATATATATATATATATATATATATATATATATATATATATATATATATATATATATATATAAACAGGAGCAGGATGCCACTGTTACCTGTTGCGTCACCGGGTGGTGGATAGGGGAAGGCCTTGTAGATATACGAGGTACCGTCTTAGACGGCGCGAACCATGGGACCCCCTATAGATATATAGGGCTGCACCGAATATGATGAATTAGGTGGCACAAAAATTGCATCTCACCAGATACTATGTGGCAGGGAGGCGAGATTATTTGCCACAATCCTCCCAACCAAACACGAATTCTGTTGCAAATGATTTGACAGACGTTCCTGTTGGATCATCGTCTACTATAGGTCCAACCGCATTGCCTTCTGTGCTTACGGGGAGTGTGCCACTGAAAAGTGAGTATGCACTGTGTTGGCAAGTTAGTGACTGGAATATTAAACAATCTGAAATCCATGAAGATCTAGGCATACAGTGTAAGAAGCCTTGCAGAAGATTACAAACTTGATAATTTAACGACTGAGCTGGAAAACATTAGTTGGGATATTGTAGGTTTAAGTGAGATCCACATAAAAGAAGAAAAAGTAATTCAGCTCGACGACAGCAACCACGTATTATACTACAGAGGAAGGCAAAATGAAAGAGTTAGTGATGTAGGATTTCTAATTAACAGAAATCTTGCAGACAACATTGTTAAATTCAGCAGCGTATCTGACAGAGCAGCGCTGGTGGTAATTAGACTGTGGAAAAAATATACCCTGAAAGTAATACAAGTATACGCACTACCTTCTCAGAGCTCAGATGAAAAAATAGAAACATTCTATGACGACATCTCCCAGACTATGGAAGAAGAAAGAACCACATATACTATACTCATGGGAGACTTCAATACAAAAGTTGGAAAATCTAAAAATGGAGAAGCATGAATGGGAACATTTGGAGTGGTAGAAAGGAATGAAAGAGGAGAAATGTTGGTAAACTTTTCTGAAATGTATAAACATGAGAATAATGAAAACATTCTTTCACAAAAGAACAGGGAGAAAGTGGAGCTGCGGACGCCCAAATGGAGAAACAAAGAATGAAATAGCCTTCATTATAGCAGAATAAATAACACGATCACAAATGTCACAGTTATCAACAAAGTAAATATCGAAAGTGATCACAGAATGGTGGGCTGCACTGCCAGATTCAATTTCAAAAGTGAAAGAAAGAAGATGATAAAAGATAAAGAGATATCCCCAATAAAAGTTAACGGAAACAAAACAGCCTTTCAGTTGGAAATAAGTAATAAATTTCAGGCTCTAAGATTGCTAAATGTGACACTGATCAGCTGAATGACAGACTAACAAAAGTGCTAAGAGATCAGCGGAGGTAGAAGGAAAACCTAATACAACCAAAGCCAAGAAGTATTAAGAAAAGACACTCGAGCTTATGGGAAAAAAAAGGAAATGAAAGTAAAAACTAAAGAAGATGAAATAGAACGAGCGGAATTAAATAAGCTTATCAACAAAAGACAAAGAGAAGAAAAAAGAAAGAGAAACATGGACCAGATCAGAGAAACCATCAAAAAAGGAAAAAGTCTGAAACAGGTTCGAAGTAAAATGGTACTAGAAAAGCAACAAATTACATCACTGAAAGACAGAAGCGGTGAAGTCATTACATGCTGAGATAAGATGTTGAAGAGAGTTGAAGAATTTTACAAAGAACTGTATGCATGAAAGACCGTAATACCAATATCTAACTTTTCAGCTGACACAAGTGAAATATCTGAGGTAACACCAGACTTAGTAAAAATTTCTCTTAAGTATATGAAAAGAGGGAAAGCTCCGGGAGAAGATGGATTAGTAGCAGATTTACTGTTGGATGCAGGAGTAGAAGTACAAAATTGGCTTCCTCACTTATTTACTCAGTGTATAAAAAAGAAGGAAATTCCCAAAACATGGTGTAATGCAATAGTTACTTTACAAAAGAGGAGACTCAAAAGATTTTAGTAACTATCGACCCATTAGCTTATTATCAGTCATTTACAAACTCATCACTAAAGTCCTTACGAACAGAATAACTACAAATATGGAGGAAAACCAACCTCGTAAACAGGCAGGATTCCGAAGCGGGTATTCGACTACTGATCATCTATACACAGTGAATCAGCTAATTGAGAAAACTACTGAATATAGTAAACTACTGTGCTCAGGTTTTGTAGATTACGAAAAGACTTTCGACTCATTGGAGCACACAGCAATTATAAATTCATTGCGAGAACAAGGAGTAAATGAGAACATTGTAAGACTGCTCGAGAACATATAATGAAGAGGGAACTGCTGCAGTTAAATTATATAAGGACTCAGAGAAAATTAAAACTGAGATGGGCGTGCGGCAGGGAGATACTGTTTCACCAAACTTATTTGCAGCATGCCTAGAAAGTATTTTCAGATAGCTAGACGGGGAAAACAAAAGAGTGAACATAGATGGAGAAAAGCTAAACCATTTAAGGCCATTTAAGATTTGCAGATGACATTGTCCTAATCTCAGAAACAGCTGAGACATCGCAAGACATGTTAAATGACCTGAACAGAGAAAGTCTCAAAGTAGGGCTAAAGATAAGCCGGAGTAAAACTAAAGTAATGTTTAATCCACGAACACCAAAGAGCGTCATCAGAATAAGTGGAGAAATTCTTGAAGAAGTAGAAGAGTACAATTACCTGACACAAATACTGAAATTAACGAAAGATAATGCTTGCGAAATAAAAATACTCATTACAATTGGATGGAAAGCTTTCGGTAAACACAGAGACATTATGAAAAGTAGCTTGCCAGTTTGTATGAAACGAAAAGTATATAACGAATGTATGATTCCAACCATGACGTATGGTTGTGAGACCTGAAAACTGACAAAATCGATGAAAAATAAATTAATCCGTTCTCAGAGAGCAATGGAAAGGTCAGTGTAGTGAGTATCTTTAAGAGACAGGAAAAGATCAACTTGGGTGAGACAGCAGACTAAAGTCAAAGATATTACAGGTTATAAAAGAACAGAAATAGAGGTGGGCAGGCCATGTAGCAAGAATAAGGGATGACCGATGGAGCAAGAGGTTGACTGACTGGACACCAAGAGATTGCAGACAGGAGGTGGAGAGATGAGATAGAGAAATTTTCAGGGAAAACGCGGCAAAGATTGGCTCAGTCAAGGAATTCGTGGAGAAGGTTGGGGGAGGCCTTTGTTCAGCAGTGGACTTGTAATGGCTGCTGCTGATGATGATTTCTCTTAAACGGTGATATGTCATTAATGTTCATTATTTTCAATATGGCAATAACTTATCTTTGTTTGCTTCATCATTATCATCATCATCATCATCATCGTATTTCATAATCATCAGTATCATCAATTTTAAAATCACAGTTTATGTCATCATTATCGCCTTAAATGCTGAACAGTAAATGGAAGTCCTCAAAGTATCTGGCAAAAGCACAAACCCAGCCATTTAATATTGTGTAGAAACTGAGGTAATTGAATGTGGCAAGTGTGACGTGTGTGCATTGATTAAATTGGACGTTTGGTTAGGATATACGTAAATTATTAACTCTTTCACTATGGTGATGTAGGCCAGGATTTTTTGTAATATTACTGAAATATTCCCTAAGAATATGAAAGCAGCAATAATAAATTCTTCGTTATCGTAGTGAACCATAAACTGATATAGATATCACACTGGATTTCAAAATGATAAAGAATTGGTAGATATACAAACTCATACTGACAAAAGGTTATGCCGCATATATTTGACGTGGACAATATCATTTTCCTTTTTGCCTACTCATTTGCATATTGCATTAAAGAACTGCTCTGCAGACATTAAAATTCATTGGGAAAAAGGAACAAAAAAAAAAAAAAAAGAGAACCATCTGATGTGAATAACAAAGCATGCATAGCCTCACTGCACATGAATCTATATACCTGTCTGTTTGCCTGTCTATCTGTTTGTCTTTCTGTCTATCTGTGTTACAGAATCCATAAAAAAAAAGGCGTTCTCATTTTCGAAAATCTGTTACCTGGTGGAATGGAAGACTTTTCTGTTTCAGCGCTAATGTGTAAGCCATAAACACGTCACACGTAAAAGAAAAAAGTATAATCCTCTGAGTATAGATATTAATGGTTCTCTCGCTTATAATACAAATATTGCCTTTTTCACATCGAATATTTTGTTGTTTGTTTATGTTTGAAATACTGGATAATATATAGGTATTTATACTCATTTTATTTTAACGTGGTCAAAAATTATCAAGTCTCCGTCCTGACTGCTGAGGTGCAACAGTACATTAGCACTAGAATATGATGTTAGTCACGAAATGTGCCATGTAAGGGATGTTGAGCCATAGTGTTGTCTTTTCTGCCACTGAACTGCGTGAAATGAGATGCAAAAAGACGAAAATCTGGGCCAAGTTAGAGTAAAATGAATATATTAACCTTTGGGCTTAGGAAATTTCCTCAAGCTGAAGAGAATCGTCTCTAAACGTGGGATAAAAACAATTAACAGCCAAAAGGTGAGTTAATGAAATCGTCTGAGGATAGACTAAAATAAAGTTCGTTGGTAACAGTGGAAGGTAGAGTCGTAGAGCACATATTTCTGACGAAGAGAAGGGAAAGATCTGTTCCTTATGTATTCGCCAAAATAAGAGTCATTGGTCGAGAAATATCCAGTACACTTACACTTGCTGTGGGTATATAATGCTTTGTTAATTTTCGTCTTTAACCTTCTCACTCTGTTGAATTTTTAATTTTATTTTATGGAGAGAAAATCGGGATGTGAAGGGTTAATGGAACGTTTTAGCCTCGTCACTATAATTTTTTTTTTTCGAAATTTAACAGTAATCTTAATAATTAAAAATAGAAAGAAAAGACACGTGATGTTCTCTGACTGAAGGGGTTAAGAGTTGGATGCAAGGCGTCGGAAAACTATATTATGCAAGACACATGTACTTGCTCCATGTATATTATGCTTTCTTATATCGCATACATTTTTACGAGCCGCACACCAGAACATCATAAACCTCAGATGAATTCTTGCGGGGCCTCGGCGGTAGTAAAGTGAAGCCTCGAAGCTAAGTTTATACCCGGCGTTCGAACCACCTGAGCTACTGAAACGAGATCTGTGGCTGGAGGTTAGAAGCGAGAAGAGGACAGAGGCAGGTGGAGGGAAGGAGGGATAAAGAGTGATTTGGGAAGGAAGGGGAATAGGTGATGAGCAGGGATAGGGAGGAAAGGGAGAAATGGAGAAAGTGCTGAGGGTGGAGATATAAAGGGAAGCAGAGAGACACGAAAAGAAGGAGGGAGGTAGACGGGGCCTGCGGGTGTAAAAGAGAAGAGGGAAGCTTTGGGATGATGGAGGGAGGGGGGGCTAGAGAGAGAAACACTATGGAGGAAAAAAAGAGGAAAGGAGAGAGTTGAGGAAGAGAGCAAGAAAGGTAGGAGAGGAACCGAGGAGTGGAAAGAGGGATGAAGAGAGAAGGAAGCAAGGATGGAAGGATTGAAGGAGGGAGAGGGGGGATTTAGAGGGTAAGTGGAAGAGGGGAGAGGTCAGAGGGAGTGGAGAGGACTGGAGAAGCGGGGGAGGGAGAGGGCTGAGGATGAGGGAAGGTGGAGGTTTGGAGAAGGGGTACAGGGAAAAAGACAAGAGAATGGGAAGGATAGGAAGTGAATGGGAGATTACTGGTGGACAGATGATTTCGGAGAGCGGAAAGGGAGAAATGGAGAGATGGGAGGAGGGAGAAAAGGGAAAGGGAGAGTGGGTGTGTAGAGATATGAAGGGAGGGATAGGATAGTATTTTTTATTTTTTTTAAGCTCTGGGGTTACTGCTGACTCGCCGATTGCAAAGTCGGCCATTTACTCTGGTCCGGGCATTTGTCTCGCCCTCCCCCGTAAATTTTCAGTGAGTTCTCGACAATATTCCCAGTTCAATTGCTCGCCAGAAGAGGAATCACGAGGGGGAAGCGGTAGTTTTTCCGCTGTGTGGTTTTGCTTTTTACTTTGACTGACGCAACAGAATATTGAATTTACTCCCCTTTTAGGAAGTGGCCAATTTTTATAGCGTTTACTTTCACTTTGATTAATGTTCTAAAATATAAATGAAATTCATGCTCAGTAAACCAATAGCTTTCTTTTGTTTCGCTTCCTGTGATTAAGCTTGCCGATTGCGTGACGTGTGCCTTACATCATTCTCATCACTACTGTCATAAAGATGTTTAACAAGAACGAGAGAGAAATGAAAGAAATGGATCCTTTCAGTTTCTTCCTGGCTACCTGTAGGTGATTATATGTTAAGAAAAAACTCCGGAAATACAGAAGGGAAATGGAGATTTTTGATATTCCAGTAGGCCATTAAGGTCCGTCAGATTAGCTGGTGGGTTAGGAATAATAATAATAATAATAATAATAATAATAATAATAATAATATGAGGAAGTAATTGGGCCCCTGGGAGTTATTTATGCTTTTTATCTTATCTGTTGAGATTTTCCTGATTTCAGAATGGGTAAAGATTTTTATTACAATCCCCCTCCTCTCTCTCTCTCTCTCTCTCTCTCTCTCTCTCACTCTCTCACTCTCTCTCTCTCTCACTCTCTCTCTCTCTCTCTCTCTCTCTCTCTCTCTCTCTCTCTCTCTCTCTCTCTCTCGGTAGCAGCACGTGCAGCGCATTAACCTTGTGCCCGAGATAGAGCATCCTGCATTATAATAAATTTCTCTCTCTCTCTCTCTCTCTCTCTCCCTCCCTCCCTCCCTCCCTCCCTCCCTTCCTCCCTCTCTCTCTCTTTCTCTCTCTCTTTTTTTAAATTCTACTAAGTCTCTTTCTCCTCTAAATACTACCAAGTAAATCTCTAAATTTTATATAGTGCTATGAATATTTTCTCTTGTAAGATCATCAGCCATTCCCTTGCGTTGTGACATTACTAATAAACACATATCTATTTTTATTATCTCATTTAACGCTTAGAGAACTGCCAATTTTGTTTATATTCATTTATCTTTCTACATCCAAATTTTTTCTTCTTCTTGTGAGAGACTTCCAGAATTGGAGGATTCGTTTGAAGTTTTCGCTAATCCTTCCAGTACGTCGTTTAGGTTTCTGGAATCCTCTAAGTGCATGTGCAAGATATTTTCTACATTACAAGGCTAACTGACTGCAAAATTAATATACACTACCTCATTTTGGTCTCGACGATATGCACAACACAAGCACAAAATAATCTCCTTTCACTGCTGAACCACTTGCCAACTAAGCAGACGCAGGGAATATGAGCTACGTGCTTTTGGACGCCTGAATGCGTGTCTGCTTTTCCCCAAATTATCTGCTGTTGGTGGCAGTGAATTGGGATAGATATAATACATCATCATCATCATCATCATCATCATCATCATCCCCCAAGATACGGTGATACCGGAAATAATACACGGTTGTCATAAATTCTAGACCCGCTATTCCTCTTAACCCGAAATACCAGGTGACATTAATTCTAGTTGGCAAATATAGCGAGAACGTATATTAGTGGATAGTATTTTACAGCAGGATGTCACTACTGAAGCAATAAGAAAAGCGACCTTGTATCTTGTACCGCAAATACTAAGACCAGATATTTTGCTTACGGTTTATACACTGCCTATCTCGCTATCCATCCATCCATTCATCTATCTGTCCATTTATCTATCTGTCTGTCTATTTACCAATCTATCTAGTCTCTAATAAGGCCTAGCATGGAATATGTTTTAGCTCCCAGCTAAAAGCTAGCAGCATCTCATTTCCCTGGGCCACCTGCCTCCCACTGCTCACCACCTGGGAGTAATATAACCCCGGGTCCTTGTTAACTGTGCCTCTCTCGCCTCGTAACTCGGAAATAGCAGGGCAGCAGTAGACGTGAGGGCAATACCGAGCATATCACTCTCCTGCTGGTCGCTATGATGGCGGGCGTCAAGCAAATATTCTTTCAAACGACTGATACTTGGCGTGTGTGTCTGGCATCTGCTTATTTACTCTTTTTCACTGTTGATTGTATTTTTCGTGTATTTTTCATTATCGAACAGCCCTAAGTTGACGAAATTATATTCGAGTACAGTATAAATAAAATTCTGTCACAAGCCGTTATAATATGCGACGTTCTCTATTCTCGGAGGTACGATACTTGAAAGTGCCAAGTGTGTGTTTCCAGCCATCCCTTTCAGTGCTGACTGGATGCGCTGCCTGGCTTCATGTATTATTTAACACTTTCGGCCAGAGTACGTCTTCCTATAATACATTCTTACCGTCTCTGTACTTATTCAGTGTGTTTCAGAACAATATCTTAAACGTTAAAACCCATGCTATTTCATCATACCCTGTATACTCGACGTTTGATCTATTGTGGCGAGATGACGATTCTTTTGTCGTGAGACGTCTATCAGCCCTTCCACTAAATTTTGTTGAATTCAGAGAAACACTGTTTGCTTTGGCACGGCCGGAACTATTATTCTGACGGGGACGGAACTATTCTCACGGCGGCCGTGAGTATAGTTCGAGTCTTCATAGAACGGTGAGTTTTTATCTGATTTTAACCAGATTTGGTGGAAGTGTTTAGACAAAACCCATCAAGAAACGTATTGTGTTTCAGAACTATATCGTACCGATCAATGTCACAGCATATTATTAATTCTAACATTATCCTACAGCCTGGACGTTTGACCTATTTTACTCATATCACGAAATTTTATCTAGTGTGGTCAATCCTTACATCAGATTTGATTAAAAATAAGCTTTCATTTCACACCAACCTCTCCTCCATTATATAAGTCTCAGGGTCATGTACTCTTTGGCACGGCGTGGGTACCTTTGTAGCACCTGCTCTAGAGGGGTTTATTTTGCATATTACGTCTCATTATCCTACTGTTTCTGGTGTATTAGTTATGTCAGTATAGCTATAAAATCGTAAAAGGGAATATGACGTCATGAATAAAATAAATCGCAAGGGAAGAGGGGATGCGAATCTCTTTGTCCATCAGGAATAGGGTCTTATGTCTTACAGTGAATACTTGAGCAATCTCCCCTTACTTCAACCCTCGCACCAACTGGCCTGAAGATGATGGAGAGGGGAAGAAGTAACTCAACAGATCAAGCACAGTTTCTGGGTGAGTCGTTGGCTCCCCTTCTCAGGCAGTCTGGCATTACGAAATTACTGCCTTTCTCTTCATACCGGTGAAATGATGCGGCGATTACACTGGAGGTCAGTGGGAAGTGTTCTGTCTCGAGAGGGTGTGATGAGGAGGGGAATGAGGAGGAGAGTTAACGATGTCTGTGTTGTGGTGAGTAGTATTTAGCGTCTCTAGATTAGTATTTGACGCCTGTGTACTGGATATAACTTCTCTGAGAAATAATCTTGTTAGCTTAAGATGCCTTTACTTATTAGAGAGCGAATCTCTCTCTCTCTCTCTCTCTCTTTTGTTGGGGAAGAGGAGTGACTTCCTTATCAGTCAAGCCAGGTCTCTGACTTCTTCCCCTATTCTCTCTCTTCTTCACCTCACTACCACTTCTTCGGGCAGGACAGGGCAGGACATACAAAGCAGGACACAACAGGAAAGGCAGGGCAGAACAGGACAAAACAAGATGTACAGAGCAGGGCAGGACAGGACAGGCAAGGTAGAACAGGAAAGAGTAATGCAGGACACGCAGGACAGGACAGGACAAGCAGTGTGGGACAAGACAGAGCACGACGCAGCAGGGCACTACAAAATGGAGAAAATCGAAGAAGACACGGCAGAGCAGACCAGAGCAACAGATAGTGACAGTGAGACAGACGGCCGTGGCTCCAACGCCCAAGGCTCACGCGAACTCCGACATCCTCCCAGATCACCTTACACACTTGTCCTTCGTGTTCCAGCTCTCTTTTCCTTCCACGTATCCTTCATATTCCGACGCTCTTATCCTTCCATGTGCGCCAAATGCATGAGCCCTTTTGTGAGATCTGTCTATGCAAGATGATGATAATGAAATGACTGGTGATTGCATCTGCACGTGCTGTTGGTGTGTTGGAAGTTTACGAGCTTTGTGGAAGTCCCTCCCCCCTTCCTTACAGACGGTTGCATCACACTGGAAAATATCGCCTAAGACACTCACAGTGCCACTCGTAAATTCACAACACCTGACAGTCCTAATCTTGCCTCAGCGGGTAGTGGAAGGTCGTCATAACATTTAAATTCCCGTATGTCAGTCGGAATAAGGAACAGAGTAAATTAAAATGCATCGTAACTCATATACATCTAAATAATATGCAATAAACCCCAAAATACAACCTATGACTGACATTCGCAGTTTTTCAGACTCTCAGAAGGACTGACGTCATTGCCTTCTGACGACATAATCGACAGTCACGTATATTTTCCTGAGCCAGCAGATGATATCCTATCAATGGGCCGCCCTGGTGTCAGTCTCATTGTCTGAATATGGTGGTATATGGGCAGATATCTTTCCCAAAACACGTGGTCGACAAAAGGGAACAGAGCAAAGGAAGATAATAACTAGCCTTTGTTGATGGAGCAGCACCAACCCTGTGTTTAGTTTCATCTTATCGATCACATGTTTGGAGCAGGTGTGGCCGCGCCTCATGGAAGACCCAAAGTTGAAACGCTAATTAATATCGCGAACGTAATTGTTCCTGACATTTACATCTGATCATGACTTGACTTCCTCAAACAGAGTGAGACAATCACTAATGACGGATAACCTCGTTTGAAGCAGGGATAGGTGTCATACTGATTTGCTAAAAAGTTATTCAGGAAACTAGTTTTCTTGGCTGTGGAATCAGTAACCTTCATGATATATATATGTAGTGCTATGTAATGTGCCAGGGATATAAGATTTTAATAGGTTGTATTTTGAAGGCGAATGATACACACGGTAAGCCTGTGACAGTCATTTAATGAGAGTAAAATAAGCCAGTTGTTAAAAAGTATTTTCCTAGCTGCTTTGTATGACATATTGAAAAGAATTTGCTAACAATTAAGTTTATTTTAAGGTCACGTGCGCAGTAAGCAGATACATTATATAAACTACTGTGTGTGTAAATATGAAAAAGTAGGAATGAGTTTTAAAAATGTTCTCTTAAAAAGTTGACCACTTCAGCATGAGCAACAACTGTAAACAGATTTCAGTAATCCCTCTGTTTCTAGATGTCCTTCCCAAGCTGAACAGAATCGTTTGGAATAGGAAATGTAAAAGGTTTCGTTGTGAAGGAGTTAATCGTTTCCTAGATATTTAAAAGTCTGAGTTACTATAGAGACCGAAATATAAAAAAAAATGAAGTGTTTCATAGATTACTGAGAGTCGATGTTAAGGGAAGATAAGTCCAGTTCTTCCAACACCAAGCTGCGTCGACTGCGATACTCTTGCAGGATACGTTTCAGGGAGAAGTGGAACCACGCTGGAAGGGTTTGCTCCTCGCTAAGGATGTGTTTGATGGTGACGAGAGCTGGCATGACCTCACTTCCCCGGGGAAAAGTGACGCCAGAGATTCGACTGTTTTCCATGATGCTCTCGGCGCTCTGGTTGAACCTGAGGTCGTTAGAGGCGCAGAGGGTTCGATCCAAGAAGAAGGTGAACCATCTCGGCATATCGTAGCCGTAATCCACCACCCGTCGCAGTGTGTCCAGCGCGGTGTAAAGCTCTTGGTCTTTCGGGTCCTGCTTCGCTCGTAGGGTCGTGACGTGAAGAGTTTCGTTCTCTCGGATATCATTTTGTTCCTCCTCAAAGAAGTGGAGTTGTTTCTGTATTGGCGTTGAAGTGATGGGAATGCGTGTGTGCCAAGTGCGTGGTGTCTTGCACGTGTATTCCGCAACGTGGGATTTATCAGCTGAAGGAACGTGAGAATCCAAGTGGGAATCCAAGTGAGAATCCCAGTCCTGAAGTCCCTCGTCGATTGGTAACTGGTCATGAATAGCTTCGCTGGTGGTGGGCGGGTGATTTATGATGCTGTCCCTTGATTTATCCACCTTGTGTCCTCTCGAGTCCTGTGATTTGTCTCGATGTCCAGCTGTCTCCTGTGTTTTGTCCTTATGTCCAGTCACGTCCCGTGCTTTGTTATGTCCAGTCATGTCCCGTGTTTTGTTATGTCCAGTCACGTCCCGTGCTTTGTTATGTCCAGTCACGTCCCGTGTTTTGTTATGTCCAGTCACGTCCCGTGTTTTGTTATGTCCAGTCACGTCCGGTGTTTTGTTATGTCCAGTCATGTCCCGTGTTTTGTTATGTCGAGTCATGTCCCGTGTTTTATATCCAGTCACGTCCCGTGCTTTGTTATGTCCAGTCACGTCCCGTGTTTTATGACCAATCATGTCCCGTGTTTTGTTATGTCCAGTCACGTCCCGTGTTTTGTTATGTCCAGTCACGTCCCGTGTTTTGTTATGTCCAGTCACGTCCACTGTTTTGTTATGTCCAGTCATGTCCCGTGTTTTGTTATGTCCAGTCATGTCCACTGTTTTGTTTATTCCAGTTGTGTTCTGTTCTTTGTTCCGATGCCCAGTCAAGTCCCCTGTTTTGATTTTATACAGAGTCAAGTTCGGTGTTTTATTTTTATGCGGAGTCAATTCCAGTGTTTTGTTCTTATGCAGAGTCAAGTCCCGTGCTTTGTTCTTACGTCCAGTCGAGTCCTGTATTTTGCTCTTGTATCCAGTCGAGTTCTGTGTTTTGTTTTTATGCTGAGTTGAGGACTTTGTTTTGTTCATGAGCAGAGTCGAGCCCTGTGTTTTGCTTTGATGCAGAGTAGAAGCCTGTGTTTTGTTTTTATGGAGAGTGGAATCCTGTGTTTGGTTTTTATGCAAAGTAGATGCCTGTGTTTGATTTTTATGCAAAGTAGATGCCTGTGTTTGATTTTTATGCAAAGTAGATGCCTGTCTTTTGCTCTTGTATCCAGTCGAATCCGGTGTTCTGTTTTTATGTCCAGCATTGTCTTGTTCTTCGTTCTTATGCCTAGTCGAGTTCTGTGCTTTTGTTTTATCCTCCTGATGTCCAATTTTGCCTCGTGTTTTATCTCCTTCAGGTCTAGTGTTGTCCCATGTTCTATCCTCTCCATGTCCAGTAATATCCAGTGTTTTATCCACCTGTTGTCCAGTCTTGTCTTGTGTTTTATCCTCCTTTTCCTGTACTTCATCCGCTTGATGTCCAGTTATGTCACTTGTTTTTCCTCCTTGATGTCCAGTCTTGTTTTTATTTTCATCAAAGCACTCCAGCAAACTAAAATTTCGCAGAGACGAATCACCAGACGCCTCTCTCCTGATCAGCTCCCCATCGTCCGCTATGCCATACAGTTCAGATTTTGATATATTGTACCGCTCAGTCAGTTCTTGGATGGGAGCCGCCCTGACGCTGAACTGACGAAGGATGCGGAGCTTTTCATGACGTGTGAGACCACTGCGAGGAGCCATAGTTGGAGTTCAAGCCACCTGTAAGGCAGGGGAAACAACGTGATTAAAGTTTCGGGTATAATTTAGTTGCAGCTATCTTTACAGCCAATAATTTAGCTACGTTTGTTTAGCTATGGCCGACTGTTAAATGGGAGGGAATAATCTGGTTGAGTTACAATTTAGGGAGCAATAGTTTAGCTTGAGTTTATAGCTTAGTTTATAGATTAGTAGAGATAATTATAGTTCAGTTTTCGCCACGTGTAAAGTGGAACGAACAATTTGGCTGAAGAGTTATTTTTTAGATACATTTGAGTTAGAATTTAGTTACGGTTAGTTATAGCTACCTTTAAAGGAGAGAACGATCAGAGTGACGAGTCTCTGCGGCAGAATGACTGATGGTGGAATGATCTGCACCTTTAAGGCTTCGTTTGAATGCCAGTGTTTCGAGCCGGGAAAGTGATTCGAGTTATTTTGATTCCGATTACATTAACATATTCTGCCAGACGTCATCATAATAAAGATCGTTTATTTTAATAAAACAAAGAACCATTACTTTTCTCTTAGCTCAGTTGATGGCCAGATATAGTTTGATTGGAAGGTAGACTTAAGCAGTAATCAAGGCGAGCTACGTCATACCCAGTGTTTATGGGATTTCATCCAAGTACACTTTAGTATTCAAGGGTGGGATGCTTGAACATATTTACGAGCAAGTCGCTGTCGTAAATGTGAATTGCTTTTGCGGGAAGATCTAGAGACGTGGAGAATGTCAGCTTCTTTCTTTCTGTCCCTCCATCCAAAACAGAAGACAGCCATGACAGTTTTCTTCTTGTAACCAGGAATTGTTTTTGGTGAAAGGACGTAAGGCAGGGGAAGAGTCCAGTGTCGTTGATCATCCTGCTGAATCTAATGTGAGATACGACGGGGAACCATCGTAAAAATCTTTGAGAATCCGGCCCTAGTTACGAAAATGGTCTAGTTCCGTTTTTGGTACCCAGCTTGAGAGAGATAATATCGAACTGGGGGGGGGGGTTCAGTGTAGTTTAATTTAATCCTTTCACTATTGTAAATCCTTCAGGTATAGATTAATTTCGTTTGGAAGCAACCCGAATAATATTCAAACTACGTCATGGGACTGAAAGGGTTATGGTATTATATATTTTGTAATTACGTTTACACGAGGAAGGTAAGTGTTAAGTACTGATACACTTCACCAGTTAAGTTTCATAAGAATTACATTGAAAGTCTCCTGTTGATTGCTCAGGGTAAATAATATTGTTCATTAGTAGACAGAGGGTCGTGCATGTATACTCCTGAATCTCAAGCAGGTATTTTTGTTTTATGGTCATGTAATAATCATTGTAAATACAGCAAATTTTCGTAGTCAGTGGAAAGTAAGCATCTTAGAGAAAACAAGAAATTACACCCTGAAATTAAGCATGTCTGTCAACTTCCTCCCACACCTACCAGATAACACCATCTATGGACAGAGAAACTTATGAGTCATCTTAGGAATATTAAGCAGCAGAGGAAAGTGAGAAATCGAAGACTGTGAAATATTAGGCTAATTTAACTCTCCGATTATGCCAGACTAATTCCTTCCCCCAGTCTCATCATATTCACTCACTCACAGAAGCTCTCCCCTTCCACTGTACCATACTCGCTCCTTCATCAATCCCACTACCTTCACCCACTCACGAAATCCTCCCCTCGCTATACCTTACTCTCCTCTTCCCTCCAGCCCCACCATTTTCACCCACTCACAGGCTTCCCCCTCCCCCTCTCCCTCTCCCCAACACTCTCTCCCTCACCCCCCCCTCTAACTCATAACCACGTCTCGTCAGCCACCAGCCCAGGTCTTTATATCTCCTCTGCAATCCTCTCGACAATCCTCTCTCTCTTGTTTATAGTGAGGCTGAGGCAGCTGATAAGGATACCTCATGTCGATGGTCGTGCTATCAAAACCGTACTGAACTTTTTCGTTTATCCTTACCTGGTGTGAGATTATTTGTTTTTGTTGTTGTTGTAGTTATTATTATTATTATTATTATTATTATTATTATTATTATTATCATTATTATTATTTCCCGCCAAATTGCTGTTTCCTACTTTCTCGACCATGGAAATTAACCCTCTCGTTGTCAGGGTAACGTTGATATTCTGCTGATTCGTCATTACTATCTCTTCCGTTAATTGTCTCCCCTTTCTCTTTGCTCTCTCTCCCGTCTCTCTACTGTCTCCCCTTCCCTCTTCGATCTCTCCCTTCCCTCTCGTATCTCCCCTTCCCTCCATCTCCCCTTCGCAATACTGTTCTCTCCCACCGTCTCGCACCCTCTCTCCCACCGCACAACGAAGCCCACCTCTTGCATGTCGCGTTTTGATATTTGCATAGTTGGTCATTTGCATCTGGATATCCCTATTATTATGAAATGCGTCCCTGCTTAGTAAACAGAACTGACGGTAATGGGAAGCCAAGTCATGGGCCTACCTTATGAAATACCAGGGCTTTTTACTGTGCCATAAGATACTGTCAAATGAAAAAAGGTGAAGAAAGGAACTGGGTTGGAAGTGAACAGGTTATGGGTCGTGAATTATCCAAGGTTTATATTTTTGTTTTGCTGAAGCAGGAGAAAGCAAAGGGCAGGGACTGAACTGAAGAAGGAAAATGTTTAGGAAGGATGAGTGATCGTAAAAATGAATCTGTTACAGAGGGGGAGACGAAGGGGAACGTGAGCTTGGGAAGGTTGAGAGAGAAAGGGGAAGAGATGAGGGAGTGGAATTTGAACTGTGGAAAGAAGGGTTGAATTTGGAGGCGATAAAGCACATTAATGAAGGAGTTAACTTAGATTTTAAAGGGGAAATGGAGGAGGCAGGACTCTATAAAGCCAGTGATGAGTAAACTTTAGAAATTGAAGAGAGAATCAGAGGAAGATCAAGACAAGGATTACTGGAAAGGTGATTTTTTTTTTAATGCAAGAAAGAAGGAACCAAAGACCAAGCTGTTTAAGGAGTGATGATGGGGATTGCTGGAATGCGTATAATGGGTGAACATGGGGGGAAGGCAAGCTTATGGGTGGGTTTAAGTGGGGTGGAGTGAAGAGAGGAGGGAGGTAGACTAATGTTCAGTGACAGGTATGAAAGGAGGAAGAGAAGGTAAGGAAGGAGAGAAGGAGAGGGAAGGGCTGAGAGAGAGGGGAAGAGAGGGGAGGGAGGGGAAGGATGTGGAAGAGACTGAAGGGAAGGAGGTGGAAGAGACTGAAGGGAGGGAGGTGGAAGAAAAGGAAGGAAGAGAGGAAGGAAAGAAGTTCGAAGGGCTGAAGGAGATAAGTAAGGGCATAGCAGGACAGAGAATTGGGAGAGAGAGCGTTCAGTGGGCGAAGGACGATGCTTAGTGTCAGTGGAGAGGAGAGGACAGGGTTGAAATGGAATGGGAATGGTGTGGAAGAGAGGACTGAGCAAAGGGGAAGAATGAAAGAAGGAAAGGTGGAAGCGGAGGAAAGGAAATGGAGGAGAGAATGAGTTAGTTTAATAGGGAACGACAATGCTTAAAGTATAAATAATTCAGAGGGGAGGTAGTGGGGGAGGGAGGTCAGGGGTGGGAAGGGAAAAAGAATGGAGGGGCGATGAGGACTGAGGAAGGGGGAGGGGTGAGAGGGGGGAGAGCGAGATGGAGTTTAATGAGAAAGCAATGTTTAGGGTTCGTGTTAGGTGGAGGGGAGAGACTGGGGAGAGGAAGAAGAGGGCGCAGCAGATGGGTCGGGGAGGGGGAGGGGGGGAGGGGGACGAGGGAAGTGAATGGGCAATGTAGGTGCGAATGGTGGGGAAATTTGGGACAGTGTTTGGGAGTGGGAATGGGTGGGGGTGAAGTATGAATGGAGGGGACGTGGGGGGATAAAGGAAGGGTGAATGAAGAGAGGGGAGGGGGTGGGAGAGGGATATTTTTTCAGCAGAGTGTGGGAGAGTTAGGGGGGATGGGAGATAAAAAAGAGGGGATGAAATATAGAAGAGTGGTAAAGGAAGACAACGAATGGGGAGAAGAAGAGGGAGTAAGAGAAAGACCAGAGGGGTGTGGAGAAAGAGTGAGGGCGGGGAGAGAGATAAAGTGCAGGAATTTGGGCCAGTGCTGGTGGTGGGGGAGAGAAAGGAGGGAGGGCAGGTGGGGGAGGGGGGTTGCCTGGGACGGAGGAGTGGGGAGGAGGAAGGGGTAATGGAGAAATGAGGTAAGGGAATGGAGAGAAGGACAATAGCGGAGGGAATGTGGGACCGACGTGGTGGTGAGGACAGAACGGAGGAAGGGGGAGGGGGATAGGGCCCCGGGAGTAAAGAATTGAAGAGAGGAGGGGGGGAGGAAAGAAGGGAGGAGGAGGAGGAGGAGGAAAGAGGCTAGGGAAAGGGAGGGAGGAGGAGGAGGGAAGAGGGGATGTGGAGGGAAGAGCGGAGGGACAGGGAAGAAGGGGAAAGGGAAGAGGGAAAGTATAGGGAGGAGGGAAAGTATAGGGAAGAGGAAATGGGGAGAAGAGGGGAAAGAACAGGGGCTGGCTAAAGGGGATGAAGGTGGGGAAAGGCGGAATGAAAGAGAGAAGGAGGATTAAACTGGTGTGAGTTTGGAACAGCGTCAGTGCTGGGAGGTGGGAGAGAATGGAAAGAGGAGATAAGCAGGGGGGAGGGGAATGCTTGAGAAAAAAGGGAAAGGGAAGAGGGGAGGAGGTCGGGCTTAGCAGAGGGAGGAGGAGGAGGAGGAGGAGCTTTGGTTATTGCTCACGGGAGGAGCATAGTGGGTCGTGAGCTCGATGCTAATGAGGTCACTGAGCATCACTAAGTGTCCGAACAACGACCAGGCGGGGAAGGTGTCGACGTGCGCTTATGCTGGACAAAATTACTGCTGGGTTCGCTGCAGCCTAGATCCTGTTCCGTGGGATTTGCAGAAAGAAGATACATATATCAGTTTTTCAATACCCGTTATTTAATTATTTATTTATTTATTTTTTTATGTGTCCAACTCTGGCCATAGGCTTCACAGGCTGCTTTCAAGGCCCAGTAGTCCTCCCCCGTACCTCACACCTCTACATGTTATACTCTAACTTGGCCTAAAATTGCCATCCGTCGGTCATTAATGCTGAACTGTAACCAGTGATTTACACTGGAATAGGCAAGTCACGAAGAAATGGCGTGGAAAAGATGTTGAGGTCAAGCATTGTCTACTTGTGCCACGAAAAATGAGCTGCAAAAGGACTAATATCTGGGTCAAGTTAAAATGAATACAGTATAGAGCCCTGATTTTCGAGTTTTTCTCTCTTTTTCTTCTTTTTAGGTATATAATCTGACACTATCCACCTGTATGGATATGTTCTCTTTAATCACACTATGGGGTTTTTCAGGATTATGAAATCCTACACCCCATGACCCGCTGAACGAAGAAAGAATATTTTAAATCATGGTTCGAAAGTTTACTCTGCAATTTATCCAGCCAAATACAAATTCATTGGACAACACCATCGTAAGTCGGTAAGCCCACAGTAAAGTAGAATCTGCGTACCCACAGCCCTCCTGGTCATGGTGCAATATATTGTATCGAGTTATGCAACGTTGGTAGAAAGTATACACCTAAGTTTCCCCTCCACTTCATAAATCATTTGATCCTCTTTGTCAGATCTCTCTCGGGTACGCCCAAACTTCCACACCTTCGCCCACGGTCCTGTTAAGGGTATTCAGGCGGTAACAAAACCCAGGCGATCTTGTTACAGGGTTTGGGGCGCGGAGGGAGAGGAAAAGTGAGAATCTAAGGCCGGGGCCAAATAAGAAAAAGTTTTCCCGCGTCCATAATAGAACGCTAACTTGATCAGGAAGAAAATGGGTGAAAGAAGATGGGGAACAAAGCCAACTCTTCCGTTTTCTATTATAACTCCAGCAGCCATGGAAACTAAAAGAATCACGCATCATTTTTTTATAATCATGTTTTCTCTCCTCTCGACGTTAAAGTATCAATTTCCAAGCTCCAAGCAGGCTAAACATCAGGACAGGACTGTGCAAAAAAAAAAAAATGCCGAGAGCTGAAAAGACCATGAGGGAGTTTTAGCGAATGTTTCTAATGGAATGAGGGGAAACTGTGGAGAGTTATACAAGGAGCACTGCAAAAGGCGCAAACGAGGGCTGGCGTATTGAATCCCTTATCTTTTCCTGATTAAAGAGAAAAAGGAAACAGCAAATACACGAAACAGGATAATATTTATTCCATTTACATTTTATTTATTTACTTAGACGTCTCTCTCTCTCTCTCTCTCTCTCTCTCTCTCTCTCTCTCTCACACACACACACACACACACACACACACACACACACACACACACACACACACACACACACACACACACACACACAATAAAACCGGCAACATATGCCAGATCCCATAATCTGCGTAAAACAGTTGAATTCCTTTTTTGTTTTTCACCGATATGAACGAATTCCTTATCAACATCTGGACTAACACAACTGAGAGCACTAAAGATAGCCTATTGTGTGACTGGCTGAGTTTATATTTAGAATGTACGTAAATAAAGTGAAAAGAGAGAGCTAGAACTGCAGGATTACAAGGAGATTGACTTGTAGTGGGAGGGAGCGGTTGTTAGCTGCGATAAAGGAGCCTGAAATCTCTCTCTCTCCCTCCCTCCCTCTCTCTCTCTCTGAAATCAGGGACTGTGGTTAGGCAGAACTGATAACACGCTGGACTAAACGACAAGGTTATCTCTAGCCAACATCATGAATGAAAAGAATTACAGGATGGCCGCTAAAAACCCTTCACTATACTCTATGCACTTCAACCTGGCCCAGATTTTTTTCCTTTTGCAGCCAATTTCACGTAGCTCAGTAGTAGAATAAGACAGTACCTCGGCTCTTCATCCTTTCCTTAGCACTTCTTCGTGACTAGTATCATATTCTAGTGTTAATTACTTGTTACAGCTTGGCATTCAGGGTGGAGAGACGGCAGTTTTAGGCCAGGTTAGAGTTAAAAGGGTGTAGTAACTCACCTGGTAGTATCATGTGTGTTGGTGGGACGGCTGATTCTGCTGGTGTGGGCTTGGGTGTGGCGGTGGGAACAGGAAGCGAGTAAACGATGGAAGACGGACATTGATAACGCTGAGCCGTCCCCACAACACACGAATACCTGCCAGACAGCGTGGGAGAGGGGCGGTATACCTAGGCCAGCCTGTGTAATGAAACTCTGATTGTACTCCACACTGAGGTATAAAGGAAAAGTTATCAGTTAATGTATATGTTTTAGGAACCAGGCGTTTATTTATTTATTTATTTATTTATAGCACCGAGAAGGACGTACAGCTTAGGGTCACACGAGCCTGGAGATCTGTTAACTCAGAAGTACCAGACGAATCAACATCACAGGGAGTCGGGTGTATGTAGGAGGGAGGGTAGCCAAATGGTTGAGGACAGGACGACTTGGAGGCGATTTGTTTGTGGCCACCCCTAACGGATTATGGCGTGTGGCAATAGATAGATAGGTAGATAGATAGAGAGAGAGAGAGAACAACAACACCTGGAACATGTACAGTAGACTCCCTAACTTTATCACATTCACCTTCTTTCTCCCTCCAGTGGTAAGCTTTTGCTCTTGACAAAAACAAAGAAAAAGAAACAAGAAAAATCATTGGAATAATTAGGACACCACGGTTTCCCACGCACGAATTCCTCCAAACTGCCCAGTCGGAGCCAAATTAACCAGAGTTGCCATTGTTCGAGAGATTCCCCTTGGATTTTCTGACTTCAGGTACTCAGGCATAAATATTTAATGAAGTTGTAAATCCATAACGCGTCATTAGTGTAGGATGGACCTATTGTGCTGCTCGTGGGCTCTCGGAAAATCAGCCCACAATGATGGAAATTAATTTATAAGTTGAGTTTGACGAAGGTTAATGCTTTTGTATATTATGGTCTGTTTTCCCTGGAGCTGAAGGCACGTGTATGAATTTTTACAGCTCAAATAAAGACCTATCCTGTTTCTTATGAGAATGTTGCTAAAGAATGAAGCAAATGAGTGAGGGTGTAGTCCTCAAAATACTGTTATTCTTTTCCTTAATTTTTTTCCATGTCGATCAGATTCTTGAATATAGTGTGTTTGTGTAAACTGGAAGAAAAATGGAAAAAATGGTGTACCTGAAGAGATTAAAGGTGTGTATGTGAAGAAAGGAGGAGTTTCCGCAAGGCAGGTAAAGAGTAGCTATGAAGAAAAAGATAGACGGAATAAATGTGAGGAAGACAATAGACTGAAAATAAAAAAAATGTAAATAAGGTTATCGATCAGACAATAAGACACATTGAGATAAGTGCCCCTATAGGCTTCATACTTATAAATTAGTTATTGTTTATATACTTGAACAAACTAGAGGCTGAGACGATCAAAGTGCAAATTCTGATCAAATAAAGCGTGGGTTCTAAATTCATTGACCCTAAACACACACACACACACACACACACACACACACACACACACACACACACACACACACACACACACACACACACACACACACACACACACACACTAAGATAAGCTAATCCCGTGTGAATGTACTTCAACCACATGTGAAGGGATAATGGAAAGTAGGTCAGCAAACGCATGTCGGGGCGCGCGCGCACACACACACACACACACAGACACACACACACACACACACACACAAGCGTGCGAGGCCACCACCGTGCAAGCTTTGTGCACAACATTAATTAAAAGGAACTCATACCTTTCAACAGTTAGTCTATTTACGCACATGCACGGACACGCGACATACACACACAATTAACTCTTCAGTACATATTATTGTTAGGCTGACACACAGTCACACACACAAAGGACATTCGTAAACAAAGGAGTACACACACACACACACACACACACACACACACACACACACACACACACACACACACACACACACACACACACACACACACACACACACACACACACACACACACACACACACAAAGGACACTCGTTAACAAAGGAATACACAGACACAGACACACAGACACACACACACACACACACACACACACACACACACACACACACACACACACACACACACACACACACACACACACACACACACGCTCGTTCATAGCTTCTCTCTTGTGCAGGCGTCATTTGCTATAGTTTTAGCAATTTATATTGTATGTATTTAAACGTAAACTTATAAGCATGATCTCTCTCTCTCTCTCTCTCTCTCTCTCTCTCTCTCTCTCTCTCTCTCTGGTTTGAACGTTTAGCAGCAAATTGTAAAATGCTTAGTGCTGGCATTCTGGTGAGCTTTGAACGAGGTGGGGGGCGCGCAGGGGGGACGTGTGGATAAAGCTTGGGTTTGATGGTGAAAGGATGTGGATTGAATGTTAGGATGAGTTGAGGGGGGGGGGAGAGTGGGAGAAGGATGGGAGTTGGATAAGGATGGAGTTGGGATTAGATCAGGTGATATCAAAGAAAATGCAGAAGATTAGGAAGGCTGATGGATATGGCTAATAATAGGAGATGTAGAGGAGACGTGACAGAGGGAGAGTTATAAAAAAGCTGGGATAAGTGAGTTACGTGAAGGAAGAAAGAAATATATGACGAAAATGAGCCCCCTCTTGCAGAAAGGGAAGAAGGACCTTATTAGACACTGCTTTGAACACCTTCATTAAAAGAAATTAAGTAAGAATAACATATAATAAAAAAAGCAATTAACAGATATCGTAAGGGAATGAGTTCTTTGGGTAAGGGCGATGTGAGAATAAGAGGTGAGCAGAAGGAGAGTTAGGACGAGGAGTAAAATATGACAAGATTATTTACATACTAAAAGATAGAGGAAGGCGACAGGAAAAGGAGGGTGGCTTAAAGTGGAATGGTATTGATGAAGAGAAGATATACATGACTAAGCTGGAGATAAAGAATGTAACGAGAGAGAGAGAGAGAAATGTAAAGAGATATTGAGGAATGTGAGGACGGAGAAGGGTGAGGGAAGCACAGGAAAGTGAAAAAGAAAAAAGGGGAGGTGGGATAGAAAAGTATAATATGAATAAATACAGAATAAGAAGAAGAAAAAAAACTTAAAGAAGTGCAGAAGAAAGCAGAGATGGTGAAACATATGAACGAAGTCGAAAGAGAGAAACAGAGAAATTAGGAAATAGATGATAGAGGCAAAGATAATGGGGGAAGGGAGGGTGGGAGGGAGAGGAGTGAGTAATGAAGAGGTGGGGGGGAGGTGGAGGGAGAATGGTGAGTAATGAAGGAAGGGAGGGAGGGAGGGAGGGAGAGGGGTAAACGACAGAGGGACGGAGTGGGGAAGAGAGAGAGGGAGAATGGTGAGCGATGGTAAGGGGGTGAAGGAGGGAGAAATTGGGGTGAGAGATGGAGGGAAGGGAGAGGTGAGCGATGAAGAGAGGATGAAAGGAGGGAGGGGTGAGCGATGGAGGAGGGGAGGCAAGGAAGGAGGGGTGAGAGTTGGAGGGAGAGGGGAGAGGTAGTCAGGAAGGCAGAAGGGTGAAAAGATAGCCAGACTGAGATGGATTGTGTTGGGACAGTCTGGGAAGTTTGGAGAGATGGAGAGAATAGTTTTTGTTGGTAGTGAGGGTGAGAGTGGTGCTGAGTGAGAAAGTTACATAAAGTTACATAGATACAAACTATACAGACCTTTCTGTTCTTTTTGTGATCCAGTCTAATTATTTGTAGAAAATAAATACTGTTTTCTTACGCATTCAAAAGAAGAGGACGCCAGTCCACCCTCCAGACTCTGCAACAGTTATCTGGTTGAAGAAACATTGCTGGTCTAAAATATCCGGAAGAAATTTTGTAGGGAGAAATAAATTACCAGTTAAACTGAAGGGGCTAATGATGAAGAATTATAAGGATAATATAAATTATATTTTCGTAGTAAGTGGTCAAGATTTCAGCTTTCCTTCCTTCGTTATTACAAAATTCATCATGATGGTATACAGACAAAAGCGCTGTAACAGGGAATATAAATACTGACTCTAATCAATTATTAAAAAACTGCAGTCCCAGTGTCCATGTGAAAGTGTAAAAACGTTTCAATGTTGTCACGAGTATCTAAAAATGGACAAGAAAAAACAGTTATTTTATTTCGTGCATCGTAATTTTCTCTTGATATTATTCAGTCAGCGATGAATGCCTGTCAGTTTAATTTACAGTTTTCTATTCAGCCTGACAACAAAGGCCTGGGCGGGGCATACTCCATTTCACCTGACGACAGACTTCACCGTTCATTAGTACTACCTGGCCGTAAACTGGTAACTTTATCTGGGTGAATATTGAAGTATTCATTTTTTTTTAGAATTTCTCTTGTTTACTTTTACTCATATATGACAAGGGTAACTCTTGTGTTCTCTTCTTGCTTACGTTGGATGATTTATTTTGAATGTGCGTTACAGGAATCAGACTGTTAATACTGACACATTTAATCCCCTCATGGTCGGGAGAACTCTTGTATGCTATTCCAGCTTGAGCCAATGTTATTCAATTAAAAGTGAGCATAGAAGTGTGAATGTTAATAATGCTACCATTAACCCTCTCAAAGTCAGGGCAAGTCTTAGCATTCTAATTCAGGTAACATCAATTTCAGGTAAGAGTGAGTCATAGGAGCCAGAAAAAGGTGAAAATATGAATACTTTTCGTATGTCCCATGTACTGGTAAGCTGATATCAAGTTATATATGGTTAACTGTACCTCTGTACGACCAAGCGACGATGAACCCACAGTTCCCAGGGATGAATACACTCCCGTTGGCCTACCCTTGAGATAGCCAGTACCATTATAGACTACCGAACCCTGTCTATAATCTTACCAACCCGTCTCCCATTCACCCACGCTGCTTTGGTACATCCAGTCGCGTCTCCCTTTCCACATAATGCTATCTTACTGCATCCATCTGTGTCCTGACCACTTCTATCCTGTTCCATTCTACCCATTCCTGTTTCATCTTCTGTTCCGCCTACTTCAGTCCTATCCTATCCACCTCCCTTCTATTTTCCTCTATCTTATTCAGTTCTGTCTTATCCTATGTATCACTCATCTGTTCTCCAGCATCCTGTCCATTTCTGCATCCGCTTTCTCTTTCCAGTATAATCCACTTCTGTATTATTCTCTCCTTCTATCCTCTCATATCCAGCTTCATTCAGTCTGCCTCTCATCTGTCCAATCGACATTAATCCTGCTCACCTTACTCCCTTTTTCTCCCTCAATCCTATCATAGCCAAATTAATTCTTAGTCTCTTAATCTCTCTTCCATCCAGCGAGCATTTCTTCCATCTCTCCAGTCTCTCCTTGTGAGCCTCTTTCCTCACCCTCCTCACGCCCACCTTCCATCACCTCCCCGACCTCACTTCATCATCATCTCTTTATAAAGTCTCTCATGTAAAGCTTCCTTCCCTCCTTCCAGTAAGCTTTCCTCCCCCTCCCCCTTTTCTCACTCCTTGCAAGCCCCAGTCAGTTCTCTTCTTGATTACGCTTTTTCCTTCGTTCTCCAATAAGGATTCTTACCTCCAACCTCCCCTTGTAAAGTCTCCTTCCTCTCTCCAGTTACTCCTTATTACCCTTTTCTCTCTAATTATCTTTCCTCCCCTTCACTTGTCTCTCCATATTTCCCCTCTTCCCTTCCTTCAGTCTCTCATTTGCCACTTTCGTCTCCTCTCCCTCCTCACGCCCCCTCTCCATCACCTTTCCAGCCTCACCTCATCTTCATCTCGCCGCCTCAAATCGCCTGTGATGGAAATGCAGACTTGGCCGATTTATCAAGAGCAAAGTTTGGAATGGATTGAATCTTTCCCAGTCTCTTTAACACACGGCAGGAAAAGGAAGGATGGATACCCCTGGGTTCGATTCGGTTCGGTTTTGAGAGAACGCTTAGCTCAATGCCTACTGACTGCACGTGGACATTTTAGGCACATATTTTTATTCTTTGTATGGTGTCGGAAGTCCTTTAAATTACGACACCCAACTGCTAAATCAAAATTCAGATTTCTGTTTCACTTCTAGGCACAAACAGGCCAAGTGAAGATGACGAAGGCGGCGTTGTATTTTAATGTCTATTGCCTACGTGAGGGTCATAATAGCAGGCACCCAATTTTTACTAAGTCCCATTCGTCTTTCAGGCTACGTTAAGCAACCGTAAAATGTAGCCAGTGTAGCTCATTCTAAGTATGAACACGCTGGGTTAATGAAGACGTTGCTCAGAGGTCTTACAAAGGAGTATAAAGGAAAGCAAACTCTTCTACCACTCATCCCTCCTCTCTCTCTCTCTCTCTCTCTCTCTCTCTCCAAATGATCCTCCTTAATTTTTCACCCTTGCTACCTCTCTTTCGTCCCGGGAATCGAACTTATAGGACATCTCGGGTGCAGGCTAAGTGTACTTCTGATTGCACCACCACCACTCCCTCTGTCCTAAGCTGCGACAGACGGGCGAAAAGTGAGCCAAATGGAGGAGGATAAGTACTCGTTGACTTTTAACCCAGGACGTACCGGTTGCAGGCCAAGTGTGTTCCTGGGTACAGCACCGCCTCTCCCTCGGTGTTGAGTTGCGGTCCACGTACGAAAATCGGGCCAAATGGACGGGGATAAGTATCGGTGGGGACGTCGATGGCGCTGTGTTTACCCTGGGGCTGGGGCTGAGAGGAATGTGTTTGTGGTGGTCACTGCACGGACACAGTTTACATTATTTTTCCTGGGTGTGATTTAAAGCGGTGTTTCTTTTATAATGTGTGTGTGTGTGAATGAGATAGCAATACTTATCCCCCTTCCTCCATGGCCTTAATAACTTCATCTTCACATATACATACCCTATACATTTTTGGAAAGTATTGTATTTCGATATAAATACCATTACCTGATTTGTGGTTCTAGAATGCCTTGTATGACACCTGATGAAATCCTGAGCGTACAGACTAACGTGTTCTGTGCTTCTGCGCTGTGTTGTGCTGTGTGTATTGTGTTGTGCTGTGTGTGCTCTTTTGTGCTGTGTATATGCTGTGTGTACTCTTGTGTGCTGTGTGTGTGCTCTGTGACAACACTTTTACCCTCTCTGCGCCTGTGAAACAGTCACTTTTGCCCCAGCTCTGAGGAGTTATTTTTTGTTTCCCCCTTTTGTTGCGTCACTTCCCCCTAGCTTTATCAGTACACTGGCTTCTCTAGCTTTTAACGTTTTTGTGCCTTTGATTCGTCTTTTACCATTGCTGTCTATGTTGTTGTTCCTCGTCTGTGACATCTTTGTTCTCTTTGCAGGAATGGTGAGGGACGTTCGCTTTTTTTCTCTGTTTTTTACCCTTTCCCACCCCGGAGGGGCTCGGAGACGGGCATTGTTTTCACTCCGTTTGTTTGTTTGTTTGTCTGTGTCTGTCTGTCTGTCTGTCTGCCTGCCTACCTGTCTGTTTGTCTGTCTTTATGACTGTTAACAACTTTACGCGAAAAGTACTGGTGCAATTTGGACTAAAATTACAGGAATAATGGGCGATAACCGTCTGATCACCTGATTAAATCTGGGGCCCAACTGGACCAAGGCTTAGGCTGTAGGCCCCAGAAATGTAAAAATACGGGGACGGGTAGAAATCGCTTTTCGAAACTCCTTTCAAATTTGTCACATCCATATGAAATCAAAACCTAAAGGCGCATCTTTCAAATCTGCGTCCTATAACATGCCCCATTACACTAGGGGGAGTCACCTCACTGTTAACCGTAGGGAGGTCAGTGTCAGGTGGGTGGGGAATAAAATTTCAAATGGGCATAAAATCGTAAATTTTCACCCAATTTACTCCAAATTTAATATGTGACATCACTGACTAGAAATTCTGTTGTGTTTACACTTGAGCACTAAAATGACTGCCGGGGACGTGTTTGCTGTGCCTTGTCAGCTCTTCTTGTTTTTTATCTTTTTTTTTTTTTTTTCAGGGACATAGGGAATTTCTAATCTTCTTAAAATATGCTAAATGACTGTATGCAGTGGATTCTAAGACATAGGCAAGCTTCTGAAGAATACAGATATATCTAGAAGCACAGACTCAAAAAATACAATGAAAATACACCAGGTACAGACAAACGAAGTAACAAAAAAAAAAAAAATCACAAATAAACATACAAAATCTTCGAATATCCTACAAGAAAAATAATTTTCTGACACACACACACACACACACACACACACACACACACACACACACACACACACACACACACACACACACACACACACGTACATTATCCCGCTGAGAGAACTAGAATCCTTTGAAAATAAGACGTAGAATTGGAGGATTGAGATCAGATTTCCACGCCCAATTCTGAAGAACTGTTAAGTCAGACTGAGCATTTTAGTCCACAGAATCTCATCTTATACACAGAAAGAGATTATATGACTCAGATATTCGAAAAACCCATCTGCTTTTCTCCGTGTGTGTGTGTGTGTGTGTGTGTGTGTGTGTGTGTGTGTGTGTGTATCTCTCTCTCTCTCTCTCTCTCTCTCTCTCTCTCTCTCTCTCTCTCTCTCTCTCTCTCTCTCTCTCTCTCTCTCTCTCTCTTTTGTTGTGGAAATTTCTATGTCAATAATTTCACTGCCAGCAGGGGTCATCAGCTGGCCAGAGGAAAACACGAATTGAAGTATGCAAGATTAATGGGTTCCTGTGATTTGCGATTTTCCTCTCCCTTTCACAACAGTCTGTCCTGAGCTGATGTAGGATGCATTTTTTTGACACACGAAGCTTACACACTAGAGAATATTCTAGTGACTGTAAGCCCTTATATACAGCACCGCATAGTGAGAAACATTGCCTAAAAAGATCTAGTTATTCAGTAAGCTGCAACGTTGCATCATTCATTCTCGAAATGCTAGTCTCCCGTAGCGTGTGTGTGTGTTTAATTCGTGGTTTATTTTTGAAAGCATTTACTTATTTATTTATTCATTTATTGCTAAGCTTCTCAGAGTTATCAGTAAATGCATTGTTGGTCTATCAGTCTGTCTGTTACCAGACGCCTCAATCCCGTAAGGGGTGGTCACAAACAAATCGCCTCCACGTCGCCCTGTCCAATGCCACTTCATTGCCTTGCTCCCAGCTCACATCCCCTCTCCCTCATATACCTCTCCACTCCATCCCTTCATCTCATCCTCGCCCTCTCCCTCCCTTTCACCCCCCTTCCACCTCACTCGCATACACTCTCCTCGTTAGTCTCTCGCCCTATTCTCTCCACATGGCCAAATATTGTTAGTATACCCTATTAAATAAAAAAAAAAGGTAAAACTAGCATAGGCAATCAACAGGTGAGCTAAAAAAAAAAAAAGCACTTCTAAATGCACAAATACACTGTTTCCAAATTCCTTTTTATTTGTAAACAACGAGAGGGAAATATATAATACCCTAGCTTTCAGCTTGGCGAAAAATATTCTTTTTCATCTACTGTACCACTACAGAATGGTACATGGAATGGCTGTGGTGTTATGTATATGGCTTTAGCATCATTGTGGTGGAAAATGCACTCTTGTTTTTAGCCACTTCTTTTCAAGTGGCTTCTACTACCATGAGCAAAATTTGTTTATGGTTGGGAAGAGTATAAAAGACGATATCGTACTTAATATATTACATTTGGCCGAACAGAAGGTATTTCAGTGTTGAGTGTAGCCCTCAGCCTCTCCCCGGCCCCGTGGGAGATGAGGCTCTGTTCTGTAGGCAGTCAAGCCAACCCGGGATATGCAAATTGGCCTTCAGGCATGGTGGGTAACTTGGGAATATGAGAATGAATGGAAGTGTATGGAAGGCAACGCGGGAATATGGGAACGAATGGAATAGCGTAGGATGGGGAAATGTAAGGAACTATGGAAGAGCTGTTGTTAAACATTGATTATCGAACAAAAATCACATCCATATTGTATTTTCCCACACCAAAATTGAGTAACTGACACTCCGTGGACTACCTCCTCGTAAATTTTGTTTAGTCACCGCCTAGCGATGTTTTAAAGCTTCGAGAACACGAGCAATAGAAGGGAATTAAGGCTGTAAAATGCCTGACATATAATCACGGACTCCCGATCAGTCTTTGACATAATGTAATCGTTATATTAAATATTGGAGACTTTATAGAAGCCTTGATTTTAGAGGAAGATTTGGAGCTTCGATGATGTCATTTTGAAGGGATTGGGGACAAATGAAGGGCTTGTTGAAAGGATCACTGAAAATAAGGAAGTGATGTTTGAGAGGGTTAGCGAAGAAAGGACGAGAGTTGAGGGGATCATTGAAAATCAGGAAGTGATTTATCTCAGAGGGTGAATGGGGAGAGGACGATAGCACACGAGGTGTAATGATAAGTGGACAGGTAAATGAGGGAGGGTGGCTTGGAATGAAAATGCCATCCACCATAGATGAACACTGGTGTTAGGAGTCTGGTGACATATACAGTAGAACGAAAAGCGGATTGATCTAAAAACGTTTAGATGCATTTCCTTTGGTCACGAGAATTTGGTATTATGCTTTAGCTGACGCCAGACGAGTTTGTTTAGCTACTGATGAGTAAAGAGACCTGAGAATATTAACACTGTTCTCATTAGCCCTTTCATGACAGGGACGACTCTAGTATTCTGTTTTAACGAATACTGGGTGGTCTGAATGAACTGAGAGAATGGTAAAATGACATAGTATATACGGTGAGAAAAATGGTAAAATCACTGACACAACTTTCTAGTGCCTAAAAAAATCCGGATAAATGAGTAAATGCCTGGATATGAGAAATGTAAAGGTAAAGGCACTGGATATGCAAACACAGGTGCAATAGGTGTGAAGGCCAGTCGGATGTAGGGATGGCGATTGATATACATAATCGTTCCTCCTGTCATTTTGTGTGGATGATTTTGAGCATCTTTCTTAACTTCTGAGCCCAGGGACGTTACATTACTTATACTTGCTTCTGTCGTTTAATAAGACTGATTACGTAAATAATTTTTATTCGCCTTTGATGAATGCCCTGGTAGTCATAATGTTAATGATGATTATACTTGAAGACTCAATTATGAAAAAAAAAAAAAAAACGAAAAGGATATTGTACAGAAAGGGTTCACGTCACTCCTTTTCCTCAGGAGAGCTTCATTCAGACTGAAAAAAAACCCGTCTGTCATTACCAAGATTAATGTTCTTTAATACCCCTCAGACTCGTCAAACTTCTTATCAAGACATGTTTTATTTCTTTATCAGGAGGATGTTGCAGTCAGTAAAAAATAAATAAATAAATAAATGCCCTTGACCTTATTAGAGATTCCTCACATGCTCAGCACCTGACGAGATTAATTAACGCTTAAATGAGTGAGATTAATTAACGCATAAATGAGGGTGAGAATAGTGTGCCAGTCTCAGGGCTGTTTTCTGCCAGGTTTCTTGTCTCTCACTGGATTCTCTGTGTCTCTGTCTCTATGATCTGTCTTAGCCTGTCTCTGTCTCTGTCTATTTGCTTTTGTATGTGTGTGTGTGTGTGTGTGTGTGTGTGTGTGTGTGTGTGTGTGTGTGTGTGTGTGTGTGTGTCTCACTCTCTCTCTCTCTGTGTCTCTGTCTCACTCTCTGTCTCTCTGTGTCTCTGTCTCTCTCTCGATTGCCTTCAAGTCTTCAGTCTCTCAATACCTGGCTCTCCTGCGGCTCAGAGTTTTATTTATCTCGCTGACAGTTCCATTAGATTATTTTCCCTGATATAATTCGTCCTTTGTGCCCAAGATGCATTATTTATTTATTTTTTTTATGTATTTTATATTCATGTACTTGCTTTTTTTTTTTTTTTTTCCGACTCTAAGAACAGAAAAAATAATCCTCTCCATAAGGCTCAGCGGTTCTCTTGTGTAATGCACGTGGCTTCATGTGTCACCACTTCGACGCTAATCCCACCGGCCATTATTGAATACAGCGTTGAGATTTATTTTTTCTGGGTCGGTGAGAGTGTATTTGCTGAGGAGTTTTTATGATATGTCAAAGGCCCTTGTGAAATATAAGAGGTTAAAAAAAAGTATACTAGGATGGGTCTCGCGTCCTTTCAAGCCACAGATCACTTCTCTAACCACTTTTGTTTCAGGCTTTGTGTGCCTTTATCCCACATTCTGGTCAACTGCCTTCAAGAGTTTATCTTTCTCCTCTTCTTGACTTTGTCTCCTTGGATCTTATTTTCCACTGCTTTCTTCCCCCGCCTCTCTCTCTCTCTCTCTCTCTCTCTCTCTCTCTCTCTCTCTCACACACACACACACACACACACACACACACACACACACACACACACACAATCTGACCCTCTTCCATTTTCCCTTTATCTCAGTTTCTCTTTCCTCTTCACCTCATCTATCCAGCTGTCTTTCTCTGTCTTCAACATACCTCCACTCCCTCGTTTACCCTCTCTCTCCCTTTCCTCCTCACTTTGTCTTTTGTGCTATGTGTTTCTCCTTCATTTTCACCCCTGCCACTTTCCCCTTCCGTTGTCTGTTCCTCCTCACACTTACAGAAATACCACTTAAGAGAATTACTAGCCCTATACTCATTCTTTTGTATCTGCTATTTGTGTGTGTGTGTGTGTGTGTGTGTGTTGTTTTGATTTTCCTTATCCTCTTCATCAATAATGGGTTTACTTAATTCTTCGTTTTCAGCTCCTAAACTTAATATCATTCACGTCAGCTTCATGTCGATTTGTACAGAAGGTCTTCTTCAGCCTCATGTTTGCTGGAGTTAAGCTACAACACCCCACATCCACAATTTACGTAACCACATTACTCTCGGCCCCTTCCCTCCAACATGCCATTACTGTTCTCCCTCTTCCCTCCGACTTCTAGCCCTGGTACCCTTTTCCTTTCTCCTTATGTCTCTATGTCTCTCAGCTCTTTCTCCCGCCTGTAATACACATCTAACTTGGCGTACCTTTACCATTCCTCTCAGACTGCGTCCCATTCCCATTCCTTCAACACTTCTCCAATTATGTACTTCTCCAGCTTTCCTCCTGTCTAAAACATCCCTCTAATTCTCTATCTCTCCACTTGTCCTCTTGAGCTGAAACTATAGCGATCCGAAAATAGAAAGAAACAAGGCTCATTATACTTAAGCAGCAAAGTACGTCCACTAACAGCTGTCTAGTGAGTATTTAAGGTTGATTACAGCGGAAACAGGATGTAACACTGAACAGCAAGATAATTAGCCCAATCATCCCGTGCCAGCCATTGCAACCAAACAGCCAACATTATCCCCTTCATCCTGAGCGCATGTGTGTGTGAGTGTGCGTGTGTGTGTGTGTGTGTGTGTGTGTGTGTGTGTGTGTGTGTGTGTGTGTGTGTGGTATAATGACGTTATGAAGCGATGAGTGTGATGGAAGAATAATGATTATCGTAGTCAGGTTTTTGGGGTATGGAGGTTCTCTTATACCGTCAATGGTTGTGGTGGTGGTGGTGGTGGTTGGCGCGTGACAGAGGCGGCCATCACTCGGGCTAATGAGCTTGGTCCGCCCCAGTGATCACGCTTTAATTACCTCAGGTCAGGAAGGCAGACCTCCCCAGTTTTCGCATATTCCTGCTCTCTCAGGGCGATTTCATGCAGCTTAAATGATTTGTTTGTGGTACTAGGGGATTTGTGGCGTTTATCGCTCATCCGTACCTTCAATATATATCCCTCTTTTCAGGTAAAATAAACACCTCTGATGGCAGCAATTGTATATATTAACTGACGTATTCCAGGTGAAGGACTTTGTTACTTCAGATCAGACAAGTTTCTCTCTCTCTCTCTCTCTCTCTCTCTTGTATGGTAAAGTTCATTCCAGATGATTTTAATTAGCCCAGGAAAGATTTTTTTTTTTTTTTTTTTTTTTTTTTTACACCTTAGTGTTAGGTATAATCTTTATTATACTCGTAACGTCTTCCCTACTGTGCAGAGAAATATACAAGTGTCTGACAGTAGTAACAAGAATAAAATAAAGTAAATCGCTGGCTTATTACTAATGTGTGTGTTTGTGTGTGTGTGTGTGTGTGTGTGTGTGTGTGTGTGTGTGTGTCTTACCGTTTTGATACTAGTATGCATATAAAGGAGTAAGGGAAGAAAAACAAACTGCAGGTGTTCCGAAATGCAATTGCTTAGTCACAAACAGTATTGTACAGTCAACCAAATCGCTCAGGTAGGGTACGACGATATCCGAAATTATTCATATGGCTCATGTATTCTCAGGGATTTTTTTCTATAATAATCTTAGTATACATGCAATAACAGTTCGGACTAGAGAATATGTCACCAGCAAAAAGAAAGTAATTTTATCAGCGTGGGGGAAAAAAATCGTCTTTCTGTTTCCAATAGCCATCGACCTGTGTCTCAAACTGCTTCGCGTCATGTGTGCACCGGTACTTTTTTGTCTGCTTATAGAGTACGTACATCACCCCCTTTTTTTATGCATTCCCTTCAACACCAAACTGAACTGAATGAAAATACGCTATATTACTGCAAGTAAATGTCATTCTTTGCCAAAAATGGACAAATTCATATCTACATTTAATCTGAAAAAATTCGAAAACTTGTTATTTACAGTCATTAGAGACATTAGAAGCGAGAATATTGTTGATAAAAAAAATCGAGTTAAAAAAGCGACGTCTAGTCTTGGCTACATAACATTGCTAGGTAAATGATGTCAAAAGAATATTGCCGCTTTATAATAATTTTCTTTACATTATCAGTAATTCATTAGAAGATAATTTCACTGCCTATTCCAGTAAAGAATAATTAACGCTTACCAAGCATAACGCGAAAACTGGAATGCCATGCTTCATATCTCAGAGTGTTATTCACAAGAAGTAGGAGGAAAATTACGCTCATCCTTCTCCGTTCTCACTCTCATCGCCCCTAAAAAAAAAAATAAAAAAAAAATAGAATACTGTGGAAGAATTTAGAGTACCTCGTGTAATGAGCTCCAGCGCCTGCCTAATTGCTTCGCGTTCGTCTGCTCATCTGCCACCATTTCTTTGCTATGTGTGTACGAAGTGCTGAAGAGGGACGCCTTGATGTGGTGGTACTGATATAGCTGGGCTGTGAGGCTGCCCTGTTATACAAAATGTCCTTGAACTCCCTTCCTATCCCCCCACTGGAGGATGGTAGATTGCAGAAGGGCGGTTTTAGCCTGTAGTCCACTGGGTTCGCATTTCAGATGAATCCAGGGCTACAGCTACTGCTTCTATTATATACAAGAATTTCCAAAGTGTGCGTGACATACGAATGAAAATCCAGGCATAATGCTGATTGTTCTGCACTTTCATCGTGGCATTTTCTTTGAAAAAGGGAAAATATCTTTTTCTGTACAGCACAGCTAATGCACTTATTTTTTATTTATGTGTCTGACTCAGTGCATAGGGTTCACAGCCCGTTACAAAGGCCCAGTAGTCCTCCTACGTCCATAAACCACCACATGTCACCACTTCGGAGCTAACATCCTCCGTCCATATTGATTACATGCTAGGACTGTCTCATGCAGGACTGGTGTATTGGTATTAGCGGGGGTATTTTTACGACATGTCGGCGGGTCATCTGCAAGATCAGTAAAGTCTGCTTTAATGAAATCCAAATCCTTAAACTGTTCCCTGCCCCAGCGGGGATTCGAACCTGGATCCAGTAGGACTTCAGGCCAACTCTACTGATTCGCCCACCGCCTCTCCCAAATTATTATATAAACAAATATTTGATTAAAAAAAAAAAGTGAAAATAGCTTGCTGCATGAAAAATATATATTGTTTTTCGTTATTAACTTAAAGTGGTTTAATCTGTTCACAAGGTCGTTCCGCTTATAAAAGCCAGTTTTGTTTCATATAAACTTATGTTATTTCAGATAGTTATTTGGGTGTTCAGATTATTTACTATATTTAATAAAAACGATTTGACTTATCACTGTTCATTTTCTTCCCTCTGGATTCTGTTACAGGATTAGTGGGAAAATGATAGATGGTGTTGATGATATCTTAAATATAAAGTAATTAAATGAATGGCGTTTGACATTACTGCAGACTAACAAGGAAAACAGCGTACAAGTTGTCCTACCAAGAACGGTACAGGTATTAACGTTCGCTCTTGCTGGAAATGAGAAAGGAACGGAAGAAATTTAAAACGACAAATGCTTCAGTAATTGATCCGCAAACAAAGAGGGTATGACACAAAGTACAAAATACGAGTACACAGACATTTTAATTCAAAGCAGTGCAGATGCGCTCTCAGTCACCCTCTCCCTCTCTCTCCGGAAAATGAGGGAGGTGTTACACGACTAATTCTGGTTAAGTAGGAGTCGGCAACCACAAAAAAAGAAAAAAAATGCTTCCAGGACCAAGTAATCAAATTCCAACCTTAACACGTGAAATTTAAAATGGTTACCCCCAGAGGCAGGTTAGGCCCGAGTTCCAATTTTCTTTTTCCATAGTTTTTTTCCCCCTCGTCTGCCCCACTTCGTTTTCTTTTTCTTTTTTTTTCTTTTTTTTAGGGGGGTGGGGGGGCATTATCAGCTTGCACTCGACTCCAAGTTAGCTATTGAAATTTCATCACTGGAACAGGGTTGAAGTTTAGGGTTGTACTGACAAATTTATTTCCTGCGTTTTATGTACTCAACGAACAGTCCACTTTTGTTGTCAATTTCCGGACGGTTTGAAGGATTACTCTGATAATTTTCTACATTCTGAAAGCGGTATGAGCGGTTAATGTTTTGCCCCCATCATCATCATTATCATCAACAATTCCAGCCAGTCCACTGCAGGACGATGATCCGTCCCATCGTTATCCACTCTGACATGTTCACTATTCTCTCATCACCCCGTTCTCTGCCCGATTTTTCTTCAGAATACATCACCTGATTGCCACTTCGCTACCCTTGTTATCAGTTTATCTTTTTTAAGTCAGGCATTACCTACCCATGGCAATTTTTGATTATAATTTCAATTTTTGTTGCTTCCTAAAAAGAAGAATCCATGAAGGACTTCCTGATTATTTCTAAATTTACGATGGAATGATTCCGTTGAAGTCCAAGTTTCCGTGCCATTAGTTACAGTCAGAAGGACAAATTTTATACCCAAATTCATGGCACAGAGGAATATTTCAGTTTATGTTGATGTTACAAAGTTTACTGAAAGCCTTCTGTAGGTACAAGAGAGCAGAAATTATAACAATAAATCTCATTGCATTGGTGTGACTAACAGCTTTATCGCTTGAGTTACACATTAACGAGAGCCCACCTAAGTGGTCAGTTTCATGATGGTTTGTGAGGGCTACTGACAGCATTGTTTAGAAAGGAGTGCCGCATGGAATATAGATTCATTGCCGTCCTTACCACAGTGACGCACAGTATTTTGGCTGTCTCCAGGCGTTTGATGTACCATAGATGGCCTTATCAGATTATAGAGGAGTTAGATTTAGCTTCCACTGACTACCTCACTAATAGCAGTTTCACTCCTAAGCTAGCTGGAATAAGCCTAAAACAATAAGAACAGAAAATAATATGACATCCTTATTGTGAAGAACGTAAAAGCAGAATTGAAAGCTCAGTCCGGAATTACGGAATAGAGTCCACTTGAGTTGCCAGTTCCCGGACTTTGTGTGAGGGCTACTGAGAGGGCCTGGGTAGGGAAAGGGTGCCGGACGGAATATAAATCTATTAATATGCAAACGTGGAAGGCCGAACGAGGGATGGAATGGGAAATATGTGACGCCCAGACTAAATGCGGAATTGCGGAGTAGGTGTGAGAGAGTGTCAGGAGGAAGAGGTGAAATGGAGGATATGTTGGAGGGAAACTGGGGAGAAGAAAAGCAAAAAGAGGGGATAGGGGAAGAGATATAGAGAAAAAAAAATGAGGAATTGGGATGTGGGAGAGAAGCAGTATGTGAGAAGAGAGAGAGAGAGAGAGAGAGAGAGAGAGAGAGAGAGAGAGAATGAGCTGCTAATGGGAGAAAATGGGAGTACAGGGAAGTGTGGGAGAGGGGGAAAAGGGCGAATTAAAAAAAGGCGAAGTGGGCGAGGTGAGGAGGGGAACTCTAGTAGGGATAGATAGACAAATAGATAGATGGATAGAGATAGATAGATAGATAGATAGATAAAGAGAGAGAGAGAGAGAGAGAGAGAGAGAGAGAGAGAGAGAGCATGAATGAGGTTCCTAGAATAAGCTGGGAGAGAAAAGAAAAAAATAATGCGGAAAAATAGACGGAGTGAGAATACAGGAAAAAAGAGGCTTTCTTAACCCTGCAATAGTTAAAGAAAAAAAATATATATATAGTACTGTATTTCAGGTATCTTTAGACAATTATATGCACATGAGAGAGAGCATAGGAACCTGATAGTGTCAATACTGGCATCGTTAACCCTCTCAGTGGTCAGGACAACTCTAGTATTCTGTGCCATGTTAAGCTAGACGATTTTATTCAACTGAGAGTGAGACATACGATGGTGAGAACATGAAAATGAAAATAGGAGAAGAAAATGGAAGACAGAAAAATTCATGAAGGCGAGGGAAAGTAAGGCGGAATGGAGGTAAATGGGACTGCGGAAGTGAGTGAGTGTGTGTGTGTGAGAGAGAGAGAGCGAGAGAGAGAGAGAGAGAGAGAGAGAGAGAGAGAGAGAGAGAGAGAGAGGCTGTGACTGTGGCTGACTGTGACCAATAGATCCATGGGGCCAATTAATGCAAGAAACGAAAGTGAAGCAGGAATCTTAGCAAGGGAAGCAAAGTGATAAAACAGAGAGCCAGAGTTTGCTGTGTCCGAATTGTCCCCTAAAATGCAACACGCTATATCGAATTCACGAACTGAGTTAACTGTGGGATTGGGGGTGATGGAGATAGGCGCCTTCAAGCGGTCGTGCAGTTCTGCCCAGGTGGACCCACTGCCTAATTATACAGATTTTCCTCAGTAACATCCCTCAAACAAGCCTGCAGTCCACTGGGTTCGCGTTCACATGGGCTTGGGGTTAACACTGCTAAACCTACTGGAACCTAAATATGAGCACGAGACTATATACCATTCATTTCTGTATAAATTTAAAAACTGAGAGTGACTGGGTGAATATTAAGCGCTGGCGAGGGAGTATAGAAAAGAATGGCGGGGGTGTAGGGAGAGTGAACTAGAGGAGGGGACGGCGGGAAATGCTTTAGATAGGGGAGAAGGACAATAAAAATAAAGTTAGATAAATTGAGGGGAGAAAGCAGGAGGGACGAGAGAGAGAGAGAGAGAGAGAGAGAGAGAGAGAGAGAGAGAGAGTGGTAAAAGGGAGGACGATAAAGGCATATTATCAGTTCTGAAGAGAAACGACGGGTGAAAAGAAAAATATAACTGAATTCGGAAAAGCAGGATCTGGCAAGAATCAAAGTACCCTAATTAAATGAGGGGGAGCTCCGGAAAATTAGAGGTATAGTAAAATTGGAAACTCTTAAGCGAAAGTGAAGAAATATGTGAAATAGTGTGAAGCTAAACATTTATCGAGAATAAGAGAAGAATATTAGGCCAAAACTTGTGGCAGAAATGTATCATATCAGAAGAAACGTATAGAATTAATAGGGTTAAAAAAAATAAAAGTTAAAAAGAAAATGGAGGACACATTTAATAACACAGAAAAGGGAATATATTCGAAGTCAATGGGGTAACTATTTTGAATTCGAAAGGCAACTAGGAAATGGAGAAAAGAGTGGACATGGAGGGAGGGAGAGAAAATTAGAGGAGGGGTGAAGCAGGGAGTTGGGCTGGAGGAAATGGTGGAAAAAAAAGGAGGGGAGGTAGATAAACTGAGAGAGAGAGAGAGAGAGAGAGAGAGAGAGAGAGAGAGAGAGACTGAGGAAGGATGGGACAAAAAAAAAAAAATAGAAGATCCACTGGAAACGTAAATACTTGTATATATAACCTGAGAGAGAGAGAGAGAGAGAGGTGATTAGCGATAATGATGAGCATCAGGTCATGGGCACAGAATTAATCTCGACCAAGGGCTGAGGAGAGTAGGTGGATATAGACGGATAGATAGGTAGACAGACATAGATTGATAGAGTAGAATATATTGAAGGTGGAGAATGAAGATGGATATTGCAGAACCTACCTTCCACATAACGTAAATTCATAGCTGAGGTGAGGAAGTGAGGGAAATAAATAAATGATCTGGTAAATGGAGATAGATAGAAAGATAGATACAGACAGAAATATATACACTAATACTTTCATTGAGCGGATCCGAGGGACTCTCTCTCTCTCTCTCTCTCTAAATAGATTCTAGCAGCACCTGAGACTCTCCTTAAAATGTATAACACTAATACAAATGGAATACCGTCATTTCGCTCTTCGCTTTCACATGTAAATTAATACGTTTGAGAGAGAGAGAAAAAAAGAAAAACAGGCTTATAAGGTGAATTTTGGCAGAATATAATTATGCATGTAGTAATGATCTCAGGACAAACCCTTTTGATTATAAAAATACTACTACTACTACTACTAGTAATAATGAAAATTTGTGTGTCTGAGTGAGTGTGTGTGTGTGTGTGTGTGTGTGTGTGTGTGTGTGTGTGTGTGTCTCCGAAAGGCAACAAGTTAGACTAAAATAGCGTCGGCTTCACATACATACTGAGAGTCTCTCTAAACTCTGCTCTATGGTTGGGTTCTTAGTTGTGCTGCCGATTTCCTAACACTTCTTCCTCACCGATTGATTCTATAAATTACACCTCAGTATTGTGTTTATATTTTTGCGAAATTATGCCGATATCAAAGAAAAATATAAACAGAAAAAAAATTAGAAATAAGCGGTGCCTCTTCGGGGCGGGGACCGGTAAAAGGCAAGGTTTTTATGTATCTGGTAAAATAAATCGCATAGGAATGAATGCTACGGAACCTCACAGAATACAGCCTCCTAACCCAGTCCAGTCAAATCGGCTCAGTATAGTTCACGTCCACTGAGGCAAATCGAGGCAGTTCAGGGTAATTCAGTCCCTTCACCTCCACTCAGGCGGTCACGGCGGTGTAATCAATAGCAGCCTACACTGTGCCCGCACCTGCCAGACATCACGTTCGATTCTCGGCATCTACTCTACCTTTGGACAGAGGATTGTATTCTAAGGGACTCTGGACGTTTCGTAACGTATCTGCATGTGCGAATCATTCTGCAACTTACACTAAATCCTTAAAGAGAGGATCGTCCAGATAGTTATCACTATTATTTCAAAATCGTCTTTTTATTGTATGTGTCATCGGAGGGTAATTATCTCTCTCTCTCTCTCTCTCTCTCTCTCTCTCTCTCTCAGCTTAAGGGAGATTCATCCTATTAAAAATATTAGATAATTTTCGCAAACCCCTTCACACACACACACACACACACACACACACATACACACACACACACAAACACACATACACACACACACACACACACACACACACACACACACATACACATAATATATTCTCTTTTTGTGTTGAATAAAATCATCGATTGGAAGCAGGAATGATGTGTAATAGACATTCGGAGCTAAATTGGTTTCTAGACACAATAGCTAAAATACAGATAAATACCTGAAACCGTAGCAAAATCATTAATGAGAGTTGACGTAAAGAGGAGCAGAAAATACAGCACTACATTGAGAAGGGCTGGTTGGTTGCCACAAATGACGAGGTGGGGAAGTGGAGGAATCTTGTGCCATGAGGTGTTACGTGTGGGAGGAAAGGAGGGATGGAGGGAAGTAAATGGTGGAAGGAGGGAGGGTGAAGTGCACGGAGAGCGGAAAGGGAGGTTAGATTAAGGGAAGGAGGGATGGGGAGAGGTAAGAGGTGGGGGGAGGGAGGGATGAGGGAGATAGAGGGAATGAAGGAGGGCGAGACGGAGGAACGGAAGAAAGGATGGAGGGAGAGACGGAGGGAGGGAGGAAGGGAGGGAGGGAAGGATGGAGAGACAGGAAGGGAGGAGGGTGCAGGGAGGAACAGGATAGGATCAGGTTCACCCACTGTCTAGAGAGGCTACGTGTTAACTGTACTGGGAGTTGGCGCCTATGTGATTCTGGAATTACATTATTCTGAAATAATTACTAACCTGGATTCGTGCAAGACATCACAGAGGAGAAGGCTCGATGAAGTTTCCAGTGACACCCTTTCTGTTTTAATTTGGCCTGAAATTGCTATCTCTCCGTATTAATTTCTTGGCTGTAAGAAGAGAAAAGCGCTAAATTATGATGCTAGTCATGAAGAAGTGCTATTGTTAATGAGTTATATGTCCCTCAGATTTTTCTAATTCATCTTTCTCAACACACCCGTTTCCAATCTCCACCTGGCCAGCATGGGGAGACTTGATTTTGGTCGTCACACTCCTTCCATTGAGAAGATTTGATCCCACAGTAGATCACATACGAACGAACACTTACGGAATGAAAGGAGTATACTGAGAGTGAACAGGTAGAAAGCTTTTTATCGTATATATTTAAAAGTGAATGGAAATGTTATAGAAAAGCCTGGTGGATTAAGGCATTAACAAGAAGAGAAAACGAGCATTAGAGTCAAGTACAGGCATATGCATGAGAGAGAGAGAGAGAGAGAGAGAGAGAGAGAGAGAGAGAGAGAGAGAGAGAGAGAGAGGGAGGGGGGAGGGGGGAGAGTTTTATAGAGTGCTGCCTGAATACAACAGCAGAGTGGCTGTCCAAATGTGAAGTCAGAAAGCCTTGCAGTCAGGGAAGCATAGCCATTTTATCCGCGTTCTACTCAGATGTAATGCACAATATGAGGAGTTAATATTATTCAGTAAAATAAGGGAGTGCCAATATATAAATATTCTGAAAAAAATCATAGTTTCTGACGTATGGTTTTCTTCATGCTCATCTTGAAAAATAAAGAATATTTAGGCATTCTTGGATTAGTCTGCTTATTTTTGTCCTTTCTAACTTCATACCCTATTGTCGTGGAGTCTAATATTTCAAGAGCCTGAGTAGCGAGTCATTGGATATAATAAGACTCCCCTGTGCCATAGACTTTATCATATACCTTTGCGTTGGTATGGCTTTCACTTATGTTCATGTATTCATTTTCCATGGCTACAACCCACCACACTTCAATAAAATGGGAAAGTTTATTAGGACACCACCAGTGAAATATTACTTCTAAATTTCCCTCAATAATTTGTTGTAAATACTTAATACATAAATACGCAGATTCTCGAGGTAAAGTATCTGTCTAGCCTACTCCTCACTTACCAGACTAAATTACAGCGATCTACTTTAGTTCCCAGGTGATTTATGAAAGAAATCTGACAATCATATGCTTCTCAATTCTCTGACATCTCTAGCCTCATTTACCCTCCCTTCATCACTACTCTCTCTCTCTCTCTCAGGTACGCTCCAGATCATCGCTGTTCCCGTCCATTTATCGTCCATTCACCTCTCCTTCTATACTTACCTCTCTTCCTCCCTCCAAATCCACCACATTAATCTCTCACATGACGCTGGTAATGTCTCCCCTGCTCTCCATTAACCAGGGGCAATTGGCACGCATCACACACACGCAAAAATTGAACACACGAGCTTCGGGTTACATTAGCAGGCATGGAAAATGTGGACTGGACTCCTGCCATCCGCTTTGCCAGTAAAAATATGGGTGTGGAAATCTTTCTGTCCGGAAATAGTGATATGATTGGCGGCGGACATAAATACTGATCCACTCCATAATGATAAATAGGGAGACGACGAGCCGTGACTTTTGAAACCCTGTAATGGAAGTTTCAGGGCTAACTTATTTTTGCTGAATGTTATGTAGGAGTTTCATATTAATTCATCTACCTAGTGAAATGGTTATATTGTCCACATCCGAACATATGCAGTCATTGGTTGACCTGTTCCCTAGATATACAAATTTTCGTACGAGTTTTTCTTTCTTTCATTCTTTTATTAACAGCGTCATCGATGTAGTACTAATTGTAGCGCCATGTTCGTCTGAAAGCATACACCCAGTAGACTGCTGGCTGAAGCTCCCCTTCTCGCGCAGTCTATTATTCTCCTTTGAGGGACAGGGAGTGAGTTGAGGGACGCTTGTATAAACAGGCAGCTCCACCGTCCAGTAATATCGGTGCCAGCACGTGTAGGCGTCCCTCTCAATAACCCAGTGAAGAGGTTTATCAATTATTCTCCTCTCACTTCATCTCCCCTCCACTCCCCTCCATATCCCAAACCCTCTCCCTCGCCACAGCAGAACTCCCCAGACCCCGCCCCCATTATCTTGTGAAAATACCCGTGTCACTCCAAGTCCTCCTTCATACATAAATACATTTCATCAGTGTATGCAGAGCGCCTCATTCTTCAGGCTGAGTTGGACATTAACTCTCTCGTGATATGGCAAGTTCAGTGTTGTACTCCTGATGTAGCCGGTATATTTTGCTCAGCTTGGAGGGGGTCATAGGAGCCTGAGTGTTAATCATCATCATCATCATCACCATCATCATCGTCACCATCGTCATCATCATCATCATACCATTAACCTTCTCACGGGTGGGGCAACTCTAATTTCTACTCCAATTGACACCAGACAACTTTATTTAGCTAAGGGTGTCATCGAAACCTGCGTCACATTACCTGGAAACTAAATACATTTCTCTTTTAATTCTTACCAGTAACAACTTTTTTTTTTTTTTTTTTAGAAATCCTGCCTCACTTAAAAAGATATAAGAACTGTCTTCATAAACAGGACTGCCTCCGACCCATTCACTACGAGAGGCCAAAAATATACAAAAAAAAAAAATGGTGGTGACAAATAAAAGGCATTGTAGGGAAGAATGAACCCCTTCCACCCGCTGTCGTATTTTCCATTTCCTTATTACTGTTTCCAAACCATTTTCCTGACCCTAGGAGAAGTTTTTCGAATTGGAGAGGTCAGCAGAGCCTTCACTTACCCATCCACTGCAAGAGGTCTCCAAAAAGATCCTTGAATCGTTTGGCGGCAGCAGAGAAAACCTTAAAATATGTCTCTGAACTGGAGATGTTAATGTCAATACTAAGTTAATTCTCTAAAATCTACTTTAGTGAACAGTGACTCCAGTAAAAGGATATCACCTTAACATTGGAGAGAGAGAGAGAGAGAGAGAGAGAGAGAGAGAGAGAGAGACGAAAGTAAGCACTGTGAGTTAAATAATTCAACACTGTCGCATTAGGCACGACCCTGGATGTGAAAAATAATCCCCCCCAAATTTAGACATTTTGGAATCGGCCGCCCCGGTAAAAGCCAAAGGATCAAAGCGGAAAGTTTGTGGGAATGCATGTCAGTGTTTTACGTGTATATGTAAATGCTTTTGCCCTCAGACCCCGCAGAGAGAGAGAGAGAGAGAGAGAGAGAGAGAGAGAGAGAGAGAGAGAGAGAGGGAGGAGAGGAAAGGAGAGACGAGAGACAGAAAGGGGAAAGGGAAAAGTCTGGGGTGAACCAACATTGTAACTCGAGTGAGAATCCTCTTGTGTGTGGTTTCAGGGAGATTAGAAAGGCTGTGGCATCGAAAAAGAAGGAGAGAGCACAGGAGGAAAGTGTGTGTGTGTGTGTGTGTGTGTGTGTGTGTGTGTGTGTGTGTGTGTGTGTGTGTGTGTTGAGTGTAGTTGTGTTGTGTGAGCAGCGATGACAGACACCAGGACGAGGGAGTGATGAGGGCAACTTAAAAGCAAAAGGAAATACTGGTTTGAGATAAGGGAGATGAAAATAGAAAAAGAAAGTGGTTTGAAACGAAAGTAAGAGCAAAGACGAAGGAAGGAGTTGCTGAAGGTGAGAAGAAGAAGAGCACTAGACAAACGGAGTGACTATTAAGTAGAGGGAATGGAAAAATGCAATAAAGGAGGTTGTGATTTTAAATGAAGGAATAGTAACCTCAAGAAAGAGGGAGCGGTATATCATATGAAGGTCAGTATGGAAGACAAGTACAAGGAAGGACTGAAAAAAGAGAAGGAGTAAAGAAAGCAAAGGAAAAGTGGCGTAAGGTAGGAAAGAGAGAGGAGAGGCATGCATGGGATTGGCCTGAAGTGAGGAAAATATGGAAGATAAAAAGAGTCGTATGGAGAGAGAGAGAGAGAGAGAGAGAGAACTGAGGTGAGAGGAAAAGAATTATATAAGAAAGTGACACTGAAGATAAGAAGGAAATGGAAAATAAAAATGCTGATTACTCGAGATGGGGAAAAGAGGAAAACACAAGGTAAGAAATGAGGTGACGGGATGGGAATGAGATAATGTCAGTGTGCTTTGAGATAAAAGGAAAAAAGACGTAAAAAAGAGAATATTTTTGCTGGGTAGAGTGGAAAAACGAGCAGCAGAAAAATGTGAGTCTTGTTTGAGGTGGAAAAAAAATATGGAGTGAAATGGAGGAGGGGAAAATTGGACAGGAAACCATGGGCAGTTTACGAAGAGAGGAAGACAGACGGAAGAAAAAGAGGAGAATCAGAACTTTAGAGGATGGGAAGTAAAAAATTGTTTTTCAAGAGGAAGAAAGAGACAGAATAAAGATAGTTTGAATGTGGGGAAGTGGGAAAATGGAGATGGAAAAAGTGCGTTGGTCTGTAAAGGTAAGAGGAAAAGAAAGCAGATGGTGGGAATGAGAGTGATTTGACAAGAGACAGGCAAGACAGATGGAGCAATAAAAGTGAGGATGGATAACGGGGAGAATTGATTAAAGAGGGAGGATTGCCAAGACAGGTGAATGCAAGGACAAGAAGACTAGTAATAATCTTAATAACAGCGGACAGAAGAGACGAAGAAAGACAGAATTCCTTGACGAGAGACAGACTAAGGATGCAGGAAAATAATGAGAATATAAACACAGGCAGATGTGGGGTATCAGTTTTTTAAGTTGAATAAAAAGCGGATGAACGAAGTAAGACACGAGCGTTTGAAGAAGAAAATTAGAAGCAGAAAGACGCACTTTTCCCCAAGACAGTCTTCAGAAACAGACACAAAGGCAGAAGAAGACGTGGGAGAGAATACTAGCAAAACACCCAAGGAAAGACACAAAGGGGAACAGAGCAACCAAGAGGAGACACAGCAAAAGAAAAGTGGCCTGAGATTGTAAATGAAACTGCGGAATAAATATCAAATGAGAGAGAGAGAGAGAGAGAGAGAGAGAGAGAGAGAGAGAGAGAGAGTGGGGGGCCCTAAACCCAGAGAGACAAAGAGAGGGAGAGAGAGGCTGAGGACAAGGGTATGACAGGCTATATCAGAGAAATTACTGCCAACCGAGTGCGTAGTGGAACGGAGGTGGAATCGTGGAGGAGTGGAGAAACAGACAGGTGAAAGGATGGAATGGAGAAGAGGAAGGATGAAAGGAAAAGTAAGAGGAAAGGTGGGTGAAAGGGATGGAGATAAGGTGGGGGGGGGGGCTGAAAAGCGAAGTGAAGAGTGGAAAGAATGGAAGGGTGAAAGCTGAAGTTGTGGGTTGGAGAAGTGGATATGCAGAATAAGGGAGAGATGGAGATGGAATGTAGCGATGGAATGGTGGATTTAAGTGACGGAAGGTGGAATGGAGAGAAGGAACGGTGGAAGATGGAGTGGTGGAGTGGAATGGTAACAGTGCAGTGGAGAGGAAATGGTGGAGGTTGGTATTGTAAGGGTAGACTGAAGAGCAGGAAGAGAGTAGAACAGTGACGTGGAAAGAGGGACGGATGCAAAATTAATAACACCAAAATATAATGGAAATCGCGAGGGCTCTGTAAAAGAATAGAGTCGTATTATTGTCATATCCTACCTCTGAGCTACGGGATACTAAGCTGTAAGCAAAAATTCCCACCAAGTTAGAGGAGGTAAAATCGGTGGAAGGGATAGCCGGGGATAGCAGAGGAGGTGGATGAAATGGCAGAAGGCTCGGAGGTGGCAGGGGCATGGGTGGAGAACGAACGGCGAGCGTACGTTTGAAGGAAGTGGATGGTCGATGGATATTGCCTTGTATGAGGGGCGGGTCAGAATGGAGAGGGACTTTACACAAGTGGAGGAGCTGTTCTTGAGATGTGGAACTTTGAGAGGCGGAGAGCTTTGGCGATGGCAGGGTGTGGAGATGAAACGGTGTGGTGGAGGGGTGTGGGTGTGTGACTGGAGGGACTAGGTAATGGGAAGATGAGGTTATTGGAGGGATAGGTGAAAGGATGTGGTGAGTGGAGCGTCTAGCGGAGGGATGTGTGTGTGTGTGTGTGTGTGTGTGTGTGTGTGTGTGTGTGTGTGTGTGTGTGTTAGTCAGGAGAAGGCACAAGGAAACTAGATAAGGTAGGAGGGTGTGGCTATGGAAATCACCTGGAACAGTATATGTAATGAGAGAGAGAGAGAGAGAGAGAGAGAGAGAGAGAGAGAGAGAAACTACCGTAGGTGCTTGTGGTGGGGAGTGAGGAGAGCTAAGTGGACGGGATGGTGGGAGAGATTTAAGTAATATGGCTGAGTGGGAGACATCATGGGGTAAGTGAAAAGGAGACAGGGAGAGGAGGAGGGAGAATCGAGAGACAGAAAGGGAGAGAGGATATGAAAAGGGAAGAATGGAATGAAGAAGAGAGACAGGAGGAGAATTAAGTAAGACAGAAGGAAAGAGAGAGAGAGAGAGAGACAGAGAGAGGAGGGACACTGAAATGTAGAAGCATGATAAACGAGTGGGGTGCAGGGAAATAGAAAAAGAACGAAAGGGGTGAGTCAAACTACCGAGAAAGAAGAGAAAAAGAAGAAGAGAAATTGGGAACTGGAATGAAAGAGAATAAAAGGCGACGAGATTTAATAGTGACAGATATGGAGCTAAAACTAAGAGAAGGAAATACAGACTTGAAACACCACAACGAAAAATTATGGAGGTGAACTGAAAAAAGGGAAAGGGGAATTTTCAAAAGTTAGTGAAGGAAAGTAGCAAAAAAAAGTGAGTAAGAGAGGAGGGAAAGTGAAGCCATTTTGTTTAATATTTGAGGTGAAATTTAATGACAGCCATCTTTCGAAAACTTAGGGACAGCTCGAGATGAATGTGAAAAATTAATTGACTGAGACTGAGAATGAAGAAGGAATAGAAGATGAGACAAGTAGACAAGGAGCATGTGATGGGGAGAAAGAGAAATGGAGGCGAAGGAGGAGGACTTTGATAGGCGGAGGGGGGGGGGGTAGAGGGAAAGAGGAAGACGAGGAAAGGGGAGGAAAAAGGGAGAGCAAGAGCAGGTGGGATGGGGGTAAAATGGAGAGAACGGAATGAGGTCTGGTGATTAGGAAGGAGGGGACCAAACACTGAAGTAGGAGCACGGAAGGGTGGAGGAGAGAGAGAGAGAGAGAGAGAGAGAGAGAGAGAGAGAGAGAGAGAGAGTGGGGGGGGGTGGCCTTAAACCCAGACAGACAAAGAGAGAGAGAGAGAGGCTGAGGACAAGGGTATGACAGGCTATATCAGAGAAATTACTGCCAACCGAGTGCGTAGTGAAACAGAGGTGGAATCGTGGAAGAGTGGAGTGGAGAAACAGACAGGTGAAAGGATGGAATGGAGAAGAGGAAGGATGAATGGAAAAATAAGAGGAAAGGTGTGTGAAAGGATAGAGTTAAGGGGGGGTTGAATGGCGAAGTGAAGAGTGGAAAGGATGGAAGGGTGAAGGATGAAGTTGTGGGTTGAAAAAGTGGATGTGCAGAGTAAGCGAGAGATGGAGTGTAGTGATGGAATGGTGGATTTAAGTGACGGAAGGTGGAATGGAGAGAAGGAAGGGTGGAAGATGGAGTGGTGGAGTGGAATGGTAACAGTGCAGTGGAGAGGAAATGGTGGAGGTTGGTATTGTAAGGGTAGACTGAAGAGCAGGAAGAGAGTAGAACAGTGACGTGGAAAGAGGGACGGATGCATAATTAATAACACCAAAATATAATGGAAATCGCGAGGGCTCTGTAAAAGAATAGAGTCGTATTATTGTCATATCCTACCTCTGAGCTACAGGATACTAATATGTAAATAAGAAAACATTTCCACCAAGTTAGAGGAGCTAAAATCGATGGAAGGGATAGCCGGGGATAGCAGAGGAGGTGGATGAAATGGCAGAAGGCTCGGAGGTGGAAGGGGCATGGGTGGAGAATGAACGGCGAGCGTACGTTGGAAGGAAGTGGATGGTCGATGGAGATTGCCTTGTATGAGGGGCGGGTCAGAATGGAGAGGGACTTTACACAAGTGGAGGAGCTGTTCTTGAGATGTGGAACTTTGAGAGGCGGAGAGCTTTGGCGATGGCAGGGTGTGGAGATGAAACGGTGTGGTGGAGGAGTGTGGGTGTGTGGCTGGAGGGACTAGGTAATGGGAGGATAAGGTTAATGGAGGAATAGGTGAAAGGATGTGTGTGTGTGTGTGTGTGTGTGTGTGTGTGTGTGTGTGTGTGTGTGTGTGTGTGTGTGTGTGTGTGTTAGTCAGGAGAAGGGACAAGGAAACTGGATAATGTAGGAGGGTGTGGATATGGAAATCATATGGAACAGTTTATGTAGTGAGAGAGAGAGAAAGAGAGAGAGAGAGAGAGAGAAACTACGGTAGGTGCTTGTGGTGGGGAATGGGGAGAGGTAAGTGGAAGGGATGGTAGGAGAGATTTAAGTAATAGGGCTTAATGGAAGACGACATGGGGTAAGTGAAAAGGAGACAGGGAGAGGAGGAGGGAGAATCGAGAGACAGAAAGGGAGACAGGATAAGAAAAGCGATGAATGGAATGAAGAAGAGAGAGTGACAGGAGGAGAACAAAGCGAGACAGGAGCGAGAGACAGAGAGAGGAGGGACACCGAAATGTAGAAGCATGATAAACGAGTGGGGTGTAGGGAAACAGAAGGAAAGAACGAAATGGGTGAGTCAAATTACCGAGAAAGAAGAGGAGGAGAAGAAGAAGGGAAATTGGGACTCTGGAATGAAAGAGACTGAAAGGGGACGAGATGAGCTAAGGCTACGAAAAGGAAATACACACTTGGAACACCACAGCAAAAATTTATAGAGGTGAACTGAAAAAGGGGAAAGGGGGATGTTAAAAATAGTGAAGAAAAGCAACAAAAAAAAGAAAGAGTGAGAGAGAGGAGTGAAAGTGAAGCCATTTTGTTTAATAATTGAGGTGAAATTTAATGACAACCATCTTTCGAAAAACTAAGGACAGTTCGAGATGATATGAGGAAATAAATGGACTAAGACTGAAAACGAAGAAGGAATAAAAGATGAGACAAGTATACAAGGAGCGGGGAGAAAGAGAAATGGAGAATGAGGAGGACACTGATAGACGGGGAGAGGGGGTAGAGGGAAAGAGGAAGACGAGGAAAGGGGAGGAAAAAGCGAGAGCAAGAGCGGGAGGGCCGGAGGGAAAATGGAGAGAACGGAATGAGGTCTGGTGATTAGGAAGGAGGGGACCAAACACTGAAGCAGAGGCACGAAAGCGCAGAGGAGAGAGAGAGAGAGAGAGAGAGAGAGAGAGAGAGAGAGAGAGAGAGAGAGAGAGAAGGGTGAGAATAGGAAAAGCAAATAGGGGAGAAAGCAGGGGAGGGGAGGAAAGATAAAGAGGTAATGAATAAAGAGAGCAAGTGGAAGAGTGGAAGCGTAAATGTGGAGGGAGTGGAAGGTAAGTGCAGAGAGGAGTGAAACGAGAGGGTGGAGAGGAGGGTGAGAGCCGGAATTTAAGGGGCAGGTGTGATTTGGTTTGATACAAGAGAGAGAGAGAGAGAGAGAGAGAGAGAGAGAGAGAGAGAGAGAGCACTATTAAACTGAGGGGGACGGGAGAGAGGGAAGAAAAATATGAGGAAACGCGAGATGGAGGCAAAAATCAAGAAAGAATGGAGAGGGAACGGGATATAAAGGGAAAAGAATCGAGGAAGGGCGGATGTGAGAGAGTGGAAAAAACGAGAGAGAGACAGAGGGAAAGAAAATAAGGGTAGGGAAGGAAGTAAAAGAATGGAGAGGCAGAAATAAGGTAGAGAGAGAGAGAGAGCGTGAATCTGGGACAAGTAAAGCGACAGCAACAAGGCAGTTAAGGCCTAATGTCAGCCATGAATCCCGAGAGATAATACTGACCAAAGAGCCCCTTCACTCTCTCGCCTCCTCCCCTTCACTGTTACGTCTCTCTCTCTCTCTCTCTCTCACACACACACACACACACACACACACACACACACACACACACACACACACACACACACACACACACACACACACACACACACACACACACACACACACACACACACACACACACCGATGCGCAAAAAAAAAAGCGATGCAAAGTAGGTGCTGCTGAATCGGATTTATCACAGAGTCGATTTTTCTCCAGTTTGTCGGGAAATCACATGTTTTTAATGAAACCTCCGAAGCGGGAAGGTTATTGCAATCACTGCGCTCTGTCTGTCTGTATGTCCGTCCGTCTCACTGCCTGTTTGTTCTGATCTCGAGCTGTCTGTCTTCCTGTCTTTTTAAGTTGGACCTGTTTGTGTGTCTGTCTGTCCCTGTGGCTTTATATATATATTTTTAGTCATATATGAAGAAAAAAACAATCACTATAAAAAATGACTATCGCAGTGCCTGTAGCGCACTGACAAAAGAGAGACTGATATAGAGGGGAAGTAAAATCGGTACAAAAATCGGTAAATTATTAACAAATCTGGTAAAATAAGTCATATATCGATTTACATTCACGCTCTGGAGTCCCGTTTTTATTCTACCTTATGCCTACTGAGCAAGAAAATTTATGTCCGTAATGAATTAATTATGCGGTGGAGGGCATTAGACGACTCTCAAATATATAATAGGCAACAGGGTAAATGGTAAATAGTCCTCCATTTGATTCACACAGTAGTATTTACTATGTTGTGTGTGTGTGTGTGGGGGGGGGGCTAATCTGCCAGTGTGGGGTGGGAGTGGGAGAGGAATGTTGATGCACATACATATAACACTGCAATATGACGTCCCCACAACAAACGAGATATTCCCTGGCAGTGAACGAAGAGAGGTATGTATGGACCACTTTGTATATAGATGTAGCTCGTTTCATGTGCATTTCCAACCACCTCTCTCTCTCTCCCTCTCTTCTCTCTCTCTCTCCTCTCTCTCTCTCTCTCTCTCTCTCTCTCTCTCTCTCTCTCTCTCTCTCTCCTCTCTCTCTCTCTCTCTCTCTCTCTCTTTCTCTCTCTCTCTCTGGCAAAAAAGCCATGTGTGTCGGGGAAAGTAGCATGCTGAATCAGTTTACAGTCCTATGTGAACTTTATCGCACAGTTCAAACTCGCTTGTTTTATTTCAACCTGTGACGTGGGAAAGTTGTACTGGGCACGATTTGTTTATTTTTGCTTTAGTCGTTCAGTTTTTGCACCCCTACATCAAACAAGAGAGAGAGAGAGAGAGAGAGAGAGAGAGAGAGAGAGAGAGAGAGATGTATTCTAGATAAATTGGGAGACTTCATAGCAACGTTTTATTAGCTGTTTACACTATATATTGCACTTAAACCTTCAGCCATTATGTTTATATACCTTTATTACTGACATAATTTTCATAAGTAATATACATGTTGGAATAGAAGTGTAACGTGAGGAATAAATAGCTACAGAAGAGGAGTCACGAAATCTTAAGAGCTAAACAGAAATATCATCCCAAGTTCCAGCATTTCCTCTCTCCTGCTTTTGTGTGTCCGGCTCCCACAAAAACGGGGCTGGTAAAATCACCCTCACGCAACCACTAACTATGCGTACCGACCTGGAAACGATCCCTTTGACAGTCGAACGCACTCTTTGATGAGGACCACCAAACATAATGGAAGAGAGCTTTGGGTTCGTTCTATGGCACGTGGGCAGTACTAAAAAGTTGTCTAATGGTATAGGGGAGAATATAGAATGATTTGATTTATTAACTCTAGTGGATATATGGGAAATAGTGTAATAACGCCATATATCGTGATTCCTTTTATGTGCAGGATGATACTGAACCTCACAAGAACATTGATGGGTTTTTCTTTAAACATCAAAGTCTTCTTAAAGTATCTGCCACGTCATTGTATTTCGTTGATTTAGTTATTTACAGTACAGTTCTATCAATCGATTTAGCAGCAGCAGCAGCAGCAGTAATAGTAGTAGTAGTAGTAATAGTAGTAGTAGAAGTAGTAGTAGTTGCAATTCCAGGCTCCTGTGAATGCGAGCCCAGTGGACTGCAGACTGAAACTGTCCTTCCTATGCATTCCACCATCCCCCTTTCGAGGGATAGGGAGGATGGCTGAGGTATATTTGTAAAGCCAGACTGCTCCAACTCTCGGTCATATCAGTGCCACCACGTGAAGGCGTCCATCTCCAGCACCGCCATAGTGTTTTAATAGTTAATTCACCATTGGCATTTTCCCGTACACTTAGCTCACATTACAGGGTCCAGAACAGAGGGTTAGAGGGGTCTGCGTGACTCTATATCTGGGTCTTTCATTCACTCCTCTCACTTAGCTGTTTTGTATGTGTCTGCCAGTCTTTGAAGGTCTTTTTGCTCGTGCATTATTTATTACGGTTCGTGCCATTGGTTGCGCCAGACTATAATCAGACTGCCATTGTAGGTTAACACGTCGTTGTCATGAAGACGTTTGGAATGTGTGTTACTATAGTCAGCTTGATTGACCTGTGCAGCTGAGATGTATGGGGGAAGTAGGGTGTATCTGATACGCGGCTGCTGATTGGCCGCCGATGATGTCATTGAAGTAAATGCAGGCATGTATTGTAGTGCAACATGCGGACGTAGGTGTACACCGTGGGTGGATATTATAGTGCAACATGCGGACGTAGGTGAACACCGTGGGTGGATGCAGTGCAACATGCGGAAGTAGGCTTACACTGTGGGTGGATAATTTACTCCATACGTCACTCGTCATTTTATGAAACTTTATAATCAGCTTTAATTTTCTTTGATAACAGTAAACTTCTAAAGCTAATTTTGACCTCTTTAGCTTCGGGAATTATTCTATTTTTAAACTGGTTGCTTATAGTGCAAACAATTTACAAATATAAATATATGGGCCAAAATAAGTAGAGCGGTAGATATACATCATCGGCGACCATTCAGCAGCCGCGAATCAAACACCCTACTCAGCCCATTCATCTCAGCTGCACAGGGCAGTCAAATAGGCTATACTGATACGAAAGCTATAAGGCATGAGTTTGCTCATCCGCACGCTCATGATGATGATGATGATGATGATGATGATGATGATGATGATGATGATGATGATGATTGATGATGATGATGATGATTGTTGTTGTTGTTGTTGTTGTTTTACTACTACTACAAATACTGCCACTACCACAACTACTTGTTCGCTCTTGCTGATGAGGTTTCATAATTCATTCAGGAAAGCAGTGGGTGTTTTTATTTACTGAAGAGAAATGCAAGGAGTAAAAACACGCTGTAAGTGGCGAGATAATATTACACTTGCACTCTAATCTGGTAATAACTAAACAACTTAGTGTATTTTGTATTCAGTACTTAACTCTGAGAAATTCCAGCCCTCGAAAGGTAAAAACTGTGAAACCTTTAAATGATTAACACATAAGCTGATGAGGATTAGATAGCTCACAGTACACATTACACACTCTCTCTTTCTTTCTCTCTCTCTCCTTTAAAGAACTGAGGACTGAGTCGGCAGCGTATGCGACGATATTCGGGTTCTATTATTCGTTCCTTAACTGGCAAGGACATGGAATCTGTCTGATCACTTTGCAATTCTACTCAGGTCATGAAAAATTCCTCCTCGTACTGAAAGGGTCCGAATCTTGGTCAATAAAATAGGCTGAATTCGTTTCCAGGCCCTTTTTCACATGTTAAAGGTTTCCGGATGAGGCGTACAAGTGCTAGCTGAACTGAACTTCTTTAATCCATTTTCCTTGTCTTATATGCTTCCTTTATCCAACTGCTCAGTATTTACCTCACGATAGGCTTTTGATATGGAGGAGTTAGGTATTGTCTCCGTTAACCCTTTCACAGTAAGACATATCACTTCAACTGAGGAAAACCTTTTGGCATCGGAGAAAAAAAGTGTCAAGAATTACACTCAGCTTAGGGAAAGGTTTAGAATTCCGAGTAATTTATAAGGCGAAGTCGTTTCCAGGTGACATTTCACAGGTAAAAGGTTTCAGGAAGAGTGTGGGGGGGAGGGGGAAGGGCCGGGGTAAGACATATGGCCCCGTGGGACTGGCGCTCTCGATCCTTGATAAGCACACAATTCCATGATTTTTTTTTTTTCTTTCGATTGGAGTCTATTTTTAACTGCTTCATTGCGATGCAGGAACTTTTTTTTAAACCTTGTATGGTCTGGACACCTGTATTACTTATTTCATCTAACGCCATACGATTCCATTTATTATGCTGATGATCAAGCGAATAGGTGTATAAAAGAGGTTAAGCCCTTCACCGCGTTGATGTATTTTTCTGGTATTTAGGAGAGCCATTTGGTACTGAAGGGGTTAATTAAAGATATTCTTGAATTTTTCCGAAGCTTATTGAAATCATCTGGAAATACCAAAACGAATCATGAATATAACTTCGTAACGTAGAAAACATCCCTCACAGGAAGCAGCGTCAGGTATGAAACTAAACTGACCGACATAGTGTATCGTAAGCCTCGAGGGAAATCCATCTTCATTCCCCAGAAATTCGTGGTATTTCATTTTCCGTCAGCTCGTACGCGGTTCCCGAATTCTACGGTGGAGCTAACTCGGCATATGCAAAATCCCTCAAAAGTCGACCGGCGAACAAGGCCCAAGAGCTGAGCAACCAGAAATTCATCACACATAACAGGCAGCGCAGCAATGGAGCGTTCCTGTTGCTGAAGATTGGAACATGGAGGTCTGTCTGTCCCTGCCTTTATGTTGTGCTGTACTGACTAAAAGAGAGCGCACTCGCTGTTCATGGATGTGGGCCGGTCGTCTCTCTCTCTCTCTCTCTCTCTCTCTCTCTCTCTCTCTCTCTCTCTCTCTCTCTCTCTCTCTCTCTCTCTCTCTCTCTCTCTCTCTCTCAAAACCTAATCCCGTAATGGTAGTATTGCATAATTGACCCGGTAGATACTGATGGCCATTAATCCAACATGAAATACGATAGTTCTGTGAAGTGGCCATTTAGGTATTTGATTACCTTGAGCCAAAGGAGATTAACAATTTGAGGCTCCTGTGACTCGCTCTCAGCTGAATAAAATCGTCTGGCATTGACTTCACTACGCTGTACAGTTCGGGACCTTAATATAACATCTGTTGCATGTTGTGTTTTAGGGGAAGAAAAGAACCTAGAAGAAAATTACCCACCTCAATGGCCCTCCGGCAGTCCATAGGCACGAAGTCAAGTCTCACCTACCACGGACGGAGGGAGAAATACAGAAGTGGATGTCAGTGGCTGGGCTTATTTATTTATTTGTATTTTATTAACAACACATTCAGCGCAGGGCAATAAACAGTTACACGGATTATCAGAAATTTTCAGAAAAGCACCCGATACCGATCCCTCAGAATTACTCATCTTTTGGTTTAATTCCTGGTGGGTCGTATTGGTCAAGGAAACTTCTATATTTGAAACTCTGACCTATCCTGAGATCGTGACCTTTATATATATATTCAATTCTTGCTTCCTTCCAATGATTACTCCCTTTTCCTTCCTCTCTCTCTCTCTCTCTCTCTCTCTCTCTCTCTCTGTCTCCTTAAATTACCACCAGACGATTTTACTCAGCACAAGAAGGATCTTTAATACTGACGGTTATAACTAACAAACTTCGCTACGATGTCCGCTACGTCTGGAATCCAACCCATCCTCAGTGCACAGCAGATCAGGCCGCGAACGCAATAACCACTGAACCATCTTATCTCCCAGGGAGCGTATATGCAGAAGTGCAGGAAACGCCATGATATACTGTTATTTGACTGCACATTTGGCGGGCTTATTGAAAACCATTGGGGTGAGATGTTGCTGAGTACTTTAGTGTCATATTGTGTGGGAAGGATCTTAAGTGAGGATATATGCTTTACATTTTGAGAGAGAGAGAGAGAGAGAGAGAGAGAGAGAGAGAGAGAGAGAGAGAGCATTATTATTAAGGAAAATATAGTGGAATTTGAGAAAAAAAATGTAAAAAAGAAACTAATGAACAGACGTAAACTGGAAAGTATTAGAATAAAGTTAACCTGGAAGATGTAAGAAAATTACTATAGAAATCAATTTTTCTAGAGTGTCATCTTATCTATCATTTACGTAAAAGAATAATTGTAATAGTCAACCTGTACGTGTTTGCAATATCGTGTGTTTTGAAGGTAAAGTTCCCTGTGTGTGTGTGTGTGTGTGTGTGTGTGTGTGTGTGTGTGTGTGTGTGTGTGTGTGTGTAAACAAAACGAGCTTGGCTTCATTTAATTTCATGACAAAAATTTACCGTGAAAAATATTTATGCTGTTTAGTGCTCCAGGGCAAGCAATATTTAACATGTTCGGTATAATGACAATAAACCGACACGTGCAACAGAGTGTGTGCATTTTTTTTATAGTCTAATATGATTCAGTATTTGCTGTAATCTGCTTGTCACGGGGTTTTTAAAGAATAAACAATATTAAAAAATATTGTTCAATAATCTTGAGAACAGGACAATGAATTGTCTTGTGAAAATCAAGCAATGATTACTTTATGCCGGCTTACTTCGCCGATTCTCTAAGGACGAGAATTTATAAACTTTCTCAACAATACACAGCAGAGACTAATTACTCACAAATGCTGTTTATTAGTACTGTTGGCCTCCGGAGCAAGTGACTCCACCCCTGACAATCAATAACTAATGCTATTAATGATAACAGATTCTTG
>NC_137063.1:49940447-50002947 GCF_032717465.1 Coenobita brevimanus | reverse complement strand
CTCTCTCTCTCTCTCTCTCTCTGTTTCTCATCTTATCTTACACTCCACAGCAGTCATAAAGCTTCCGCTCTTCCCGCTCCCTCACCCACCTTGCTCTGCACTTTGCTCGTCTCGTCTCGCCGTCTCACATCCATTCTTTATTTTATTCGCTTTCCCACTTCCAGCAACCCCTCCCCCCCCCTCTCTCTCTCTCCACGTTATTTTCCACTTCCTCTCTCATCTACTTTCTCTTCCACCTCATTTCTTTTTTCTCTCCACTATATCACTGTCTCTTTCATATCCACCTCATCACCTCCTGTCCCGTCTCTCTCTATCATATCTGTCTCTCCCTCGCTATCCATGTCACTTTATGTCTCATCTTTTACCTCAGGCTTCGACGCTCGCCTCTCTCTCCCTCTCTCTCTCTCTCTCTCTTTCTCTCTCTCTCTCTCTCTCTCTCTCTCTCTCTCTCTCTCTCTCTTAACTCTTCACCACTCCTTCCCCCCCTCTCCACCACTCTCACCTCCTTCACACGCCCTCTCATGTTTCGATCACTCTTAATACACTTCCTCCTCAGCTATCATTATCTTTAAGCCTCCTTTTCGACTGACCTCATTTCGTCTGTCTGTCTGTCTGTCTGTCTCATGGACTTCTACCGTGAGGTACGTTTGGGCTTTGCAGGTAGTACTCGGTGAACTGGAACAATGATGTTATTTAATCTAAAAAAAAAAATCAGATCAATAGACTATTAAAAATTTCCTGATTCATATTCGCGGGTGTTAACTTCTTGCACTGTTCAACTTGTTTTGATATTACCTAACCAATTTCCCATTCACAAAAAAATATGAGTCACTGTATTATAAAATAATTATATATCTATCAGTACTATAATTATTTCCTTAACTTGGCCTAGATTTTCGTTTTCAGTGGTTAATTTCATGTACCTTCGTGCCAGAAAAAACAATTCTTAGATTTCTTAACTTTTTCACAGCACTTATTTGTACCTGCCATCGTATGCAAGTGGTAATGAATGTATTATTGAACATGCAGTATAAATCGTTGACGGTCAGGCTTAAAATGCAATACAAAGGTGTAACATGCAGCACAAAAGTGTAATATTAGGCATAAAAGTGAAACATGCAGTGCATAGGTGTAACGTGCAGTATAAAACTGTAACCTTTGAAGGTGTATTATATAAAGGTGTCCCTTGCTAGCACCAAAAACAAACATGTGTAAAAAAAAAAAAAAATCGCTTGTTTTTCGTATGTGCACTGTAATATTCGCTGTAATTCGATTTTGAAGTATCTAGTCTCTGTGTGAGTGAGCCCAAACGTATATATGAGCAAAATTATACGCAACCCTCTCCCTCCGATGACGTGTTTTTTCATTATATTCCTGTTACATTCAGGCCATTTTAGTCAGCATGGGGGAGATTTATTTATTTATTTATTTATTTTAGGGGAACGTGTTAAATACTACCTCCACTGACCCGTAATCAATCTCTCAAATTCTGAAGAGAAATCGTCCTGATATAGCAATGATAAATTAGGAAATACGTCATGAAACTAAAGAGGTTAAGCATAGGAGGGTTTATATATATATAGTAGAGCCACAGAGTAGAGTTATATTCCAGGCTGATGCAGTGAAGCGGGGAAATAACTAAAGGGGATAAGCTTACGAGAGTTTTTACATAGAGCCACAGCTATATTTCCGGGCTGACGCAGCGAAAGGGGGACATAACTATTCTCTCGGGTTTTAAAAGAGGAAAGGCTGGGAATTATTGTCCAGCGTGACTTGCCTGGCCAGTGTGGACTTGGGTTAATGTTGGAAAATTTAATGGTAAAGTGCCTTACCATTCCCGCCTCACTCTTAAATGGGGAGGAAAGGTTATGATGATGATGATGATGATGATAATAATGATGATGATGATAATGGTGGTGATGATGATGATGATAGATAGGATGGTGATGGTGATGATGATGATGAATACGAGGGCGATAATGATGATAACGTAGCCATTCTCCTGTCTATTCTCAGTTCTGTTTGGAATATTTGTCCTGTCCAGTATTACCGACCTCTTTCCTCATATACCTCCCTAACTTGTCTCTCTCACCCTTTATTAAACTTTACTTACAGATACATTCTTTTAATTAGTATGTATATCATATGTTTGGCAAGATAGTATAATCCCACCAGACGTCGTTCACACACCTTCATTTATTTTCCACGAAGTACTGTTAATAAATCTACTGGTGTTTTACCCTTAGTTGCATTGCCGAGGATGAGATGGAGGGATGGGTTGGAGAGGTATATGAGAGAGGGGGGTGTGAGTTGGGAGCAGGGCAGTGAAATGGCGGGGGACAGGGCGACTTGGAGGCGATTTGTTTGTGGCCACCCCAAACGGGATTGAGGCGTCTTGCAATAGATAGATAGATAGATAGATAGCATTGTAATTAACGTTCAGTATTCTCTCTGCTGGTTGAATGGTTAATTGAGAGGACTTTTGAAAATCAAGGGGATAGTACGTCTTCCCAATAAACCTTCCTCATGGTTTAATTTTATTTATTCTAAAACGTTTTAATTTTTTTGCATGGTTAACCTTCATACACTGTACTTGCCATTCCATTAGACTCAACAATTCCTTACCTAGACTGATATCTTAATCTGTCTCTCTTTTTGGATACGGGAGCATATTTAGTAGGGCTCTGTCCGTCTGTCTCTTACCAAGGATTTATTGGCCGCGAGAAACTTCACTCCCGTCGACTTCAGCAACTTTAGACAAGCCACAGCAAAGCACAACACACCACACCAGAGCACAACACACCACACCATCCCAAGGGCCCTGAAGTTCCGGCAGAGAGTAATTCAGTAATTATATACCGTCTCTTATCTCATCTCATCTTCCTTTCTGTACTTTCCTTGTCACTAATCCCTCGCTTAATTTCTAATGAGAGAGAGCGAAGGTAAGAGAGTCAGCTAGCCCACAAAGCTCACTCAACCCTGAAACAAAGCTCATCTCTCCATGATGTTGCTTTGATCCATTCTCTCTGCAAATTCCCGTGCCAGGCGGAGACGGTCGGGAGGGAGAGATCAAAAGCCTCCCCCCCACATTTCTCTCTTTTTTTTTTTTTCGTCGACCTAAAATCATCTGGCATTCCTTTATATTGCATCGAATGGCAGCTTCCCATTAGCGAGACCGTGAATGAGCCGTCTGGCTCGGAAGTTTTTTTTTTTTTTTTTTTTTAACCAGGAAAGAAACATTAATGCATGAATCTGTGTTCCAGTTACGAGGCTAAGGTACAGTTTATACCGTATAAATATACAGTATACTCGTGTATATATATATATATATATATATATATATATATATATATATATATATATATACACACACACTTATTTTTTCGAAAACAATTTACATTTTTGCACGACTGATTTTCATATAGGTTAATTACAGTTCAAACAGATTCTCAGATTTCTTGAATACACTGATATCTAGGTCTGAATCAATTAGACAAGATAGCATTTTTAGGAGGGCTTTGTTTCATTTGTTTCTCACTGATGATTTGTTGGGCCCGAGAAGTTCAATCCCTTTGACTTTAGGTTAAAAAATATCAGAAACGTAGATTTGGTGACCTTTCTCACTCTCCGATCCTCAGTAAGAAAGTAGAAACTATTGGTTATTTTTTTTTTTTTCCATTATGCATAAACTGACAATCACTAGACCATTTCTCCAACTGAATATACTTTCTAACTCGCAGCCTTTACTGCAGTCTCCCATCTGTAATCTCCCTCGCTGCTTAACCTACCCTAACTTATCCTACCCGAACTTAACCTTAGCTAACCTCACTTCTTCACTTTCTGCTGCTCCCCGCCACTCGTCTTCATCACCTTCACCTGAGCATCACCTTTCAGTCTCGGTGACGGCTTGATTGAAGGACGTGATGGAGTGTATAAAGTGGAGCTAAAAATTCACCCTCTAGGCCGGGTGAGCAGTTGCGCAGAAAGTTTGTGGAAATAAGGGGGAGATTTTGTTTTTTCCTCCAGAGAGAGAGAGAGAGAGTAGAGGAAATGGACTAGAATGGAGGAAAAGAGGAGGTGCTACAAAAGAAAGAGAGGAAGAGCGAAGAGAAAGGAGGAGAAGGGATGGGACCTGATGACCACTTCACGAGCCATTTCTCAAGTAATGGACCTTGACGAACATTTTAGTGCATCTTTACTTTCCTTGTTTGTCTGTCTCATCTCTTTCTTATTCTTATTATGATCTTGCCATGTTTACCATTCTGGGATGCCTAAGTAATGTTTTCCTTTTCTGATACTTTTTTTTGGCTACGCTGCTGTATTTTCGTTTTTGAACAGAATTTATTTTTTAACTAGTCTCTCTCTCTCTCTCTCTCTCTCTCTCTCTCTCTCTCTCTCTCTCTCTCTCTCTCTCTCTCTCTCTCTCTCTCTCTCTCTCTCTCCAGCTTCCTTCCCTCTCCCCCATATCACTCTCTCTTTCATCACCTCTCTTTTAGGGTCCCATTTCGGTGTCTGAGTTTTTTCCGTCTTGGCCTTTTGGTTTTTTACGAAGCAGTTCCACTTCGGTTGTTTCAGTGGCTTTACGTGTAGCCCCAATAAGAAAGAGAGAGAGAGAGAGAGAGAGAGAGAGAGAGAGAGAGAGAGAGAGAGAGAGAGGGGGGGGGAAACCCGAAGTACTGGAAGAAGAAGAGGTAGAGAAATAGCAAAGGGAAAAGCTAGAAAGAAACGCATATGAGAAAGGTCGACTTGTATAAGGGATGAAGTCACTCCCAAGCTCATGCCTAATAGGAGTCGGCCTCAGGCAAAAAAGAGATAAATAGATAAATATAAATAGATAAATAAATAAATATACATAATCCAATCGCTCAATGTACCGGTATCCTCAGGTGACTCTACGCTGAGTGAAAAGTTAAACGTTTTCTTTTGCTCCAGGGAAAGATTTACTACACTGAGTGGTCACGTAATGGTGGGCTCTGTACTTCAGGGAGCCATTCACGCCATTGATTTTACCCGTATAAACAATAATGGCCGCCTGGTGGTCTAGTGGTATTAGTTGTTCCAGTCCGATATGAGATATTGGTCGCCTTGTGTTCTAGTGGTCTCAGTTTCTCCAGACAGCTTTAAGAGGTAATGGTCCCCTGGTGGCCTAGTGGGTTAAGCTGGTCAAGCCGGATATGCCCCATAAGGATTAAAGTCCAAGGAGTGGTTAAGCTTTACTTGTCACCGTTGCATTAAATGTTTGGACTAAATCCCTAACCCTGTGTCCCTGAGTTGGTGATCAGATGTAGTGTATTTACTTTAACCTGGCAAAGATTCTTAACCCCTTTCAGCTCAGTTGGTAGCCAGGTGTAGGCAGACTGCAGGGCCGATTTGACTTGAAACTAAGGAGACTCATTCGAACCTCATAACTAAAGTCCTTCGAATTTCATACAACCACGAACTGATAGCTATAATAAGGCAGATTGCAGGGCAGATTTGACTCGTAACCAAGGAGACTCATTCCGATGTCATAACTAAGGGTCATCGAATTTCATACAACCACGAGATAGTATTATGGGGGTGGCCCGGTCCCTTCAGATGAAAGCAAATCAATTAATGTATAGGACTGGATAATGGTGATGTTGATGATGATGATCGTGGTGGTGGTGATGATGATAATGATATACTAGAATCGTGGGTATGAATGCTCTTAATTAAATTGAAATTATGTAAAAATATGCAGATTCCATCCTCACTTTTTTAATGTAGGAAAATAATTGTTTTTTATACAGGTACGACTCCGATGGGGTTGGGTGAAATATATGGAGACAGTTATAACTCGGCGAGGTATTCATTCTCTCTCTCTCTCTCTCTCTCTCTCTCTCTCTTTGTGTTTACCCCCAACCTGATAATATCTACCCCCCGATAATTTTCCCCATCCTTTAAATCTGGTTCTTTTTTTATCGCTTAACCTGTTTGGCCTTGAAACTCCACGTCCGGCCTTTAACTCACCTGGTCAATTTTATCACACCTTTGTTTACCTGGGATTTACCTGGGTGTTTTCAGGGAGAATTTTGGGCGGTGGTGACATACTAGATACAGGACAAGCAAAGCCTTGCCTGAACTATAATCCTGGAACTAAAATGAGCTTAACTCCTATCCCTCGCTGGATGTGGTTGTGTGACAGTAACAAAGATGAAATAAAGAAGACATTAGCGTCCTGGAGAATTGAGCTAAAATTTCTCTTATAGACGTACTTTCCTTCTGTCTCTTAAAGCCTTGTAATTCTTCTGTTCCTAAGCTGAATATAAAGTCTTCATTAGTTTTAAACGAAGGTAACCTAGAAAGTGCTCTTAGGTCTGTAGGCTCTGTAAATCTTTAATTCTTTCTCTCTCTCTCTCTCTCTCTCTCTCTCTCTCTCTCTCTCTCATGTCCAAGGAATCTCCGGCTCAATATGACTGCTGGGTAGAGTTTAGGACACTACCGATGACATTTATATGATAATCCAGCCCACCTTACTTCCTGTCTCCCATCAGACTCTCTCTCTCTCTCTCTCTCTCTCTCTCTCTCTCTCTCTCTCTCTCTCTCTCTCTCTCTCTCTCTCGCCAATGCTGGCTGGGGAAAGCGGTAGAGGAGTGGATAAAGCATATATAAGCAGAAGGACTATATATAAGGGAAAAAGCAGGAGAGATGGAGGAAAGGAAAAAGATAGAAGTTATAAAAAGCATGATAGATTAAACACATACAAGCAGAGAAAGGAAAGGATAGGAGGAAGTAGGAACCAAAGACAATGAAAGAGGCAGATATAAAGGAGAGAAGGAAGGAGAAAGAGAAGTAGGTAGGAGAAAAGGGAGAGAGTGGAGTTAAACTAGAGAAATGGACCGAGGGAAGAGAGACGGAGGATGAAAGATAGAGAAGTGGAAAGAGAAGGTAGAGAGGAAAGAGAACTGACTTAGACCAGAGAAAAAGATCCCGGCAAATTGCATTCTAGATTGACTTTGTTGGATGTCTGTCTAGTTTTATGTAGGGATTAAGCATATGGGAGAGGATTGCCAGGAGTGAGAGGAAGAAGACGAGAGAAAATGATAAAAGAAGAAACGCAAAAATGAAGAATAAGTAAGCGATATAAAGGGATGAGAGAATGAAGAATGAGAAAGGAAAGAAGATGCCTTGTGTTGAAATAGGAATGGGAGAGAATGAAAGTGAAATTAATAGTCTGGGAATGCATGAAAAAAAGAAAGAAAAAGAGACAGATGAGGATGACAAATGAGGAAATACATGGGAAGGAAAAAGGAAATGAGAGAAACGATGGCAAAATGTGGCATAGGAAAGAAAATGGTATATGCAGAGAAGGAAGAGGGAAAATACTGAAAAATGTGAACGAGAGAATCAGGCTAAGCCCTTCGAATTAATGACATCCTTTTTATTATAATTTACTGTTGCTGGAAAATATGTATATAGTAGGTGAGACTTTTCCACTCTGAGTTGTTAAATTAATCTCTTTTATTACTAATTGTCTCTCTTAACCTCATGAATTGGCCTGATAGTTAAAGAAATATAATGAAGTCGATCTTGTACTGAAATTCTTAATATTGCTGAAGGAGAGATGACTACGTAGCTAAGGAAAAGGGGAATTTCAGAAGAGCGACAGGAGGACGAAGCATAGCGAAGAAGAAGAGACAACAAGGAACGATAAGGAGGAAGGAAGATATATATATAAGAAAAAAAAGAGATAAACAAAAAAAAAGAAAATGCTGGAAGAAGGAAAGGAATAGGAAAAGGTCGAGAAAAAAGTTAGAGAGAAAGAGGGGGAAAGGGAAGAAGAGGGAGAAGGAAAAGGGACGGAGGTCAGGCAGGAAGAAGTGCACTGGTATTATTCAAGAAACTTTTAATAAACTGGGGTAGCATATCCGGGTAAAGTACTTAGAAGCCAAAATGGGTAGGTAGGTAGTGAGAGAGAGAGAGAGAGAGAGAGAGAGAGAGAGAGAGAGAGAGAGAAATGAAGAAAGTACAGAAGCATTGAATAGAAGAAAAAGAGAAAGGCGAAGAGAGGGAAAGGAATTTGAGAGAAAAAGAAAAAAGACGTCGACAGAAAATGGATACGGAAAAAAATATTAGGCAATGAGGAAATAAAACAAAAAGAAAAGAAAAAGAAAAGAGAAATGGATGAGAGAAAGAATTGGACGAAGAAGAAGAAGGAGAGGAAGGAAAAGGAAAGGACAAAGAGGAAGATGAAAGGGAGGGATATTACGAAGAGGAAGAGAAGAAAGAGGAAGAGAGAGAAGTAATATTCGTTCGTCTGCTTGGGATGTGGTCACTGGGTTTTATAGTAGGGATTAAGAAGACGAGGAGGAAGAAGAAGTTGAGGAGGAGGAGGAGAAGGAGGAGGAGAAGGAGCAGGAGGAGAAGGAGGAGGAGGAGGAGGAGGTAGAGGAGGAGGAGGAAAAAGAGCAGGAAGGAGAGATGAGATGATAAAGGACAAATGGAAATGAAAGCACGAAAAAAGAAAGAAGAAGCAGAAGAAAAGAGGATGAAAGTGATGATGATGATGATGTGGAGGAGGAGGAGGAGGAGGGAATATTGCAAAAGAAAATGGCAAATAAGAAAATCAGTAAAACACACTCAAGGAAGACCACATGATGAGGGGGAGGTAGAAGAAAGGCATAAGAAAGAATAAGAAGTGGAGGAAAATGAGAAGTAAGGGAGGAGGCAGAGTGTGGATAATTGCTGGTGTAAAATGATGCATGGCAAAGGTGGATGTCATGAAAGAAAGTTTTCCTTGGAGGAGTGATAGAGGGGAACGATAGAAGCGAAGGAGTGAAGGAAGGAAGGTGGGTAGAGAGGAGGAAGGATAAAACTAGCTTAGAGGAGTGACAGAAGGAAACAAGATAGCTGAAGGAAGGAAAAATGAGAACTTTTGGAAGGAAAGAAAGAAGGAAGGAAGGAGGGAACGAAATTTAGAAAAAAAAAAAGCAATATAAATTTTTCCTTGTCCGAGTGAGAGAAGGAAACAAGATATATGAAAAGGGGAATAAAGAAAAGAACTGAAGGAAGGAAGGAAAGCAGAGATGGATACATTTTTAAGATGACAGTACTGCCAATACAGAAGTAAAATTTGAAGCTCCTTTCTTCTCACAATCTTGTTTCAGACTTTCGGTACGGGTTCCGTGAGACGCCACACACTGACAAAGTTTTTAGATTCTTCTCATATTACTGTGTCTTTCCTTTCGATAATGCTCTAAATATCACTGTACCTTTTTTTACTCTATCCTCGCCAGAGCTTGCGATCTCTCCATCTCCAATACTCACTTACAACAACAGACTAGCACTAGAATATGATGCTAGTCACGAAGAGATGCTGTGGAAAGGATATGGAGCTGCTTTGCTGTCTTTTTCTGCCACTGAGCTACGTGAAATAAGCTTTAAAAAGACGACAATCTGGGCAAAGTAAAACCAAAAAAAATAGTGTAATATTGTGTTCGAGATTCATGACCTTTCGGCAGAAATTGGCACAGATCGTGAATATTTAATCTGATGAAAACTGTTTGATGTAGTGTTGAAAAAAAAAAAAAAGATTGATTCTCTCTCTCTCTCTCTCTCTCTCTCTCTCTCTCTCACACACACACACACACACACACACACACACACACACACACACACACACACACACACACACACACACACACACACACACACACACACACACACACACACATACACACATTAGCTCGAGTATCTTCCTTCCACGCCATCTAACACAGCACGCAAAGTAACCTCAGTCCCAGCCACTGAGAACTGTAATCTCACCATTATTTCACTGTAACCTTCAAATTAAGTCACCTCCTCTTTTTTACAGTTCGTAGAAACCAAGGAAGTGAGGAAGAACGATCCTGTGCTTCCTTTGGACGATCTTATTCAGCGTTTTAAGTAAGGAGGAAGAAAATTATTATGAATCCTATATCGTGTTTATATTTCGTTCGTGATTGAGACAATATTTTTCTCTAGGAAGCAATAATAATGAAATAACAATAACAGCAGCAGTAGTACAGTAGTAGTATCAACAGCAGCAGCAATAGTAGTAGCAGAACCCGTAGAAGTATAGTAATAACAATAGAAGAAGTAGTAGTCTTATCTGGCCGAAATTCGACCTGGGATTCTTCCATTTGATAGCTGAAATTTCTAACCAACTACCACCAGTCCCCACCTAGTGTGGAAAGAGAGTAGTGTGCAAAAATAGAGTCGTTGGAACAGTACATCAAGGTGGCTAATCTACGCCCCCTACTCTAAACCGGGAAGCAAAAGTCTGAATTACTCCCCATGACGGGTGCTAATCCCTGAAGTGATGATCGAATGGAGTACTGAGGGAGAGGGGTGCTGGAGAGGGTCGCCTTCACGTGGTGGCATCGAAGTAACTGAGCAACTCCTGTACTCGGTTATGCAAACGACCCTCAGCTCCCTCCCTGTTCCCTAAGAGAGGAGGATGATGGTCTGCTGGATGAGGACAACTTCAACCTGCAGTCCACCAGATTCACGTTTCAGATGATCAGAGGGCTACAACAACTATTACTACTACTACTACTACTGCTACTACTGCTGCTACTACTAACTACTACTACTACTACTGCTACTACTACTGCTACTACTGCTACTATTACTACTACTACTACTACTTCTACTATAATAATTTGCCAATATTTTTGTCGCTTTGCAGCCAATTTCATGTAACTCAGTGGCAGCAGAAAAAGACAGCACTACAACTTTACATACTTTCCGTAACACTTACTCATGACAAGTATAACACTCTAGTGCCAATGTGTTCTTAAATCTCAGCATTCATGATGGGGAGATAGTAATTTTTGGCCAAGTTAGTGTAAACAGAGTGTAGTCGAAAGAGGTTAAATAAGCCTTCGTTTAAACAATTTTACTCAAGCGGTCTAATCTAGTATGAAAAAAATAGATGGGAAATAGGAAAATAATGGTAAGCCAAGTTGGGACAAGAAGCGTGGCATTGTTTGGTTTTGGTTGTTCTGAATGCTATATTGGTTTTGGCTGCGTTTTCTGTAACCCCCTCCCTCGCACATGAAGAATAGTTTTTTTTTTTTTAAGTTATTTATTGGGCTTATTTAGAATATCTTAAGTTTTAACTCCCCTGTCATCAGAACTGTCTGTCTGTCTGTCTTACACACAGACACAGACACACACACACACACACACACACACACACACACACACACACACACACACACACACACACACACACACACACACACACACACACACACACACACACACACACACATACACACACACACACACACACACACACACACACACACACACACACACACACACACACATACTGTCACGCACGCACGCACGCACTCATTCCATTATTCCTGCATATCTCTTTATGTCTTCCTCCTCTGTCTTCCTTTCCAGCTTCATAACTTCATTATTTTTCTCTCGTGTTTTTCTTTGCTAATTCAGTCTCTTCTTTGTCCGCCCTCTCTCTCTCTCTCTCTCTCTCTCTCTCTCTCTCTCTCTCTCTCTCTCTCTCTCTCTCATTCCTTTTTAATTTAAAGCACTGTTCGCATTTCGTATCTCTTTTAATGTTTTGCTCCTTTTTTTCTCTTTTCCCTCCAAACTTCTGATTTCTTTCCTTCTTCTTTTTCCCACTTGTGATCTATCGCCCTCACCTCTAAATCTCACCTCTGCTTCTCCCATCACTTTTTATTTTTTTAATATTATTTTTTCATCATCTCCATCTTTTTGTATATACTCTGCATTAACGATATTTCCAATTTTATCATCATCTTCATCTCTCTCTCTCTCTCTCTTTCTCTCTCTCTCTCTCTCTCCCTCTCTCTCTCTCTTTCAGTTTCTTCAAATCAGCCATATTTTTCACTCTGGCTGACCCATTCATGATTTTTTTTTCCTGCCTCCTCTCCCTTCTACACACTCACGCTCCCAGCCTCCTCCTTATACCAACCACGGGGTGTGTAGTACTGATATCCCCTAATACCCTGCTCTTGCCTTCTCAGAATCCCTCTTCTTGTAGGATTTGGGAGAGTCACACGGCTCCTATGTCCTCCTATTTCTGTCCCACTCCTGTTATTGCTCTTATCTGCATTTTTTTCCCCTTACTTTGCCTTCATACTCTATTCTTTTTTTTTTCTCCTTTTCCTATCCACTCATCCTTCTTCCCTTACATATATTTCTACTGTCTCAGTCTATCTCCATTTCCCCTCCATGTTTACCTTTGGGGGGATTACCTTTCCATTCTTTCTTTTCTTTGATAAATATTACAGCGGACTGAGCAATTAATGTACTTTTTCATTATGTTTCTTGTTCTTTGTCGACAGAACTAATTCAAGCTTCTCATTCTTTCTGAACCTATTAAAATTTTACCATAGCAAAATTAGGAACCCTGTGGAATTGTTTACGTTCAGTTCCATATGTTTGAGAAAACGAGAGAGAGAGAGAGAGAGAGAGAGAGAGAGAGAGAGAGAGAGAGAGTGTGTGTGTGTGTGTGTGTGTGTGTGTGTGTGTGTGTGTGTGTGTGTGTGTGTGTGTGCTTGCGTACCCCACCACCCATTCCGGGGCTCGCGTGCTGTTAAACCCTATGTAAACAACCTTAAGTTTGGATAATTTGAAGCGTCCTCTTTGATACCTTTTCCCTGAACCTATCTTTTCCACCTCAAAGACCTATTACCTCGTGTTTTGCTGCCTGTGATTTGAGTCTTTTACTTAATTATACGTATTTTACTCCAACCAGGCCCAAAATTGACGTCCCTCCATCTCGAATATTGACTTGTCGCAATAGGTTGACACTAGAATACGATGCTAGTGACAAAGAAGTGCTTAGGAAAGGATGTAGAGCCAACGTATCGTCTTATTCTGCTACTGAGCCACGTGAAATAAGCCTCAAAAGGACAAAACTCTGTGCCAGGCCAAGATAAAGAGACAATAGTTTTTACGTCTTCGATGTAGCTTTGTCTGTTGTAAGGAAACTGGCCATGTGAAAGAAAATAAAGAAAAATAGTGTAGTTACCTAATATAGAAGCGAGCGTCTCCTACAGCAACCCTGTCGGTCTGTCGCTCACTAGGTCCATTCTCTCACAGAGACTTTCTAGAAGCCCCTTACTGCGGCTAGAAAGTTTCCCATTGACCTATAAGTCTTGGTCTTGTTTTCTCTGTAATTTATGTTCCTGCATTTACATTTGTTTTCATGATTTATATTTGCCTTACTACCTGCGGCTTTTTAGCAAGATTCAGGTATCCTGCATAACTGAACCTTCCTAAGATCCAAAGCCAGTAAGTGTTGTTCTTCTGCCGCCAGTAGATATCACTTTTTAATCTATGTTCCTGTTATTCACACTGTCATGAATAAAAGAGAATCTGAAGTAAGATAGAATGGAATACTTTAGATGTGACGATCATGAGTTTTACTGGTGATAACATTTAGTATAAGATTTCCGTGGCTCACTTCTTGATATAAATAAACAAATAAATAATAATGATAATAATGAAAATGAAAATAATAATAATTAATAATAATAATAATAATAATAATAAAACCTAGGGTCAATTGAAACGGAATACTAGAGCTATTCCGATCATAAGAGGGCGAAAAAAAGCGATAATTATACTTGAAATACGACAATATTTACGCCCCCAGGCTTACAGAAAGCTACCACAGAATACTATCATTATTTGCTGTTTCTTTGTCCAAGCGTATCACATTTAGACGCCATAAATAATAACGTAATTGTCAAAGTATGTGCATGACGCCCGTTCTGACTGCAGCTTATCATGCAGCCGGTGTTCATAAATATTTCTTTCGCTTTTAATTTCGGTGTTCTGTCTTTTTTTTTCTGTGATTTATGGAACGTGCGCTTGTTTTAGCTCCTGACTATTATCTTCCTCAGCCTGGACACGCCATTTGTAGGTCAGTGTTGGTACTTCTTTGCCAGATTCATTTAAGATAGGAAGGTTCTTTTGTATTATATGAGGTAATTGAAGTCTGTTTCTAACCTCAGGTCTAAAAGTCACTACATATATCACTACTAGTAAGGCAGACCAAAAATAGTAATGTCTGCCTATCTACCTGCCTGTCCATCTGCTTTGCTTTTCTGTTTATCTCTATCTATCTATCTATCCTATCTATCTATCTATTCATCTGTCTGTCTATTCATCTGTCTGTCTATATGTCTGTCTCTGCTTATCAAAATTCATTTATCCCCAGAACTACTACTCTTTGGAATTCTGTTCCTGGGAGTTGCTTCCAACAAACATTTAATCCACTTTTATTTAAATCCAGTTGTTATAAATATTTTATGAATGGAAGATGCCAATAGGCACATGGACTTTTTTTTTAAATTTTCTTTGTTTTTCCTTCCTCCATTCATTGTCTCATAAAAAAAGTATCTTTCCTTTTCTGCTATGTACTTCCTGATCATCGTTTATCCTCTCTCTCTCTCTCTCTCTCTCTCTCTCTCTCTCTCTCTCCCTCTCCCATTCATTAACCCGCCCATTCGTCACCGTCAGCCCCTTGTCCCACGCGTGCCAAATTATAAAAAGGCATATTGTTATTCTCTCACATTTACCACCACCACCACCACCACCACCACAGTACTCATCACTGTGTTGTTATTTTTTTTTACTCTTCTTGTCGGGGTGGAATAAGTGGTGCATTGGTTAGCTCGTTTAGCCCAGTATTGTGAGAACGCGAGACCCATTGACACACTTTAATATTTTTGTAGCAGGCAAGATATGGTGATATTGGTTAACTGATGGAAATTCAAGCAAAGAGAGAGAGAGAGAGAGAGAGAGAGAGAGAGAGAGCAGTGGCAGTAATAGTAGAAGTAGTAATAGAAGAAGAAGCAAAGAAAGAAAAATAAATTAAATTGGCAATCTAGGAACGCGAACGAATTTAAAAAGACAAAAAAGCATAATTACAACAAAATGAGACTCTTAGGCCACTCATCGTCTGCCGTCGATCGCGTGAGCCTAAATACAACGCAAACAAACTTCAACTTGGGGCAATTTTCTAGGGACCTCTGTGAAAGCGAGTCTCTTCTTACAGACTTTGAAGACATAATACCCAGTCGCCCTGCCTCTAATATCTACGTCTTTTGTGCCTGGATCTTTTATAGTTTTTTTTTTTTCTTGGCGGGGAGGAGGAGGGGGGGATGATATAAAATTCCAACATCATAAATGAGATTTTAACACAGTGAATGCACAGGGTCCTTGAATTTCATCTCCTCAATTTCATTCTGGTTTTTCGTCATTAAGTAAAAATGAGGTCAGATCCATTTTTACTTAATGAACATTGTAAATTTTCCTGACACATAGCAAGCTTATCAAGAACTAAAATCGTATCGGGTTAGTTGCAGTCAGACTATTAAAAAAAAATCACCATTACCTTCACTTTTTTTAAAATGCTTCATCGTAGGCAAGGTTGATACTTGGCACTGTATCGAATCCTCTGATAACTCACACTTTTTAATGTGCTGGCTTCGAATAGGTACATCTTATTATTTTACTATCATTAAAAACCTTAACTAGCACACCACAAAAATTAAAAGTGAGAATTTATCTTTATCATAGTCTCTCGTCAAAATGGGCCTTCCGTGTAGTGAAAATGTATTGCGTTTTATCGTTACCTGTGAAATGAAGATGGGAATAGAGTGACTCTTTAATCTTCCTTCTGATCCATTACTGTGATGAAATTTAACCTTAACAGAGCAATGCCCGGTTAATGTAGTAATTCTGTGAGAGTTATGGCGAACTTTGCACTTAGAGAGAGAGAGAGAGAGAGAGAGAGAGAGTTAACACACACACACACAGACACACACACACACACACACACACACACTGCCTTTGCATGCCTCACTGCACCACAAGGCTTCTAAACTATGCAGAAATGAGAGCTCTGAGGCTCGAAAAATGACCGACTCTTTAATCCAAGGGTGATTCGTGGAACCATTCCCTAGCCCATGTACATTCCTTACAAATTTGCCAATGTCTGTGTTATATACTTCTTTCCTTACTAGTGTTCTTGGGAAATTATTTTATTGCGTGTGTGTTTTCGTTACTGTGCCCCTCCTCTCTCTCTCTCTCTCTCTCTCTCTCTCTCTCTCTCTCTCTCTCTCTCTCTCAAATTTCAGATATCTATATTCCTCTCCCTGTCCTTCCTTCCTTTCGCAGATAGTTCAGATGCTAATGTGCATCTCTCTCTCTCTCTCCGTCACACACACACACACACACACACACACACACACACACACACACACACACACACACACACACACACACACACACACACACACACACAATTTACATCCCTTCTCAAAACATCCCCTTTTAAATTATTTCCAGCAATTCGGTTCACTTCTGTGCGTCTGTCTGTTCATCTATCAGTCGATCTATCTATATGTTTCTATCCATCAGTCTATCTATCCATCAATCCATCAATCTGTCTGTTTTATCTGTCTATTTTATCTACCTATCTTAATTTAAATCCGTCGCCAGATTTGCCACGACAAGGATTTAAAATGCATGTACGTCAAAGCATTTACTTTTTTCGTCTCTGCCCACATTTGGCCGGCTGTAGAATTTCACCCAGGCATTACCGAACCAGGAATCTGTAAAAGGGGGGTCTGTCTGTCTGTCAGTCTGTCTGTCTGTCTATCTCTCCGTCGCTCTATTTTTAGATTTATACAACTTCATCGAGCTATGATTATTTTTCATGGCAAACGTCTTTCCAGTGATTTAAAGTTACCATCACTCTGCCTAAATATCTGTATCTGTCTGTCTGTCTATTGATCTATCTATCTGTCTATCTAACTTCAGTCATATGTCCATTATCTGTCTGTCTGTCTATCTGTCTATCAATCAATCAATTTTTCTCTCTCTCTCTGTATATGAGGCGTGCAGTAGAGTAGTCAGCCATGTGCCACAAAAAAAAATAAAAGAAAATCGCAATTAATGTTTTGGAACTTAAAAATTGGGATAACAAGCAAACCAACAGAGATAACGTCATCAATTTTGTTTTAACTTATAGCTTATTGAATCTAGTTTCATGTATGTGACGGATAACTTGCGAAGAAAAACATACTTTGATGGTACGAAGGTAAATTAAACTAGGGAAAGTTTATTATCTGGTGAGCACACGTGTTTGTCCCTTGGTTAAAAACAGTATTCTTTTGACACACCACACAAATTTTTAGACATCAGACAGGTTGTATGATGCAAAAAATTAAATAAATGTGCCATTATAACCAAAATAAACTCTGAAAACCATTGGCATTACCAAAAACAAAGTGTCATTTTTACCAATAATACCAACTGATGTGTCACCACTTTAACCCATACCCTACCAAAAAACATCTCTATAAACAGAAATACGATATACAATAGGCCTAATTCATAATCACAGTAATAATGAACGCTAGAAAAGGTAACAGGCCAAACTCATTATTCATTCACCATCATAGCCAAGGAGGTCATTGTCAACATCCTCAGTATCAACCAAAATGTCCTGTTGTTCCTGTGTAGGTTCTGACGGAGTTCCTTCCTGGTGCAGCAGATTTTGCTGGGCTATGATATCAGTAAGATAGCCACTGAATGACAAAGGGATGTAGGTAAGGAGGGCTTGCAGATCACTAACTTTACTTTTTTTTAAGACACAGTGGTTTATCATACTTTGGTGTGATGGGAACATCGCCTAGATTAAACTTTCTGACACCGTAGTTTGCTTTACCATTCATCAGCCGTACAGCTGTAGCTGGAGCATTATCATCATACGACACTGTTATGAAATAGCCCTCTCTGTACTGCAGTCTGAACATGAATCTTCTAGCATCTTTGAATTTTATATTCGGGTCACTAGGTTTTCTCTGGACAACAAAGCGCCGCACTGTGTCAAAGTTTAGGAAGTTTTTCTTTTCCATTTTAACCACCTCATAGCGTTGTTCTGTGGCTGTATGAATGATGTGAATGTAATCATCCAAACTATGAATGTGACCATACCTACTGATGCGTTTTTCAATACTGCCAAACGCCCGATCACAAGCCATGTATGAATGACCAGGTATTAGGTAAAAATGATCATTGAACTGGAATCTACCTGTGTGTAGTTCATGTAAATAGTTCTGCAAAATGTTTATGTTTTTATTTTGTCCACCACAGTTGTCAGTGATAACAACTAATTTGGAGAAATCTTCAACACTTTACTCTTGTGCAATCCTGTGCTTAATGCAACTTGCAACCTCCACTGAGCCACGCCCGCCTGTCACTTCATCCCATACATACATCATCGATTTTCCAGTTTTCAGGTTGTGAATACACAAGCTGTACACCCAGAGTTTATGCTTGTAATAAGCAACACTTGTTGATACTTTGGGTACAGGTAAGGTTTGCTGCAAATCGACACAAATCACTCGAGTATCAGGATCATTGTTACAAGCATAATCCTTCATAATTTGCTGCCCTTGACTAGCCATTTCTTTATGTACAGCTAACTGAGCTTCAAGATTATGTAGAGAATCGCCACCAGCATCCTTAGCAGCGCTAATTGCAGTCAACAACTCGTCACACTTACTGCAAGTATCTGTAGCAGGAGGCTGGAAACCAGTATTATAGTTCTTGGTGAACACATTCCGATAATATGAATATTTCACAACACTCTCACCTGGGTATTCAGTGGTCATCCAGTCAACATACCTGTCATACAACACTTTTATAGTTGCTTGTGATTCTAGATACTTCCTGTGAGGTGATTTAGCTCTGCTGTAATTACTAACTGTTGGTAAGAGCTGCATGTTTTCATGAACATGGTCAACAACACCAGTAGGAAGTGCATTACCTGGTCTGCTTTTGCCACGCCTATCACCTGTACTTACACCTGTGACACCCACACACTTCACTGCGTACTCGACACGACTTCTTTTTAAACCAAAGATTGACAAGAAACCTTGTCTGCACACAGAGTACACTGTATTCTCATACTGAACAGTGTAGGAGTAGCTGAACCTACAAGCAGGGCCAGAAGCTGCATTCTTTGATAGATGATGTCATTTTACTGGTAGCATACGCACTAATTTCTGTAAATACACATTTTGCATGTTAAAATCACCTAGCTTCCAAAATTCAGTGAATATCTTATCAGTCACTGGTCTTGTAACCTTAGCAAAACAACCATCTGCACAAGGTGGTCCCACACTCCTGGCTGCAACTTGTTGCTTTGTCACCATGCTGGTAGAAGCCTCGCCAGAAGCTCTTTTCTTCTTTGCCACATTACACTGCCACGTTTCAGGCTGACGCACTTTCTTCCTTCTCCTCGAGGTGCTAGGGATGTTTAGCTCACTGTTATCACCCATTATGATACACAATTCACCTGCTGCATGCCGGCTATTTTTAGCCCAATGGGTTACCCCAGTGCCGGCCATTTCTCGACCTTTTTTTTTTTTTTTTGACTAAAATGATAGATTTTGATGTGGAAACAACGAATTTCGCCATTAAAATGCTGACCGAGGCTCAGAAATGGGTTTTATTCGTCCGGTATACTCGTATACAGGTATAGTCGCTCTCTCACGCTCACTACGTACTTGAGAGAAAGCCGTTTTCTATGTAAGGTATACAGTACTCAGGTATTTATGCTGGGACGGTATAGTAATGTTCAGCACACTTTTCTAATTACTCATTACTTCAGCATCCATCACAATTTATTTGTCTTTCTCACTGTGAATGCATTATCTTACACTTACTTGAAGACAGGTACAACCTGACTTCATTATGTACAGTCCTGGCACTTACAAGAAGGTATTTACAACTTGACTTCACTATATAGTCCTTACACTTACAAGAAAATATTTACAACTTACACTTACATGAATATATTTACAAAATGCCTTCACTAAGTACAGCACTGGGTGAGGCACACAGGCAGAGTGAGGCAGAGTGAGCGTGAGGGGGAGAGCGAGTGAGTGTATGGCTTGACACCTGGGGGATGGTAGAGGAACAGTTACCTTACATGCCTGCCAGTTTTTACTTGCGAATCTTGAAAAATGGGGTCACAGTAAAGTTTTTTATTTTAGACCGTTTTAAAACGGCACTGGCACTGGCCGTGCAGTTATGTCAGACCGTTTTAAAACGGCACTGGCACGGGGTGGGTTAATGTTGTAACAGCAAGAAAATAAGATGAAAACAGAGATTCCACTGAATGGTCCGCGGGGACACATGCATGGACTCGTGGAGGGCAACTGAGTGTAAACCGCGCTCCCATTGGCTGAAAAACGTAAACAAACTCCTAGCCGCACTCCTATGCTGTTGCTCATTGGCTAGTGAGGCTGCAAGACCAGCTGATGGCGTTTGGCTGTCTCCTCCAACAAAGTGTGGGTACCTACTAGATACTATGTCAGCAAGTGCTGTAGGGTCACACCTTGAAATGGGATTTTCACCCTTACCGACATTTTGTTTCCAACCTCGAGCCTTACTTTCGACAGAGGAGAGTTGGAGGAAGACAGTGTTATACATAACTCAGTTTCGTTAAATATGGCACTTGGCTGACTCCTCTACTGCACACCTCATATATATGTGGCAAATAATTCACCCACACCAACATTTATTTTTCATTGCCAGTATTTCACCCGTTTCTGTGAGATACATATTACTTAATCTCTCTCTCTCCCTCTGTATGTGTACTTGCTGTTGTAGTTCATTTTGTTATATTTCATTTTCTAAAGTACATACTTTTGTGAAATTCTACTGCGCATAAATTCCCTGCCCCATTCTTCCTCCCTTAATTATCTCTGAGAACACACACACACACACACACACACACACACACACACACACACACACACACACACACACACACACACACACACACACACACACACCGTTAATCTTCAAGCCAAATGCAAAAATGCAAGCAGGCATGTCTCTCTCTCTCTCTCACACACACACACACACACACACACACACACACACACACACACACACACACAACCAATCTCCTTGTCAAATAAAGAAAATCAAACAGGCATTTATCTTCAGGCAACATTTTTTTTTTTTACATCACCAAAGTAACCCATTAAATTCTGCAAGAGCCACAGAGCACTGGGTAAACAGGCGAAGAACAGTGCAGAGTCGAGCCATGCAGACACAGCGGCTCTCACTGCACTGTAAATCAATCAGAGTGTCCTCCACAGGTCGCAGTCCCTCCACCACACAAAACAGTTGTCGACGATTCTCATGGTGCTGGAGAGGGACGCCTTCACGTGGTGGCATCGACATAACTGGGTGGTGGACCTGTCTGGCTATATAAACGCCCGCCAACTTCCTCCCTATCCCGCGAGAAGACAATGGTGGGCTGCAAGAACGAGGCTACAACTGCTACTAACACTGACAATCATATTTTATCTTCACCAGTTTTGTCATAGTATTACATGTTAATTTGAAACAGTTGTTGTTCATCTTCTGGCATCAAAGTTTTACAATGTACAGTTTTTAAGTATGGAGGTGGGCGTTGCAAAACCGCCCCTCCTTAAATCTTAATGTCATAGTGGTTTTAAGCCTCGTTACTACTGCTACTACTACTACTACTATTACTACTACTACTACCATTAATTATTATTATTATTATTATTATTATTATTATTATTATTATTATTACCATTTCAAGTAAATATACTACTGCTATACTATGTTCTCCCTGAAAAGGACCATTACTAGCGACAGAGACAATGCGACAGAGCACAAGACAATATTCAAATATTTTCTTATCCCACACACTCGAGCAATACCCTAACAGTGGGTAAACGCTCCCAAAACCCAAAGTGACAGAGGGCATAAGGACACTACAAATATGTTATCGCAAACTGTCATCGAACTTGAATCTGTATGTGTGTGTGTGTGTGTGTGTGTATTCGCTCTCTCTCTCTCTCTCTCTCTCTCTCTCTCTCTCTTGCCTCTGTTCTCGCTCTCACCTAATTTCCTGTCTTCTTTCTCTTGTCATTTTTGACGTTTCTCATCCACCTTATTATCTCTCTCTCTCTCTCTCTCTCTCTCTTTCTCTTTCTCTCTCTCTCTCTCTCTCTCTCTCTCTCTCTCTCTCTCTCTCCATTATTTTCTTTCCTTCCCTTGCTTCTAATGATTTTCAATATTTTTTTCGCATTAAGGTCAGTCGATTTTATTCAACTGAGAATAAATCATAGCAGCCTTGGACTGTTCAATTTCTTTATTATTATTATTATTATTATTATTATTAATCATTTTTCTTTCTTCCCTCCCACTCTCAGGTATCCTTATAGATTTTTTTCTTTCTTTCTTCTTTTCTTGGTGGGTCTTGGTTTTGCCCATTATTGCTGTGACAGGTATAGTCTTCTTTTCTCCACTTATTTCATTTCCTCTTGCCTTTTTCTCTTCATATTTCCTCTTCTCTTTCTTTATTCCCTGCCCTACCGTCTTCTGTTTTACTCGTTCCTCTTTCCTTTTCCCCTTCTCTTTACTTTAGCATCCATTTGTGTTATTTATATCCTGTGTGTAATTTTCCAGGTTTTGCACACTTATCTTTTTGTCTTCCTCGCTTTATTATATTCCTCCCCGCCTTCTCTCTCTCTCTCTCTCTCTCTCTCTCTCTCTCTCTCTCTCTCTCTCTCTCATCCATTTACTTTTTCCTTATCCTTCCATCTGCTTCATACACTTAAACTTTATCACTTATTTTTTTTCTTACCTCTACATTCTTTCCCTTATATTTTTCCTCTTGCTTCTTGTATTTCTTCACCACCTCCTGTATACTTTCTTTCCATTCCGCCTTTGTAATTTCCGTCCCTCATTCTTCTCTTATTATCTCTCTCCAATTTTCCCTCGCGGGTTTCGCAACTCCGTCAGCTACAGTTTCATTCTTTTCTTCTTCGTCCATATTATTTTCTAGTCTTAGCCTGTTTTTTAATTTTGTTTCTTAGTCTTTCCCTCCTCCACGTCTGTCATGTTTACTTTTATTCCCATCTCTCTCTCTCTCTCTCTCTCTCTCTCTCTCGTTATCACCTTCTCTGTTCTGAATGGCCGTATTTCTCGTGCACATCATTTCATTGTTATATTCGTTTTCATTATGTCTCACTCCATTTCTCCTTCATCACTTCATATATCCTGTTATTCTCATTCCCTTTCACGGTCACCGCTTCTGCTTATCTTTGTTTCCATTCTATTTCTCCGCCCTTCTCCCCTTCCCTCAGTCCCTTCATACATCCTTTGTATCATCCTATCGTCTCTATTCCACGAGTTCGTCCTCACCGCCACTGGGGAACCGCCGCAGTCGAAACATTTAATATTTTTTTTCGCGATACTTTAAAATCAAGTTGGTTTTGGCGTTCTCTTCCCTCCAATTCTGAGGTTCAGATTATCTCACTGGAACGGTAAGTCTGGCGATATTCTCTACTGCGAAAACAGACCCAGACAAATCCAGATCTTGGTTTGTTACTCAGTCTGGTGTCTCGTTCTGTCTAAATCCAGCAGTATTGAGAGAGAGAGAGAGAGAGAGAGAGAGAGAGACTTCTCTGCCCACATCAAACTGTTGCTTACTGTAATGAAAAGTTTAAATAGGCATTGTTAGGATATACTCACCTATATCGACATTCCTATATGAATTCACATCAGTAGTGTCTCTCTTCTCGTTAACAGTTACTTTCTCATTTGGCTCTTCTTATACCTCTCCTATATTATCGTTTTTCTCCCTTCTCAGTCCTCTTTCTTTCTCTCTCTCTCTCTCTCTCTCTCTCTCTCTCTCTCTCTTACTGAAGGTTGCAATCCAGCCGGCCGAGTGAAGGAGTTACCCAACACAGCAGCCTCGCAAGCAGCCCACTCACTCATGATGTAGGAGGCTGAAGTGCAGTTCTGAAAGCGATATAATACGACTGAACACTTGGAGGTTAATTGAAAGCCTGGCTAAGTTTATAGTTCATTAATCTTTTTTTTTTTTTTGTCAGAGGTGGGTGATAGTATGTTTTAAAGATTTGTTCCTGTAAGATTTGGTTGTTATTAATTAAATAATTGAAGTCCTACTTTGATGTGCATATAACACCTCAAGAATAACTGATTCACGTGCATGTATTGTACTGTACTTCCCAAGCTACATTTTATTCCTGTACTAATGAAAGAACTGCAGCTATCCGTACAAAATTGATCCCATTTATGTGTTTGTCGAACTTCTTCCAAGTGTTCGCAGAATAAGTTTAAAATTCTTTCTTATTCTGGCAGCATCAATTATAACCCAGCATAATACATAACGTTTTATCTACTCGGATTATATTACCCAACATTCTCTCTCTCTCTCTCTCTCTCTCTCGTCATGCCGCCTTAAGCTCCACAAAACACCACCCTTCCCCCCCTCCCTTCCCTCACGCAGTAATATAAGCTTAATGCTGAAGGCCCTCGATTTCATTTGCTTCTGCTGCCAAATCCCCCAACACATCTCTGGGCCTCATTACCTCCTATTTTTGTCAATTATTCTCGCAGTTAAGTGGATGCGGCGTTCGAAGCTTCGGTTCGTTTCGGGTTCAGTGCTTCACGGAATCGCATTTTGATCCACTCGACGACTTAATGGATATTAGTATAACGATTCCACGAAGAGTAGGATGTAATATTATAACGAGTGATTTTTGTGAAGGAGCTCATGTTGAATAACGCCGGGCCCGAATATTGTACGTATGAGACCAACTGTGGTGATTTAATGGCGATTTATGTATATTTATTCCGAAGCGGCTTTTTCCCAGACAAACCCAGTTAAAAGCATTTTATTTTGTGTGTGTGGTAACAAGCAATTCGTTCAGTCATGCATGAAGAATATGGCTGGGGACTGGTGGAGCTAACATGTAGATGGTTATTAGGGAAGATTTTTGCCATTTGGTAACGCTGCATCAAGAGTTTTCAGATTCATCACAAAAATGACTTGTTCTCTTTTATTACAAGAATTTAGTCGGGGCATTTTCACAAGTAGAGGAGGTTTATTCCTGCTACCTCAGGTCGATTTAATCAATATTACCTTCATTTTCCCTGTGCACCGGTTCTGAACATTAGCTTCTTCATTCTTTTGAGGCCTATATCTATACACTGTACAGTACAGATAAACAATTTAGCTTTCATTTACCTAGTGGGAAGAATTTACAAAGGATAGTCTTCAGATCATTGAAATTTTGACCTTAGTGTGTACTAGGAGTCGCCAGGTATTCGAGAGTAACATGACCTTCTTTTGTTTTTATTTACCAAGTTTTTGCTGGCGACAAACATAAATATTCAAATTTAGAGGGACCTTGTAATAGAAGAGTTACTCTAATATTTATAGGGTATTACAAAGTGGTAAGGGGTACCTTTATTTATCACGGGGTATTGCAGTGCTAGGGGATTATCTATCAAAGGGTATTGCAAAGTGTTAAGGGGTTACTTTATTTAATAAGGGGTATTACAAAGTGTTAAAGGGTTACTTTACTTATCAAAGGGTACTGCAAAGTGCTAAAGGGTTACTTTATCAGGGGATATTGCAAAGGGTCCTTAAAAGTAAAGCATTCCTACTCGTGACCTCATCCCGGTAATGGCGCGTCTATCACCCAGGAGGGAGGCTGCCTGGCACAGTGGAGTGGCGTGGTGGGGCTGCCTCCTTGGCATAGTAGGGTGGAGTGATGAGGCTGCCTGGCGTAGTAGGATGAAGCGGTGAGGTTGCCTGGCATAGTGGAGTGGTGTGGTGAGGCTGCTTGGCATAGTGGCATAGTGTAGTGCTGCTGTAATGTCACTTGACATCCACCCGCTTGGAGCCTGTGTCACATGGAGTTGTGATCACAGAAATGTTTTCATATTTATTTATTTATTTATTTCATTGTTACTACTACTACTTCTACAACAACAACAACAACAACAACAATTACTGCTACTACTACTACTATTTTTTTTCAAAGGAGAGAATACGCACATCGTATCATTTTTGCACTAGTTATTGACAAGGCCCTTCATCATTGCCTTTAGTCTCAATAATTATGTCTTTTGCCTAACTTAGTATAACACACGTAGCCTTGCCAACCATTCTTCCCCTCATAACCCAGCATTTTTCACAGTCATTTCTTTAACTGGAGTACATGTTCGTTCACCTAATTAAAATAGATTTCAGGATATCTTCACAAGGGCCGTTAATGTAATGTACATATTCTTAAACACAATGGGCATAGGATTATTGGAGGAAATGTGGTGACCTCTACCTCCCTTCTTCGTTCTAGTTTTCACGACTTACCGTAGGTCCAAATACTGATATTGTCTTACCCTTTCAGATGTCGATGAATGGACTTTGAATGTAACGAAAAGGCTCAAAATGATTCCGCTACACGCACGGTGTATACTGTATAACTAAGCTTGGACATACTGTACAGTGGAGGCAAGAGTTTTTAGTTCTCCACTCCAATCAGTTGAAGTGGCAGCAGGTATTGGTACAACAAGATTTATGAGCACAGGCAGGTGTAATTCCACGCTGGAGTACATCGTGTAATGACACTACTCGTGCACAGTCAGCTAATTCTTTTCGCCAATGTGATATCTAGCTTCATAGCAGTAGTGTCCGCAATTTTTAACTATATAGCAAAGCCATTTCCTATTACTTATTCGAATATCACAAGGTAATGCAAAAATCGTCATCATCGTCATCATCATCATCATCATCATCCGGACCTCTTATCCCACCTTAGGATGGGGTAAGGCAGGGTTCGGAGAGCAAGAAAAGAGACGTAACAGAGAGAGAAACTAACCAGAAGTTCAAGTTATGGCAAGGAATCGATCTTAAAAACGCTCACGTATCACACCCCTGGCCATAAACTGCGATGAAAGGAGTTAAGGATCTTTTAAAGGTGAAAAGAAAGCCACTAGAGTATTCTTCTTGATCGATTAAACTAAACTGACGTAAGATAAAACAGACTAACAAAGGGACGCAGCCATTAGGAAGTTATTACGAGGGGAATGGTAATGTTGGGACGCGAAAAGGGACATGCTGTAGTCACACGCACGCATATGCATTTATAATCAGCTGTTGAATAATAAAGAGTAGTGTATGGGAAATTAGTGTGTGTGTGTGTGTGTGTGTGTGTGTGTGTGTGTCGTATTTAATGTTAGGTGTATGTAGCAGGGACTATAGCGGCACACACACACACACACACACACACACACACACACACACACACACACACACACACACACACACACACACACACACACACACACACACACACACACACACACACACACACACACACACACACACACACACACACACACACACACACACACACACACACACAGCACTGTTCACCATTACTTATCTGGTTTAGCCATGACACAGCGAGGCCACACACGCAACACCGTTCTAGAAACCTGTGTTTTGCTAACAACTGCGAAACATTAGGCTGGGGTCGTTTGTCGTGTGGGAGATTCTCAACAAATCTTCCAAGGCGATTTATTTTACACAGTACACTTCAATACCACCTTGTCTATCATTTCCTGTTGATTTTAAAACAATATGAATAACACAGAAGAGAATGCTTAGGTCCGATAGGCAATATACATAGCTAAGGAGGAAGCGTTACGAAGAATTTTATGCCATTTTAAATACGGCCTTTCTCTTATTTCACTTTAACCCTTTCACTGTGATTTTGAGTGACGTATTCCAGAGAAAATTAGGACCTAGAAAAAATTGCCCGTATAGTTCTCGGTTAAGGACCCTCCCTAACATCTCATCCTTTGCGATTTGTTTTTAGATATGCTGGTTAATATCCTCTTGCACGTTATGTTTGTAAGGAAAGGCGATGTTAAAGGCATTTATACAACACGAAAGAGGACAGTGAGGTGTAATAAGCAAAACAAATGGCTGAGGAAAAGGTGTTAGGGAGCTTCCTTAACTGACGAGAATAAGGGTCCTGCAACAGCTTGTGTCTTTATCACACCCACTGCTTTATTTAACCCTGCCAACGCACAACATAGAGAGAGAGAGAGAGAGAGAGAGAGAGAGAGACAGACAGACAGACAGAGAGAATCAGTACTCATAGACAAAAAATCCAGCTGGCAGAGGTACATCCGGTTTCCCTGCGATTTTTTTGTTTTGTTCACAGATTTTTCAAAAGAATATTGGGTGCTGAACTAGCGTAGAAATTCTTTTCCACTTGCCTCCTTTAAGTAACAGGAAAGATTTTTTTTTGAGGTGTGGGACGAATGGGTTTCCACGCCTCCTTTCTCTCTCTCTCTCTCTCTCTCTCTCTCTGAATATGCATAAGTCGTTTAATCCACGAGTTTTTAAATCCTCCACCAGCAAATACTGAAGCCTTAATTTTTTGTTTTGCTTTTTCTGTGCTCATTCTTCTCTCAGCTATGAAGAACAATGGAGAGAAGAGAACCTGACAGACGAACACAGTATTCAGACGCATTCAATGGATTTTTATATATACTTTCAAGAAAATTATACATCAGACAACGAAGATATATAAAAAAAAAAAAAAACTCCAATCCTTTTCAATCTCCCCCAAAATATTCTCATCTCAGGTCCTTTAGGGAATCAGAGAGTTTATTGTCTTTATTAACTAATCAAAAGTACGTGCATTGATAAATAAGGGATCAGAGAAATTAAATAAAGAAATAAACAAAAAACGACATAAAAAATAAAATACTTCACATCCCTCCCATTTCTCACTGTCGTGGAAGTCATGGGGAATATCTATCTCAGTAAGCAGAAGACCCTAAGATAAGAAAAAAATAACAGTAGAAGTAGTTGCAGCGGTAGCAGTAGTAGTAGTAGTAGCAGTAGTAGTAGTAGTAGTAGTAGCAGCAGTAGTAACAGCAACAACAATAATAATAATAATAATAACAATAATAATAATAATAATACCGGTAATAATGATAATAATAATAATAATAATAATAATAATGATAATGTGCGCCCTGACCCTCATAGGACTAAAGGTACAACTATTAACACTTAAACTCCAGTGCCTCTTTAAGCTGGGTATTATGGACTATCGTTAGCTTAAATGGAATAATTAACCAGATACGGAAGCAGTGCCGCGTTTTGTGTGGGTATTTAGTGAACGAAACTGGACTATGCAAAGAGGAAGGGGAATAAATATCTCCTATGAAACACGATGCTTCCGTGTATGGAGGGAGAGAGAGAGAGAGTGAGTGAGCGTGTGTGTGTGTGTGTGTGTGTGTGTGTGTGTGTGTGTGTGTGTGTGTGTGTGTGTGTGTGCCAGTTTCCCTATGAGGCCTAGGTAACAGATTTAGGTTTGGCTTCAAGTTGTCGTTTCCTGGTTGCTATTTCTCCATCCTGAAGCTGTCGTGTTCACTGTTTAATTGGGGCGCACGCGCGCACACACACACACACACACACACACACACACACACACACACACACACACACACACACACACACACACACACACACACACACACACACACACACACACACACACACACACACACACACACACACACACACACACACACACACACACACACACACACACACACACACACACACACACACACACACACACACACACACACACACACACACACACACACACACACACACACACACACACATTCGCTGTTTCTCTATATGTCATATCAATAAATTAGTCAATCTACCTACGTGTCTGTCCGTCTACATATATATCTTTCTCGTCATTAAGGTGTCAGGTGTTAGCAGAAGATCAATCTCTTATTAAAAGTCAACATGCCATCATATTCTAGTGTCAGGCTTTATTAGAGTTCAGCATTCAAGATGGAGAGACGACAGTTATAGAGCCAAGTTAAAGCAGAGAGAATATAGAGCAGTTCAGACGCTCTCAATATTTTAACCTCTCCTTGCACTTCCCTCCGGTCTCTTGGCTCTGAGGGGCATTTTTAGCAAGCCGCGGAGAGGGATGAGAGGGAAAGATACCCGTCTCCTAGCCCTCTCAGACGTCGAGTGGGAAAATGGTGGTGAGAGGGACGAGGGATATCCATTACAGAGAATATATTGGAGGAGCAGAAGGCCAGGGGTGAGGTCGGGTCATCTCCCTTGCCTGGCGACTTGGAATACTTTTATGCCCTCCTTGGATGTTGAGTGAGGAGATGGTAGTAGTAGACGTAACAATACCAGTAGTAGTAGTTGTAGTAGTAGTAGAAGTAGTAGTAGTAGTAATGTTGAAAAGTGAAGATAGGGTGGAACAAGGTAGTGATGGTGGTAACTGAAGTGGAAAAGGTGATGGTATTAGATGTGGTGTAGAAAGGTGGTGATAGTAACTGTTGTGGAGGAAGGTAGTGACAGCTGTGGTGAAGTGTGGTGGTAGTAGTGGTTAACGATGATGGTAGTAATGCTTGTTGTTGTAGTGGTGGAGGTTGTGGTGATAGATGATTGCAGAAGTAGCAAGGGGTGAAGATGGTGATGGTAGTGGAGGAGGATGGTGATATTAATGGTGGAAGTAGTGGTGCAAGGGACAAGGCTAGTAAAGGGGAACAATATTATAGTGAATAGAAAAAGTTGTGGGGAAAAAACAAATCCTACAGTAATTATAACAAGTGCTTGTGGGCCCTTCGGGCCACTCGCACTTGCTCCTGCGGAGGGCTCTCACGCTGCTGTAATTTATTTTAGTTGTACCCATGGGCAAAAAATTCTACGGAGATCCTATGCAGGGGGGCTGGAGAGGCGTTTTTTGGTCAGAATGTGATCGCTGATTAAATATAGTAAAAGTTTTTAAGTCGTGATGGGACCAAGTTTTTTTTTCACATTAGCGAATCTTTTGCGTTTTTTGTGCCAATTTCGGTGCAATTTGAATGTGTAGTTTCGGCTGCCCAAAATACACACACACACACACACACACACACACACACACACACACACACACACACACACACACACACACACACACACACATACACACACACACACACCGCTCGCTGGTGCACACCGCTCGCTGGTGCAGTGGTAACGTTCTCGCTTGCCAACTGGTGGACGGGAGTTCGAGCCTCGCTCAGGTTGCGAAAAGTTTCACTGACGAAGTGGGTGGTTACTGTCCCCCTTGAGCAAGGGGACGGGTGTGTGCGTGTGTGAAGGTCACAGCCTTGCCCTTAGATCGGACTATATGAGCTCTCAGCTCCCTTCGGAGAGGGTAAAAGCTGACGATCACGACCATCATGTGATCCTGGCCGACCCGGTGAATTACACACACACACACACACACACACACACACACGGCTTGTGCTATAGTATATTAGATTTAGTGAGGAACAAGAGAGCAATAACTGAAGATAACTGAATTTATGATGACAGTGATTATATATTAACAGAAACCTTATTAGTTTCCGAGGGCAAGAGATGAAGACCCCCCACCCATAAAGTGCAATGTTGACCTAAGGGAAATAGATGCATTAACAGAGGTCATGTCAGGGTGTAATGACCGATAAGGCTGTCAGTGGACGGAAATGGGGGCAATGATGGTACAAGGTGGTCATGACTGTGCAAGGGGGTGGTGACGGTTAAGGGATGTGGTGACTGAAGGACTGTGATGATGGTGATGAAAGTGAAAAGTATGGTGATGGTTGTGATGAAAAAGATATGGAGTGATAATGATGATACCTATGCAAGATGATGATGGTGATACTGATGATAATGATGATAGATATGAGCAGCTCCAGAAGGCATTCAGCGATAGTGATCACAGAAATGACAGTATCTGAATGCGGAGTCCGAAGCTGATGTATGTAACTCCCCAGGAATCGTTAATGGACTTTTACAGGGAACTGAGAAGTTAGGACAGTGGGAAACACGAAACGATTGTGTGTGTGTGTGTGTGTGTGTGTGTGTGTGTGTGTGTGTGTGTGTGTGTGTGTGTGTGTGTGTGTGTGTGTGTGAGTGATTGACTGAAGTGGGAGAATGGTAGTAGTAGTAATTATTGTTGTTGTTGCTGTTGGGAGATGATGATGATGATGGCAGCAGAGATTCAGGTAACAGGAGAGAGTACTGGGAGGGGGTAAAGGAACGAGTGAGGTATTCGAGGATATTGTCAAGGGAGTGTTTAAAGAGAACAGGAGAATTATGGTGGTGGTGACGGTGATGGTGGTTGAAAGATGATGATGATAATGATGATGATTATGATGACAATAATGATGATGATAATGATGATGATGATGATGATGATGGTTGCAGAGAATGAGGTATCGTGAGGGAAAATTGTCAGGAAATGTTAATTAAGGAAAATGGGGAAATTGCGGCCAGTAGAGTTGTTGTCATGAAGAGCTGTCGGAAGGAGTTAAGGGCACAGTGGTGGAGGTGATGGTGATGGTGGTGATGATGATGGTGATTATGATGGTGGTGGTAATGGTGGTGGTGGTGATGGTGATGGTGGTAGTGGTGGTGGCGGTGGTGGTGATAGTTGTAGTGAGAGTTAAGGGTGTCAGTGATGAGGCCAGTAGTGGTTATGATGATAATGGTGTTGTGACAGTGGTGGTTATGGTAGTGGTAATGGTGAAGGTGGTGGTAGGAGCTGAGATAATGGTAGTTGGGGGCCATCGTGAAGAAGGAAGAACGTGGCTGTGACGATGATAATTATGGTAATGATGGTAGTTGTAGTGGAAAACCATCACAAAGACAAAAAAATAATAATTGTGTTTGCCAAGAGAGAGGGAACTTGATTACAAATTGCAATAGTGGAAGGCGATAGTGGTAGTGGTTGCAAGAGATGTTGGTGGACGAGGAGGAATGGTGGTGGTGAGTGATGGTTCTAGTGAGTGATGGTGACAGTGAAGGATTGTGGTAGTCTTGGATCGGAGTAAAGAGAGGCTGTGTGATGTGGGGGATACTGAGAGAGCGATTGTGGTGGTTGTGGTAGTGGTGGTGGTGAAGAAACGAGCTGGACGGGACGGGAAGGAATGTTTGTAGGTGTGGTTGTGAGTGATTGTGGTAGCCGTGTTAACTGTAGTTGTGGTTGTGGTAGTTGTGGCCATGGTAATTGTGGCTGAGGTAGTTGTGGTTGTGGTATTTGTGGATACAGTGGATTTGGTAGTTGTGGGTCTGGTAGTTGTGGTTCTCTCCGTTCTCTTCATAGCACTTCTTCATGACTAGCATCATATCCAGTGTTAACCTATTGCCACACCTCAACATTGAAGATGGTAAATGGCGGTTTTAGGCCACGTTAGAATAAAAGAAGTAAATTATGTAGTAAATTAACTGACGTGTAATTGATGTGGGATGATTGATGAGCTTCGGAAAAGGGCTTCCTGCGTTATATCCTGTGACGTAAGCTTCAACAATTTTACCAGACCTGATGAACACACTATAGTGGTTCAGATTTGTATAAATTTGAAGTGAATCGGGGTCAACTCTTTCGAAAGTTCAGATACTGGAGCCAACTCTCTCGCAAGTTCAGATTTACAGTACACTATTAAGATGAAAAGTACTGAAAGGTGCTGTGATATAAGAAGTGCTGAAGGACGAATGAGAGATAACATTAAGGAGAGAAAGGTTAATTAGAAAGAGATTCAGTACAACCTTTATGGATATGAGAAAATGTCAGTATATACCCCACGAAAATTTCAGATAAAGATGATAAGGAAGGAGAAGCATTGTTGGGAAAAGGAACAGGAAATATCAGTGCCAATTTATCCAGTGTCACTGCATAGCCTATCGCGAAAGTTGTCATGGCAAGGGAAAGACGAATAACGAAAGGAAAGATAACTGAAAGAGGCATAGGGTATGGGAAAAAATCAGTGTCTGCCTGTATAAATGCGGGTAGTCTGTCTCCCGAAAGAATGCCAAGGTCACCAGGCAGGCTTTATATGCTGGTTTACTCGCAAGAATATTTCAGTTTTGCGCTGTGTGCCGACATTGTTTACGTAGCCTTCAAAGTCCCAGGTAAACAAGCTATTTTTCGAGTCCGGTGTGAAAATAACAGGATTTTTAATTTCGTTCTGCTGCTGTTTACTCTGTCACGTTTATTTACACCCGTAGCTTTATACACCAGCGGCGGTTTCTGTAGGCAAGATCTCATAACTCAGGTACAGTACAGTGTAAGTTATTCAGCATTCCTTTTGTGTGGGTACCTGTTACTGACTTCATTTTGAGAGAGTTGGTTTTCTCAAGACGATCTCCAGATATTTCTATAACGACTCCTCTTCCTCCTCCTCTTCCCCTTTCTCCTCTCCCACCTCCTCCTCTTTCACTGACACACCAGCCTTCCTTGCCACTCACTAACTTCCTCTTTCCACATTGTTTTTGGTGTTATTATTATTATTATTATTATTATTATTATTACCATTATTATTATGATTATAATTATTGGTATTATTGCTTTTGCCGCTGTTGTTGCTGTTGTTGCTATTGTGGTTGTTGTTCTTGTTGTTATTGCTGTTGTTGTTCTTGTCTTTATTACCAGTAATACTATCACTGAATCTCATACATAGTGATGATTAAACTCTCACTCAGACATATATCAGGATAAAAAATTAGCTCATAACTCAGAGTAAGTTATGATTCTGTCACATCTGCAGTGGCTTCTTGCTTCACTAACTTTTCTAGTGGTTCCTGTTTCCCTCCATATTGCACTCGCTTTTAAATAAATCTTGTGCCTGTATATCTAATTAATCATTTATCGTACCAAGGAACATAGCAACAAATTATTCATTAATTCAGAATATTTTATGGTATTAATGTTTTCGTCCAGTGTGTGTTCATTCCAGCTGAAAAGGTTTTGATCGTTGTGGCTTGAAATTGTTTGTTTTCCCCAAACATTTTCTCTTTAGCTCACCATCCTACCAACCCACCAACCCGCATACACACTAACTCGCGCGTCTATCACCTCTCTCTCTCTCTCTCTCTCTCTCTCTCTCTCTCTCTCTCTCTCTCTCATGCTATCAAACAGCGGTCATCAATACACCACCACGTGTCACCAGAAATCGACGTCTGACACCGTGTTTATGTTCCTGACTGTCTGGGGTTGACGGAGCGTTCGTGCCCATCATTTTCGATTTTCTGCCTAATTTCTCATCCTGTGTGTGTGTGTGTGTGTGTGTGCGTGCGTGTGTGTGTAATTCACCGGGTCGGTCAGGATCACTTGATGGTCGTGATCGTCAGCTTTTACCCTCTCGGAAGGGAGCTGAGAGCTCATATAGTCCGATCTAAGGGCAAGGCTGTGACCTTCACACACGCACACACCCGTCCCCTTGCTCTAGGGGGACAGTAACCACCCACTTCGTCAGTGAAACTTTTCGCAACCTGAGCGAGGCTCGAACTCCCGTCCACCAGTTGGCAAGCGAGAGCGTTACCACTGCACCAGCAAGTGTGTGTGTGTGTGTGTGTGTGTGTGTGTGTGAAAACAGAAAATGGCCTTTGATAGAGGTCCCCCGTGGTCCTGCATTTGACCTGGTGATTGAAGGGGTAGTCATGATGAAATTAAACATCCGACGCAACAGTGTATTTTAATTAGGTCATTAGGATTTTAACTATTAACACTCCCTTCCCCCTCTCCCCCATCCTCTCCCAAGGCCACTCCCCTCTCTCCTCTCCCTCACCGCTTGTCTCTCGCGGCCCCACCCCTTCCCCTTCTACTTTCCTCCCTCCCCTTTCCTCCTCTTCCCCGTTCATTAGCTCATTTCCCAACCCCTCTCCTCGCTCTCTTCCTTCCCTCATCATCCCTCCCCCACTTCACGCCCTCCCCCCTTCCCCCTCCCTGGCTGCCTCCCCTCCATTCCCCCGCTGCACCCTCAGGCCACCCTTACCTCACCCCCACACCCACCAGATTGTGATTATGTGTAGAGGGGACAAATAATCATGATTCATTAGTGACAAAGCCCACCCGCTGTGAAACAATTTTGGATTAATTCGAGTGATTAAGCCCTGTGTAGTATTCAGTTTTTGTAGGTGTTCTCCACTGGAAAAACGTAAGTGTGGTGTTTTTAAAACACATAAATTAATGGTACTTACATATGATACGGTGGTCATGATTTTTGTAAGGACCAACCAGAATCATATATTATATTAAAGGAAATGTTATGTTTCTTGTAGCCATCTGAAAATTTACAATCAGTGGTTCATCATCTCGTTCGTGTAACATGGAGAGACAGTTTCCCGTCGTCTCCTTATCCCCTACAGTATTGTGATGCAGTTTATAGAAAGGAGACCGTTGGCATCATCTTTTTCTAACACTGACCTGCGTGATATAGGCTGCAGAAGGACGAAAATCTAGGCCAAGTTAAGATGAAAGACCTATATCACTCCGGACCCCAAGATTAACATAGCTTAATAAAATTCTCTGTCATAAGAATCTCGAAGGGAAGGGACTAAAGAGAGATGTGAAAGTTACAGAATGAAAGAATTTAAAACACGGTACACCAAAAAATATTCTTCCTTTACTTTTCTAAGTGATCTTGCTTTTAATGCTACGAATAAAACTGAAGGAAAAAAAATCTTTACCATCTTCCTCTCTTCCTCCTACCCGTTTTAAGCATCAGCAAGCACCAAATTAGCTTGACTGGATCGAAGCCGCTGCCAACTCAAATTACTTCCGGATCATAAATCTCAGAGAAGAGAGAGAGAGAGAGAGAGACAGAGAGAGAGAGAGATCCTAAGCTGAAGGAACATTGTGTTATTAAGCATTTCCCATTAATAACTTGACCCCTTTAATATTTTGACTTTTATTATTTTCATTTGGTAGCTACTATCTGTCTGTCTGTCTGTCTTCTTAAGGAATGACCTCCTTCACTGTCGTGACTACGGAAGGCTTAATTTATCTTCTTGAAACATCACCAAGAAGAAGAAGAAGAAGAAGAAGATTCATTTAACTCCTTCACTTCCAGAATTCAATCCAAGTAATAAAATTTGCTAGGAGAGAACTAAATTAAAAAAAAATAATAATTGTTGTATATAAAGCGATGTTTCAAAATATGACTGTTTCCTTACACCCACTTTTGTAAATTGAGGACACACAGGTAAAGCAGTTCTGTAGATAGCGGTGGAATTTTCAAACGCAGTTCAATATAATTTAACTTTCGACTAATAAAAAGAGCACTCAAAATAAAGTGTAATGACGACTTTCAGTATAAAAAACGGCATAATCGTACTGAATTAATTACGAAAAATAAAAACACAAACCCATCCTTTCATTCATTCGAATTCACTACATTCTCCAGCTTTAAAAAATACCGCCCTGCTGTTTTCATTGCTTGAGTGCTCGGCTTGAATGAAAACGGGGAGCTAGTTGACCGTGGGGAAAGCTTGTGTATTTTCATGAGATGCTTAATCGTGTGTCACTCGTTTTCCCCTCCATTTTGGGGGCGACTATGGTTGCTATAGTTCTTTAGTATTTCCCCCTAAATGTAAAAACGACAATACTCGGCGATTGAGTGGGCTACTTTGCACTAACCCTGTATTTGGTTCGTAGTAACCCTGAGAGAGTATTAATTTAGTACTCCTGGTTCATTAAAAGTATAGTTATAAAAGAACAAAATTTCTTGATCAGCTTGGGATAAGAAGTGGACGAATTCAGAAAGTGTGTAGACAAAGGTGGAAATAGAAATAAAAGGGAAAAACTGAGGAATGATTATACTGTATTCATGGCTACCGATAGTAAGCAGGTAATTTAGGAAGATATTCAGCAGTTACTGAGTCCCAGTCTTTCCTCAGAGTAAGTCCACCAAGAATCGATGTTACCTTCAAGTCCCTAAATGCACAGCTGGGTGAATAATGACAAGAAGGAAATAGAATTTATTGAAGAGTCTAACCGATCACAGAAATCAACTCAGGGTTTTCCAGTTACAAGCCAAACTCACCAACCAATGGATCACCAGACACCCACCCACCCTCCCCTCCCCCAAGGCAACAGGGAGAGGTCAGAGGAATGCAATGTGGTGGTTGGGATATGTGGACTGCATAGTGAATGAGAGGCTTAAAGAGAGAGTGTTTAGAAGAGAGCTGAATGAAGAACCGGGAGAGAGAGAGAGAGAGAGAGAGAGTCAGCATCTTGAGAAAAGAATATTGAGAGCACAAGGACGATTACTAAACTGAAACCGAAAAAGAAATGTAAGCACAGACATATATATATATATATATATATATATATATATATATATATATATATATATATATATATATATATATATATATATATACATATATATATATACATATATATATATACATATATATATATACATATATATATATACATATATATATATACATATATATATATACATATATATATATACATATATATATATACATATATATATATACATATATATATATACATATATATATATATACATATATATATATATACATATATATATATATACATATATATATATATACATATATATATATATACATATATATATATATACATATATATATATACACATATATATATATATACATATATATATACATATATATATATATACATATATATATATATACATATATATATATATACATATATATATATATACATATATATATATATATATACATATATATATATATACATATATATATATATACATATATATATATATACATATATATATATATACATATATATATATACATATATATATATACATACATATATATATATATATATATATATATATATATATATATATATATATATATATATATATATATATATATATATATATTCCCGAAGAAGAAGCCCAACCAGTCACCAAATCAATAACAGTACTAGCAAAACCAACAGCAGTCTCATCCATCGGCCGCCAAACTGCCCACCAGCCAATACTCTCTCTCTCATTGGCGTAACTCGCCCTCGCTATACGCTATTGTCGACAGGCTCTCAGTGTCAGTGGTTGCGCCCGTGTTCGCAAAATGTGATAGGTTTGCCGTCTACGTTAACTCGGCCATGAACGCTGTGTCAGCTGTTTGGTGAAGGATTGTTATTAGGGTGTATGTGACTCAGGTGTTATATTTGGGATTTTCTTTTTCTTTTGTTCTCTTCTTTTGCTTCTCTAACTTATTCATTTTCGTCTTCTTCCTTTTTCTTTTTTTCTTTTTCTTTTTTTCTTCTTCTTCCACCTCCTCCTCCTCCTTTTCTCCTTCTTCTTCTTCCCCTTCTATTTTGCCTTTTTTTCTTTTCCGATTTCATATTTCACAATAATGTGGTTAGATTTTAGTACCAATACACTGACTCAATATTATCTGAAATATGTTTATCAAACGAGGTGTACTAATACTTTGTTTTCCTATTAATTTTACGTTTGATATTGTTTATGAAATGCGCAAATTTCAAGTTAAATTTCCCGCAATTCGAATGCAAATATGAAATCCAGCCACATTGGAGTCGGTTATAATAAAAATGAATTTCGGTATTATTGCCTCGCTCTCCTGTGATTCAGTTATTCATGAGTAAAATATATACTGAGCTGATACGAGAGAAAAAAAAAATCTCATTGTTCGAAAGTAAATGTACAGTATGATTAATTGGCAAGGGCTGGGAATATAATAATACATTGGTGATAATTTTGACATCAACTTTCGCGGTACTCATAAGTTCAATTAATTCTAAGCAAGTACACAGAATAATTGAATATTCCACTGCCCTGGAGCAACAGCAAAATCTCTACGCGCAGTGGTCTTGGAAACGATAATGAATTTCAGTTTATAAATGCACCGGATAAGTATAAATCATAATATAATATGTTATGGCCAAATACAGAAAACAATTCTATTTGGAAGCTGCATTAAAGATTCGGAGCAATGGATTGTGTAAAAGGAGTAAATTTTAGCTTGTTAGTGTATAGATTCCCAGTTGTTGAGTAGTTTAATATTGTCTGACCTTATTAGTTTGTCTTTTCCCAGTTATTCAAAAGATTAATACATACTGACAAACACAAACACAGCATCAAAGTTTATCGCCCATCGAAGGCCAATATATGTATAATTCTCCTGCGATGTGTAGGCCGGTGCTAATACTCGTAATTGTCATGTAGGCTATTTCTCACGGGGGACAGCCTCACCTGTCTAATATTACCCATGCATAATTTATATTCTAGTCCCTCAGATTACAAGGATGGCTAATTTATCGTTCCCGGGCGGTTTTCAGAATCATAGAACAGTAAGCGTGTTGACATGGCTCAATCTGACTTTCCTGCACATTTCGTTTTGCGAAATGGCAGATTTTCCACGCTTGCTGGTTGTGTTTGTGGTTTAGCGTTTGTTGTGTAATGTCGTGTGAACGTTGTGGCTTTTTATATTATATCACGGTGTAAGAAGGAGCTATATTATTGTGAGTGTTTTTTTTATATAATAAGAGTTATTAGTCTGACGAGTTCGCAGTTGATTCTCTCTCTCTCTCTCTCTTTCTTTCTCTCTCTCTTGCAACGTAAGATTCTTGATACATGGAATGCTTTTAAAAACATCAAAGAAAACTTTTAAGCAGTATTAAATGCCACTGGAACTGCACACAATTTAAGAGACGGGAATATTTTATCAGGCTGCTCTTAAGAACATCATCAAAAAATCTCCAGATAAAGTCAGACTTAGGAAATGTCTTAGTAATTTATGAAGGAAGATTGTTGGGATCACTTCACACATTGCACTAGTTCATGACACGATGAAGACGAAGGCAAGGAATGAGATGGGGAGGCTTTTGTTATGACCATTATCGTGAGGAGTGATGTGCGGATTTGTCTGAAAGTAATGTGTGTGTGTGTGTGTGTGTGTGTGTGTGTGTGTGTGTGTGTGTGTGTGTGCGTGAGAGAAAGAGAGAGAGAGAGAGAGAGAGAGAGAGAGAGAGAGAGAGAGTAAATTACAGTACAATAAGAAAGTCAAAAAAACACGAAAATCATAAGAGACAGCAAGACCACCACCAACAACAGCGATTCAATAACAACTACCAATCTCCAGCCTTCGTTTTCCGCTAAACTAACAATGTGGCGACCGAGAGACGAATGGGAGGACGAGTATAGGAAAACAGAGAGCTGGAGGAAAGAATTAATGGCGCGATCCTTTACCGATGCGATAAGAAATTTGGCAAAGGAGTGTAAAGGAATTGGGGGCATCACTTACCACGCAGATGGGGACCCAAGACCAGAGATAATCGAATAAATTTAGGGTTTGAGGATATTAAATCGACTTTCGACACAGACGAGGAAAGTATCTATATACAGTAAATATAATTTTTATTCATTTTTACTTAAATAATCGTATTGTGACTCTCTTGGAGGGCAATGAGTCCTTCAATGTACGACACATGGACGTCGAATTTGCATATCTCTATTTGCATAACGCTCTGTACTCTTGGCATTAATTATTTAAGCCATGAAGCGGTAGCTCACTCGGTAGAGAGGTGGCCTGCAGTCCTACCGGAACAAGGTTCAAATCCTCGCTGGGACAGGGAACAGTTTAAGGATTTGAATTTAATAAAAACAGACTTTACTGAGCTTCTAGAAGACCCGCCGACATGTCGTAAAATTACCCCCGCTAATAGCAATACGCCAGTCCTGTATGAGACAGCCCTAGCATGTATTCAATATGGACGGTGGGTGTTAACGCCGAAGTGGTAACATGTAGAGGTGTATGGTACATAGGAGGACTACTGGGCCTTGGAAGCAGGCTATGAAACCTATGTCCAGAGTCGGACACACACACAAAAAAATCATCATCATCAACATCATCCCACTAACTCATAAGGCTCGTAGGATCCATGAATAAGTGAGACATTGCAAATTTCTTGTGAAGATGCAGCCAAACCAGTATGAATTTTTCTAATATACCAAAGCGCCTCTTACCCAAACTAATATTGGACTGTATTTGAAAACATAAAAAAATAAGACAAAAAAGGGGGCCATGAATATGCAACAAAGCCAATAACCTTTATCCTCATTTCCCTTAAGTGCTACAACGCTCCGTATCCTCTCAGACTAAAAGCAATTTCGCGGTTGCATAATCACACCAATCGAGCTGATGATGGTGAACGGATGATTACTGATAGTCAATAGCGCCGAGCCTTCCGTGTGCCAATCCCCAGAAAGCTTCCCCCCGTGATGGAAAAATTGACGTAACTTGCGGGCGGTATGGCCAAACGTCACGTCAGGAAACAAGGTCAAAGGATCAATTGTTAGGTCACCAGAAAGTGGAAATCATCACTCTCATTCCCAACAGCTGTGGAAGGAAGTGATGGTCGTTAACTTAATGAAACAGGCTGACGTCCTTCTTAGTTTCTTCTTCTTGGTACCACACGATTTCAGACGCTGTAAGAAAAGCCCCTCATATGATGAATTTTATTAAAGCTGTATCTTCCACCATCAGGTGAAACAGAATAGATTAAGCTGAATAAAATCGTCACACACACACACACACACACACACACACACACACACACACACACACACACACACACACACACACACACACACACACACACACACACACACACACACACACACACACACACACACACACACACACACACACATCCTTCATTGCCTTATCGACATCCCATATACAGTAATGGAAAATATCCTATCCTCTTATTAAAAAAAAAATAATGTGTGCTTAATCAAGAGCCCTAATACGGACCTTTATTGATGAATGTAATTTATCTCTCTCGCGGGTCGTGGGAGGCGATGAAAGCACTGTGACTTTTAGACGCGAAACACTGATTATTTTATATCATTTTATTATTTTTTAGTTATTTGTGACCCTATTGCCCAGATTATTGAACGGCAGAGTGAGCCAGCAGTGAAATTTGTTTAGTCTAAACCCATTGGCATCTATATTGATTGATTGATTGATTGATTTTTTTTTTAATGTTTCCTCCTCTGACGATGCATTGATTGGTATATTTTTGCTGTCTCCAAACATATGTAACCTTTACCAACCTCTTCACCAGAGAACGAGAGACAGATAAATAGATAGATAGATAGATAGATAGATAGAGAGAGAGAGAGAGAGAGAGAGAGAGAGAGAGAGAGAGAGAGAGAGAGAGAGAGAGAGAGATCAACTACGGCAAAAAAAAAAAAAAAAAATTACCAGAAAAGTGTTATGCTATCTTTCGGCCTCAGATTACCCTTCAGTACATCGACGACATTTCACAAAGTTAACATGAATAATAGCGATATATTCTTCATCATAAAACACTGTGCCTTTCCATGCGACTTCTTCATACTGATATTACTTCAATTTCCAGACCCGAACACAAGGCTTGCTGCAGAAATATGAAATCAGGGTTAGAGCCAGCGCATGCACAAATTTCCCTGTCACTTTCAAAATAAACTCCACTTTTATCGGGAAATTGAGACCTTGAATCACGCGAGGGCGGAAAAGCCAATCTGACTCGAAATAATTAGTATCGGCGTGCCAATATATATGCACATACCTGTAAGTTTACCTGTCTATTTATCTGTCTATCTATCTATCTATCCTTCGAGTGGTAGGGTTGAAAATTGAGTGTTGCGCCAAAACAGGTTCTCGGCGTGACCTCCAATATCACGTTATACGCTAATGATAAAATCCAGTGTATAATTTGCACTCCCTGCCTGGCCTACGTTTTCTTTTTTCTTTTTTTTCGTGGAAGTGTTCATTAACGCGTGTAGCACATTTTATGAACTCTGTGAGGAGAAATACGTTACCATTTCCATCGTCTGGTTAATTGGATAATGCTGAGGACTTTATGACGATTGGGTATTCCTTAGCACAATAAAGTGATCTGTTTGTGAAATTAGGTGTTAAAGTGAAGGTGTAATACCGTGAACATGAGAGAGAGAGAGAGAGAGAGAGAGAGAGAGAGAGAGGTGACTGTGTGTGTATGTGTGTGTGTGTGTGTGTGTGTGTGTGTGTGTGTGTGTGTGTGTTTTCGATTTGGAGAGGATAGACATTTTAAATCCATTTTCATGAAACGCCAGCTAAGAAAATAATTGCACAGATGGTTATTAATCCTAGTGTATGAAATTGCAAGATTCCGGTGGCTTGAATGATGAGTGGATGATTCTGTGGCCCAATTTCACTTTTGTGCATTCTCTCATCTCTTGATTCAGCCTCACCGCATCTGAAGGTGGGAAAGATGATGACGATGATGATGATGATGATGATGATGATGATGTCTATAGTTCTTTCACCACGAGAAGTCACTATTAATCGTAATGAAATACTCTGGTTATATAACAAAAATAAATAAAAGAGGGCATTTTTTGAAAGGGTTAAGATCAACACTCGGCGCTTACCTGGTTTCGGCTAATCTCTGGTGGCGAATAGGCGTTACACCTGTGATTAAATTCTTGCCCCGAAAGTTTGCTAATCAGCCTCGCATACCTCTACCCAGGCACCATTCTGCCAGGTGTGTGGTAAAGTGAGGCAGAAAGATGGAAGAAGAAGAAGATGAAGAAGAAGCAGATGACGAAGAAGAAGAAGAAGAAGAAGAAGAGGAGGAGGAGGAAGAATAATGATGATGAAGAGGAGGAGGAGGAGGAGGAGGAGGAGAGGCAAAATAAGAAGAGGATGAACAGGAAGAAGAGGAAGACGCTGCTGTGGTGATGATAAATAATGATGATCCATATTCCAACCTCAGACAGAGAAACAAGTGGAGTGGTTGAATCTAAGAGCAGAGAAAGAAATTGCAATAACTCTGGAGAACTGTCACCACCCGTGTGTAAGGATGAGGCATGGTAGTCATCCACAATACCATGCTTACACGTTGGTTAGACACAATGTTATCTACAGTACACCGGTGATAAAGACAGGATGATTTTCAGATAAGAATCTAATTAATTAAGCTTGACTGGCCTTATAAATTGGATCAGAGGACTATCCAAAAATTCCCAGTCTCTCATGATTCCCAATTTTGCTACCGTAACGTCAGATTATTTAACAGCACTGAATGATAGCCATAGGAGAGTGAAAATTTATTTCTAAAAAAAAGAAAGAAAAGAAAAATAGATATATATGGATTTAAGATGTTGGGGAGGAGAGTTGTACGCTTTCCACTTCCCACTTAAGGAATGAGTAAAATAATTGCCAGTATCTTGAAATATTTACGCTGATTAAGGAACGACGAGTGGGAGTAAAAAATTATTATTAAGTGATGGTGTGCGATAGAAGGAAGAGAGTTCTTGAAAATAAAATGTTCTGTAAAAGTCTGCGTTAAAATAAGTTTGTTTTTAGAAGCTCACCATGAAATCTTGAAAATATAATATCCTGTAAAACTCCAGGTTATTATTATTATTATTATTATTATTATTATTATTTGGACAAGTTCGCCATATGCCATAGAATTCTCAGATACTGAATATATATATTTAAATATTCTTAACAATATTTGAACATCAATATCTTTTTCTTATTGTCTGAACCATGATGCAGGGAGGCAGTGTTGCAGCCAAGACATTGTCAGTTCACGTTTTGAAAAGGAGGTCGATTTATACTACTTCTACTACTACTACTACTAGGCTATTTCAAATAATAATAATAATAATAATACTCGTAATAATAATACACCCCAGCATTTCAGCATTTGCACCAGACCTTAATATCACCACCACTACCCTTCACCCGACGTCAATTTCAGAACAGCAAGTCACACGGCTCTTTTATTACTCTTGCTCAGACAGACTCCTCGCCACACAGATTGCCAATAAAGCTCTCTTATCTCTTGATTTAGGCGGTTTCACGCTTATCTACGGTGGATTTTTTCGAGAACTATCGATTTTTTTGTATATTTTAGAGATTCTGTTAAGATCTGAGAATTAGTAATAGTGATCTGTGGTGTTCTCTGAGCCTGGTGAAAATGATTTTTCTTCCACCTGTCACTCGTACCCCGAGCAATAACTTACCTTGGAGGATATTGCGCTGTCTCCTCTCACTAAGTCTCACACGGCTTGATCAGACACGGCCAGCGAGCATAGTTGCGTAGCAGCAGCAGTAGTAGTAGTAGTAGTAGAGGTGAAATTGGGCGAAACATGTACAAATAATAATAATTCTCTCTCTCTCTCTCTCTCTCTCTCTCTCTCTCTCTCTCTCTCTCTCTCTCTCTCAGTTTAGGAATATTAACTAACATACTAAAATGTGGCAAAATATAATGCTAGAGAATAACCCCGGCCCCTCATGATTATTAAAAAAATTAGAGTTAAAACATTAGGTGAACAGTGTCCCCTAGAGTACAGAGAGCACACACACGCTTCTGAGGACTGGCAGACCTTTTATGCAGGCTGCGTCCCTTGTTGGTGTTCCCGCCTGGCCAACCCACTGACCACAAAGTTAACCAGTCACCGCCAACTCGACCCTGAGCTGGCAAATTTCGTGTTGAAATTCGGCTGGAAGTTGAGCTGGACACGAGTTGGAGCGAGCAACCTTTTGGTCTTGGACTTAATCCCACACAGAGGTCAAGGTCAGGGTGTGAGGGAACGTGCATTTGGGTCAGATTCTTCATATCTGATTAGCAAAAATATTACAGCACGAGTATTCTGCAGCTTCCTTTGTCTGTTGTGTGTTGCCACTTTGATCACGAATTGCCAGGTTTAAAGGAAGCTGTCAGAATATAGAAAGAACAAGTGCATGACGAATATAAATACATACACACACACACACACACACACACACACACACACACATATATATATATATATATATATATATATATATATATATATATATATATATATATATATATATATATATATATATATATGTGGTAGGTGAGGACGCTCACCATCCACTCGCTCATTGTTGAATGTTGTGCTGCTCTCGTGTGTCTGCCCTGTCCTCTCCTCCATCCTTCTATCCTTCCATCCTCTTCTTTCTTTCTTTCCTTCATTCTTTCCTCGTCTTTCTGCCTACGGGTGACTTTGCACTCCCTCTTCTGTTTTTCATTCCTTCATTCTTTCCTCCTCCTTCTGCCTGTGGGTGACTCTACACTGAGTGACAAGCCAAATGGTTTCCTGTACACCAGGAAACCATTTACTACGCTCGGTGGTAACCATATAACCAAATTTTGGCGCCTGGTTGTTTAGTGGGTAATTATTGTGCTCCAATCGGATTGAGCCGGTGAAGGTTTATATCCAAGGGGTGGTTGGAGTTTATTGCTCACGTAATGCCACTCAGGGATGAGTGAGGCTGGTCACTCTCATCTTAAATGTCAGGACCCACTGCCTAGCCCCGGGCTCCTATGCTCCTCATGGCGCAACGTAGGATATATATACGGTGGTGTTATTGGTACCAGCAATACCTAATTGAGCTGTCAGCTCCCTTCCATGAATTGACACCCTATTCATACCCGTACAGTGGTGGCCGGTGGTGTGGAAATAGTACTTCATGAAAGTAATGGGGTAAATGGCAACGGTAGGCTTCAGAAATATTAGGTTGATCTTACTTCAGGAAGAAATAAATTGCCCTCACTCACTTGCTATGGTTTGCTCAGGTTCATTGTTATGCCAGTTTTTTCCTTATTGCTACTTTCTCACTACACTATCCAGTTTAGGAAATTCTTTCATTGTTTGTAATAACTTCACCCTTCCTCCTCTACTATTTGATATCACCATATTGTCTGAATTATTCATTTCCTGTAAGAGCTGCTATTTAGGATGAAAGTAAACTTCTAATAGTACATTACTTCTTAGATTGTTTCGCATTTAAGGTGAAACCGAGAATATCAAAGTTCCCAGTGACAAATGAATGATTAAATAGTCCAGTTCACTAGACATCGTGTTGATAGCTGTAGGTAATATTTGTGTATTTTTTCTGGATCCCTTTCACCCCATGTAGTACTGCAAAATAGGCTTATGATGATGGTGATGATGATAATGATGATGATGAGGACGAGGAGGGTTAAGAATAATGTAGTGACATAAGAACTGGGTAAATGTGAATGATTTCTTACCCTTTCACTTTCAGAGGTCATTCCAAAGCCAAATGAAACCACCCAGCTACAACAGGAATATATAAAACAAGCGTGATGATAAAAATAAATAAAAAAATAACGACGCCATGCTTCCATAACAGCCAGCCACAATATCAGTCAGTGGTCAACGCCGAGGAAGGAACGACAGTCCAACTAACCAGGTACTTTCCAGTGTGATCTAATTAGAAATAAAAGAGTCCAGCAGAACAGTCCTGGAACCTTCGTGTCTGCTCAGGCCCCTCACATCGTTTCCCAGCAAGTCATCTCAAATCACAATCACTCAGGTCACTCCAGATAATAATATAGCTTCTTAGGTCACTTCAGCCAAGATCAGACCTGCCTAGAGATATTCAAGAACATATTTGAAAATTCAGGTTTAATCAGTCCACTTTTCTTAACAAATCTGAGTTCATTATTTTTCAGCAAAGGAGTGTATTCATGCCAAGCAATTTTAATAATTTCGTATCAGTTCAAGGCCAATGAAAATCCGAGTCTTAATAACACACACACACACACACACACACACACACACACACACACACGTGAGAGCGCGCACATACACTCTGACGCCACCAACAGCAGAGCACAGAAAACGTCTAAGAATGAAAGGAAATAACGTGGATGCAGAAGGCGCAATGAAAATTATACATGACCCTTTGAAAACAATGACTTATTTTCCGTATATTATTCTTCGTACCATCTCATAATACGACAGAACATGGACTAGATACGTCGTTCATTAATCTCTTTTAAAGACCACGACATTTCTCGATACTTTAGTATTTCCGACTCATGAGAGCGTTCCGAGGATAATAAGAATTCCGCTTGATCTTAAGGGTTAATTATCTGTTGTTACGTTCAGGTGAGGCTCAAGCAGGTGATAAGGGTGCACAGCTCCAAGCCAATTACTGAGAGAGAGAGAGAGAGAGAGAGAGAGAGCACTGAAAGGAATTATACAAAGAAACAATACTGTAGATATGAAAATTGAGATTAGCACAAGCACCCAGACCGCAATCAATATTAGCCGTGTTATATTATTATCACGCTCCTAGTGACTTAGAGACAGAATATATAATTACCTTTACAACCTCGGTCTCTTAGAACTCACTCTTAGCTAAATAAAAATCCCGTGGCGTTTGGGATATGGGTAGAGGTTTTTCAACTTCTGATCCAAGTCAAGGTAAAGCCGCTCTAAATCTTTCACCAACTTCTCAAAATGCATATTGTAATTGCCCACCATTAAAAAAAGTAAAATAAAAGCCACACACACACGTCCAATATCCCATCTAAAATTGAAGCCAGATTTCAAGTCAATTCTGATTTTGACAGAGGAAAATTGATCAGACGTGTGAAGGTCAGGCAGGAGGTGTGTCATGGATGGTGGGGGGAGAGGCTGAGGTTTAAAGTTGAGAGAGATAGAGAGAGAGAGAGAGAGAGAGAGAGAGAGAGAGAGAGAGAGGGAAAGGAGGGAGGGACGGATTGGGGACGGATGGAGAGAGAGAGAGAGAGAGAGAGAGAGAGAGAGAGAGAGAGAGAGAGAGACCAGTTCAAAGGATTTAAGCAATGTCCTAACAATCTTTACCACAGAGAATGGTTAAAGTTATCTAATAAAGGAATATGTAAGAAAAGTAGTGGAACATTTTAAAGGAGTTAAGATCATGGTGATATAATTCAGTCATTTAATTAGCAATAATTATTCCCGATCATAATTTATAGTATCCGGAAACTAATGTTAAACTTGTTTGTTTCTTCAGCATGACTTAAAAATAACTAAAAAATGCAAGAAATCCAACACATAATTTCTAAACAAATTTATGGCAAACCTAAACTAAATTATGAAGTAACATGATTAAAAAAAAGCTTGAAGAAGAAAATCCAGCAGACTCACTTCAAAGAACATGAGGCAAATGATAAGAAAAAATTGACGTCACATAAATATATAAACGCGGGATGATGCATGGTCCCGAGACAAAAGGATATCAGAGCGAAGATAGGACCAAATTACAGTTCAGGTGACATCACTTGAGACACGGACGTTCAGGTCTGGGTCGACCTACAGTTCGGAGCTTCATGGGCAGATGCGAAAATGAAAACTTCTGTAACAGGCTAATTACAGCAGAGCCCCGCGATACTTAAAGCTTTCTTCCATCATTCTTTTTTTCTTTCTTTCTTTCTTTTTTTTTTGTTATTCCCTCATATTTTATTATTTAGATTTTTACGACTTGCTTTGTTTCAAATAAATTAGGTTTATCCCTTCCAACTGCATGGGGATTCTGAAGGCAGATATTCTTTTATCTCTCAATCCTCCCGTAGTTGATATAGGACAAAAATACATAATAAAACTTGATCCAGATTTCTAAATGGCTCCTATGCTATTGAAAAAGCTAGAAAATGGATATATGCTACGGGAATCTGACAATGTGATCCTATGGATAGGCATTATAGAGCTCATCATACTAACCTGCAAGTATGAGGATTTTTTTTATATACATACTCGTATACAGACAACATCGCTGACACCCTAACACCATCACAGACATCACCACCAATTGACTGAGTACCCGCTATTAAAAAAAAAAAAAAAAACGAGTTATAGAATGATACATATTTTACCTTCATTATTTTCTTATTGTAATTCCATAGGGATCATATCAGTTTCCAGGCCGTAACAACGCATTTTTTCAGGAAGTCGGCGAATATTTCACCTGGCCTCGTTATAAAAAGTTTCCTAGTTAGTTCAAATCAGGAGGAAACCAATTTATGGAATATCTCGTCAAAATTTGCGCCGGAACTACGTAGGATTTCTGGCAGTCGACGACACACGCAGTCATTAAAAAAAAAATATCAGTTATCCGTTGCGGTGTTTAAGCATTTTATTTTTTATTTATTGGTGTTTTATATTTACGTATATACTGGGGCTTCTCCTCAGAACCTGATCCTGAGAAAGGCAGGATTTTTGACAGATGGCGAGTACCACCTCTCTCACTCTTGAAAGAAAAAAAAAAGTTGGCAGAGCGATTCGTGGATGGTATCATAGTTATTTTTTACTTTAATCATTTAATGTTTGTTTTGAGGGATCGTCTCACCATTGCTACAGAACAATATAGGTTTCCTGTTTTATATATATATATATATATATATATATATATACACGTGTGTGTGTGTGTGTGTGTGTGTGTTTCGTCAAAATTTCATCAGTTAGTACAGAGCTGTGTGTTTGTGTGTGTGTGTGTGTGTGTGTGTGTGTGTGTGTGTGTGTGAGCGAGAGGAACTTCAGAAGGACTGCCTCTGTGTCGGTGCCTGGTGAACGTACCCTTTCAGAGCATCGAACCAAACTCAACGCGTCATCATAAAAGTTGGTCAATTAGTCGCCCTTCGTTAGTAGTTGGCAAGACCGTCCGTGTGTTGTGCTCCCCCGGCCATTGAAGTTCCGTCCCCTCGCCGATCCACCCACAGCAGCCTTTGGTGATTCTGCCTGATTCCTTTCATATGAGCGGCGCCCTGTTGAAGCTTAGTCTCTCTTTTTCTCTCTCTCTCTCTCTCTCTCTCTCTCTCTCTCTTCTTCCCTTACAGATCGTATCTTACCCTAAACATCCATCTTTGGTCCATATTCTCTACTTCCTTCCCCCATTCCCCTCCCCGTCTCTCACTCTCTGTCACGTAGCCTCATCGTATCCAGACTATTCTGGTAGGGTCCGGTGTCAAGGACGCAGGATACGTGATGTGGTGAATGAAGTGCGTAGGTGAATCATGCCAATGGACCACACATCAAAGAGTACAAGCCGACCACGCAGAGACACTCCGGTGGCCAGGCAATAAGGCACAGGGTGTATTTATGTATTAAATTTTACTGAACACATCACAAATATTTTCCTCTGTAAAAAGAATCGCATTAGCATTTTGACTATTAATGTCTCCAACTCTGGCCATACTCATAACCTGTTCCCTTAGTCTTAGCTGCTTGCCTCGTATGTATACCAAGTACCTTTACATCTTTGGCACTAATAACCACCGTCCAAACTGTCTATATGGTAGGGCTGTCGCATTCAAGGGTAGTGAACTGGTGTTGATGGAGGTGTTTTTATGACAAGGTGGTTGGCGTTGTGGATATTCAGTGGTCAGTGTTAACGAAATTCTCTGTCTTGTAGTAACTGAAACATGTTGTTGCTGATCTGTTAACCATCTATCAGTCTGGAGAAGCCTAGTATTTTATTCAGAATAACATCAGACAGTTTCATTCACCTGTGATTGAGTTACGGAGAGAGAGAGAGAGAGAGAGATGTAAACCCTTTTCAACAAACCCTCTGTTTAACATCCCTAGGGTAAAAATGTACCCACTACTCTATAACTGATTAGGTGTAAAGCTCTCGAGCACGGAAAGACCCTGATATTCTATTCCACACAGATTTGTTCAACTAAGGGTGGGGACGGGAGCCGGAGAGTGACAATACTTGTACAGTTTTACCTGTAGTGTTAGGAACAACTCTAGTATTCTTTTCCCGGGAGATTCTAAACATGTGAATCATAGGAGATTGATACTGTTTCGTGTTCTCCAAAAGTTCGCTCGTCATCATCAGTCCTGTCTCCTTTCCTGCCTTTCTCTCCATGGACTCCAAATCAGTGTCGTAAATCCATAGCAACTGACACAGATGACTCTATTCTGCCACAGATCAGTGTCGTCAGTGGTATTTGTTGCAGGTTCACCAGACGGATGCCAGTGTAAGTGGAGACAAGAGCATGAGGCAACAGGACTCTTGAAGTCCATTGCCCATCAGAAATTTTCCCAGCCTATCCGCCTTTAACCTTCCAGCCCCAGTAAGTTTCTGTCTGTCTGTCTGTCTCTCTCGACGATTTCATTGAACATGGACACACCTCCTTTACTAAATGGGTTATTGAAGCATATATTTAACACCTTCTATTCTTGAAGTCTCTCCCGCACCTTCGTCTCCCGTCACATCATCTTGCACTTCTTTAGATTCACTTCTTTATCGCCACGTCTTACTCTCCTTCCTCTCCAGGGTACAAAGATTCAAGGCCTGAATGCGCCGGTCAAGGAACTGCCTAAAGTCGTCCACTTCCAATTTCCATCCCACCGCCACGCATTTTGCCTCGACAGTATTCAGATGCACAAGGGGAGAGAGAATGTGCAGTTTGACTTGTCAGGCTGGAGGAAAGACGGAGAGAGAAAAAGAAAAAAAAGAGAAAATGCAAAAAATAGATTGAGGAACGCACAGGGAAGCACTGCTAACAATTCCTGCACACACACACACACACACACACACACACACACACACACACACACACACACACACACACACACACACACACACACACACACACACACACACACACACACACACACACACACACACACACACACACACACACACACACACACACACACACACACACACACACACACACACACACACACACACACACACACACACACACTGTAGGCTACAGCCACAATCTCACCTACACCCGTGCCAGTGTAATGCCTTGCCTCTGGTTTACTTGTATTAAAAGGACGCTGTCCAAAAAGCAAGATGATTCTCTCTCTCTCCCTCCCTCCCTCCCTCCCTCCCTCTCTCTCTCTCTCTCGTTGCTTTTGTTGTTCATGTGGCTTACTTTTTTGTCCACCTTCAGTATTTTACCACCAACACAAAATTTTTTAGGAAGGGAGATCGATGAATAAGAACCTCTCGTCATCAGATCAAAAACGAGTTCTATCTGAGAGAGAGAGAGAGAGAGAGAGAGAGAGAGAGAGAGAGAGAGAGAGAGAGAGAGAGAGAGAGAATTATGCATGAAGGGGATGTAGGCCATAGATAAAAATGGAATGATGTAAGAGGAACGAGGAAGGGGGAGGGATGAAAAGTGTGAAGGCTGAAGAATGTGTCGAAGGCATACATATTAGGATGGACGGCAGGAGAGAGAGAGAGAGAGAGAGAGAGAGAGAGAGAGAGAGAGAGAGAGAGAGAGAGAGAGCAGTACATATCATCGATCCTTTTATTGTTTTTTGTCATCCACCAACACTCACTACTATGACAACAAGGCTGGTGAAATTACTGAGGCCATGTGGCAGACAGGGTAGTATTTACACCCTCTTATATATCACACAACACAGGTGCAGATGGAGAGAGAGAGAGAGAGAGAGAAAAGGGGGGGATTTATTCAACTAAGTGAGTCATAGGAGCTTGGATGTTATGAAGAGGCTGGGTTTTAAATGAACGTTAGCAAACAAACAAGAACAAGGAGAGCAAGACCGAGAAGAAGAGAAAGGAAGGGAAGAATGAAAGCGCTGGATGAGGAAATAGGGGAGAATTGAGATATATACTGAAGGACAGGGAGAGGAAATGAGAGAAAAGAGAGAGGAAATGACCACGGAGGTGGAAAATTAAGAAGCGCGAGGGAAAGGAGAAGTGAAAGTGAGACGCGGCTGATAGATAGCTGGAAAGATCGAGACAGATGTAACAGTAGACAGAAGAGCGTGGATAGATAGAAAATAGGGTGAGACACAGTGAAGGGAGGTGGATAGATAGAAGAAGTGAACTGAAAACAGATAACTTAACGCCGATAATAGATAGTTCGCTCAGCAGACGACAGCTGAGCATGAGAAATAGTGAGGCGTAGCTGATAGACAGACAAGCAGAAAGATAGACAGATAGATAGAGAAAGAGAGAGGGGAGAAGAGGAAAGGGGAGTTAGTTTTAAAAGAGGCAACAGACAGGTACATAGACAGGATGACAAACCGTCAGAAATGAACAGACGCGGAACGCAAATTAAAGACCTCCACACGAAACAAACTGACAGCTGCCGAGAGAGAGAGAGAGAGAGAGAGAGAGAGAGAGAGAGAGAGATCGTAATACCTCCACTCGGCTTCTTCCTCAGCGATAACACACTTACCAATACCCTTCCCCTGACCTTCATCGCTCTTCTTCTTCAACCCTTCTTTTACGACGGCGTCTTGACTGTGTTCTTGCTTTCACCAGACGATCTTAAGCATCTCAGGGACGACTTCTTACACTGATGTGGTTAATTAGTGCAATATCTAAGCTCTCCATTTCGATAAACGCTTCTCTATATCTAACATTTTTGCCTAAAAAGAACACGAAAATAAAACAAAGATGACGTGTGTGAGTTGGAAGGAAAGCACTTTGACTGATGTGAACCTTACTATCAAGTCGAAAGGAAGGAGGGGGGCAGTGGAAGAATTAGTTGGTGAGGAAACGAATTTTGGTTATATGGATATGAATGGATCGCCTCTCCCTTACTCAGATGACGTGCACGGGCTGAAGAGGCTCTGATTATTTCGAATATCAAATGCAATTGACGCCTATCGTCCCCTCGCCTATCGATCCACAGCATCCTTTGGTGATTCTGCTTCATTCCTTTCACATAAGCGGCGCCATGTTGAAGTTTAGTCCCTCTCTCTCTCTCTCTCTCTCTCTCTCTCTCTCTCTCTCTACCTTTCACGTACCGACCGTATCTTATCCTAAACATCCATCCTTTGGTCCATCTCCCCTACTTTTTTCGTCCATTCCCCCACCCCCCGTCACTAGCTCTCTCTTACTTAGCCACACGGTATCCAGGCTACTGTGGTAGGATACGGTGTCAAGGACGCAGGAAACGTGATGTGGTGAATGAAGTGTGTAGATGAAGTGCGCCAGTGGACAACACTGTGAAGGAGTATAAGCCGACCACACAGTGACACTCCGGTGGCCAGGCAATGAAGCTCAGGGTGTATTTATGTACTTAAGTTTCCTGAACATATCACACTTATTTTCTTCTGTAAAAAGAGTCGCATTAGCATTTTGATTATTAATGTCTCCAACTCTGGCCATACTTATAACCTGTTCCCTTAGTCTTAGCTGCTCTCCTCGTATGTATAGCAAGTACCTTTACACGCACCCTCTTTGGCACTAATAACCACCGTCCAAATTGTATATATGGTAGAGCTGTCTCATTCAGAGGTAGTGCACTGGTGTTGATGGGGGTGTTTTTATGATATGTTGGTGGGGTTTATGGAAAATCAGTGGTCAGTGTTTGCGAAATTCTCTGTCTTGTAGTAACTGAAGTAGGTTGTTGCTGATCTGTAAACCATTTATTAGTCTGGAGAGGCCTAGTATTTTGCTCAAAATAACACCAGACAGTTTCATTCACCTGTGATTGAGTTACGGAGAGAGAGAGAGAGAGAGAGAGAGAGAGAGAGAGATGTAAACCCTTTTCAGCAAACCCTCTGTTGAACCTCCCTAGGGTAAAAATGTACCCATTACTCTATAACTGATTAGGTGTAAAGCTCTCGAGCACGGAAAGACCCTGATATTCTATTCCACACAGATTTGTTCAACTAAGGATGGGGACGGGAGCCGGAAAGTGACAATACTTGTACAGTTTTACCTGTAGTGTTAGGAACAACTCTAGTATTCTTTTCCCGGGAGATTCTAAGCATGTGAATCATAGGAGATTGATACTGTTTCGTGTTCTCCAAAAGTTCGCTCTTCATCATCAGTCCTGTCTCCTTTCCTGCCTTTCTCTCCATGGACTCCAAATCTGTGTCGTAAATCTGTAGCAACTGACACAGATGACTTTATTCTGCCACAGATCAGTGTCGTCAGTGGTATTTGTTGCAGGTTCACCAGACGGATGTCAGTGTAAGTGGAGACAAGAGCATGAGGCAACAGGACTCTTGAAGTCCATTGCCCATCAGAAATTTTCCCAGCCTATCCGCCTTTACCCGTTCAGCCTCAGTAAGTTTGTTTCTGTCTGTCTGTCTCTCTCTCTCTCGGGACTATTTTATTGAATATGGGATTATCTCTTATACTGAACGATTATTAAAGCATATAATTAACACCTGCTATTCTTAAAGTCTCTCCCTCACCATCGCCTCCCGTCACATCAACTTGTACTTCGTTGGACTCACATCTTTATCGCCACGTCTTACTCTCCTTCCTCTCTAGGGTACAAAGATTCAAGGTGGCCTGAATGCACCAGTCAAGGAATTGCCAAAAATCGTCCACTTCCAATTTCCATCCCACCGCCACGCATTTTGCCTCGACAGTATTCAAATGCACAAGGGGAGAGAGAATATGCAGTTTGACTTGTCAGGCTGGAGGAGAAACGGAGAGAGAGAGAGAGAGAGAGAGAGAGAGAAAAAAAAAAGGGAAAAATGTAAAAATCAGACTGTAAAACGCATAGGGAAGCACTGCCAGCAAGTCCTGCACACACACACACACACACACACACACACACACACACACACACACACACACACACACACACACACACACACACACACACACACACACACGCACATAATGTAGGCTACACCCAAAATCTCAACTACACCCGTGCCAGTGGAATGCCTCGCCTCTCTGATTTACCTGTGTCAAAAGTGACGCTGTCCAAAAAGCAATTGATTCTCTCTCACGCTCTCTCTCTCTCTCTTTCTCTTTGTCTCTCTCTCCTTGCTGTTGCTGTTCATGTAGCTTACTTTTTAGTCCACCTTCAGTATTTTACCACCAATATTAGTATTTTTTTTCTTTTTAGGAAGGGAGATCAATGAATTAGAACCTCTCGTCATCAGATCAAAAACCAATACTGTCAGAGAGAGAGAGAGAGAGAGAGAGAGAGAGAGAGAGAGAGAGAATTATGCATGAAGGGGATGTAGGCCATAGATAAAAATGGAATGATGTAAGAGGAACGAGGAAGGGGGAGGGATGAAAAGTGTGAAGGCTGAAGAATGTGTCGAAGGCATACATATTAGGATGGACGGCAGGAGAGAGAGAGAGAGAGAGAGAGAGGGAAAATATCGGGATGAAGCAAGAGATGAAAACACATGAGAAAAGGAGGCGTAGCATATGCGAGTAAAAATGTGTGTGTGTGTGTGTGTGTGTGTGAGAGAGAGAGAGAGAGAGAGAGACAGACAGACAGACAGACAGACAGACAGATATATATATATATATATATATATATAGAGAGAGAGAGAGAGAGAGAGAGAGAGACAGACAGACAGACAGAGACAGAGAGAAAGATTGAGACAGAGACAGAGACAGACAGACAGAGACAGAGAGAAAGATAGAGACAGAGACAGAGACAGTCAGACAGACAGATATACAGACAGACAGAGGCAGAGAAAGAGACAGAGACAGACAGACAGACAGACAAACAGAAAGACAGACAGACAGACAGACAGAGAATGAAAACAGAAGCAGAGCGTTGCAAAGGAACTGAACGTACAAAAACAAAGTTGATGTTGTCAAAGGAATTAGAGAGAGAGAGAGAGAGAGAGAGAGAGAGAGAGAGAGAGAGAGAGAGCAGTACATATCATCGATCCTTTTATTGTTTTTTGTCATCCACCAACACTCACTACTATGACAACAAGGCTGGTGAAATTACTGAGGCCATGTGGGAACCAGGGTAGTATTTACACCCTCTTATATATCACATAACACAGGTGCAGATGTTGCGAGAGAGAGAGAGGGAGAGAGAGAGAGAGAGAGAGAGAGAGAGGGTGGGATCCATTCAACTAAGTGATTCATGGGAACTTGTATGTTAAGGTGATGTTGGGTTTTAAATGAAAATTATCAAAGAGCAAGGAGGAGGAGAGCAAGACCGAGAGGAAGAGGAAGGGAGGGAAGAAAGAAAGCGCTGGATGAGGAAATAGGGGAGAATTGAGATATATACTGAAGGACAAGGAGAGGAAATGAGAGAAAAGAGAGAGGAAATGACCAAGGAGGTGGAAAATTAAGAAGCGCGAGGGAAAGGAGAAGTGAAAGTGAGACGCGGCTGATAGATAGCTGGAAAGATCGAGACAGATGTAACAGTAGACAGAGGAGCGTGGGTAGATAGAAAATAGGGTGAGACACAATGAAGAGATAGCTGGATAGATAGAAACAGTGGTCAACAGAAGAATGTAAACAGATAACGTATAGCCGATAATAGATAGTTCGCTCAGCAGACGACAGCTGAGCATGAGAAATAGTGAGGCGGAGCTGACAGACAGACAAGCAGAAAGACAGACAGATAGAGAGAGAAACAGAGGGGGGAGAGGAGGAAAAGAGAGTTAGTTTTAAAAGAGGCAACAGACAGGTACATAGACAGGATGATAAACCGACAGAAATGGACAGACACGGAACGCAAATTAAAGACCTCCACACGAAACAAACTGACAGCTGCCGAGAGAGAGAGAGAGAGAGAGAGAGAGAGATTGTAATACCTCCACTCGGCTTCTTCCTCAGCGATAATACACTTACCAATACCCTTCCCCTGACCTTCATCGCTCTTCTTATTCAACCCTTCTTTTACGACGGCGTCTTGACTGTGTTCTTGCTTTCACCAGACGATCTTAAGCATCTCAGGGACGACTTCTTACACTGATGTGGTTAAATAGTGCAATATCTAAGCTCTCCATTTCGATAAACGCTTCTCTATATTTAACATTTTTGCCTAAAAAGAACACGAAAATAAAACAAAGATGACGTGTGTGAGTTGGAAGGAAAGCACTTTGACTGATGTGAACCTTACTGTCAAGTTGGAAGGAATAAGGGGGGCAGGGGAAGAATTAGTTGGTGAGGAAACGAATTTTGGTTATATGGATAGGAATGGATCGCCTCTCCCTCACTCAGATGACGTGCACGGGCTGAAGAGGCTCTGATTATTTCGAATATCAAATGCAATTGACGCCTATCGTCCCCTCGCCTATCGATCCACAGCATCCTTTGGTGATTCTGCTTCATTCCTTTCACATAAGCGGCGTCATATTGATGTTTAGTCCCTCTCTCTCTCTCTCTCTCTCTCTCTCTCTCTCTCTTCCCTTCACGAACCGACCGTATCTTATCCTAAACATCCATCCTTTGGTCCATCTCCCCTACTTTTTTCTTCCATTCCCCCTCCCTCCATCACTAGCTCTCTCTTACTTAGCCACACCGTATCTAGGCTACTCTGGTAGGATATGGTGTCAAGGATGCAGGAAACGTGATGTGGTGAATGAAGTGTGTAGATGACGTGCGCCAGTGGACAACACTGTGAAGGAGTACAAGCCGACCACACAGCGACACTCCTGTGGCCAGGCAATGAGGCTCAGGGTGTATTTATGTACTTAAGTTTACTGAACACATCACACTTATTTTCTTCTGAAAAGAATCGCATTAGGATTTTGATTATTAATGTCTCCAACTCTGGCCATAACCTGTTCCCTTTGTCTTTGCTGCTTTCCTGCTCGTATTTATACGCTCCCTCTTTGGCACTAATAAACACCGTCCAAACTGTATATATGGTAGGGCTGTCTCATTCAAGGGTAGTGAACTGGTGTTGATGGGGGTGTTTTTATGACATGTTGGTGGACGTTGTGAAAATTTAGTGGTCAGTTTAAGCGAAATTCTGTGTCTTGTAGTAACTGAAACATGTTGTTGCTGATCTGTTAACTATTTGTTAGTCTGGAGAGGCCTAGTATTTGTTCAGAATAACACCATACAGTTTCATTCACCTGTGATTGAGTTACGGAGAGAGAGAGATAGATAGATAGAGAGAGAGAGAGAGAGAGAGAGAGAGAGAGAGAGAGAGAGAGAGATAAACCCTTTTCAGCAAACCCTCTGTTGAACCTCCCTAGGGCAAAAATGTACCCACTACTCTATAACTGATTAGGTGTAAAGCTCTCGAGCACGGAAAGACCGATATTCTATTCCACACAGATTTGTTCAACTAAGGGTGGGGACGGGAGCCGGAGAGTGACAATACTTGTACAGTTTTACCTGTAGTGTTAGGAACAACTCTAGTATTCTTTTCCCGGGAGATTCTAAGCATGTGAATCATAGGAGATTGATACTGTTTCGTGTTCTCCAAAAGTTCGCTCGTCATCATCAGTCCTGTCTCCTTTCCTGCCTTTCTCTCCATGGACTCCAAATCAGTGTCGTAAATCCGTAGCAACTGACACAGATGACTTTATTCTGCCACAGATCAGTGTCGTCAGTGGTATTTGTTGCAGGTTCACCAGACGGATGCCAGTGTAAGTGGAGACAAGAGCATGAGGCAACAGGACTCTTGAAGTCCATTGCCCATCAGAAATTTTGCCAGCCTATCCGCCTTTACCCGTCCAGCCTCAGTAAGTTTCTGTCTGTCTGTCTGTCTCGACGATTTTATTGAACATGGACATACTTCTTGTACTAAACGGGTTATTGAAGCATATATTTAACACCTGCTATTCTTAAAGTCTCTCCCGCACCTTCGCCTTCCGTCACATCAACCTGTACATCCTTGGATTCACTTCTCAACAGCCACGCCTTACTCTCCTTCCTCTCTAGGGTACAAAGATTCAAGGTGGCCTGAATGCACCAGTCAAGGAACTGCCAAAAGTCGTCCACTTCCAATTTCCTTCCCACCGCCACGCATTTTGCCTCGACATTATTCAGATGCATAAAGGGAGAGAGAAATTGTAGTTTGACTTGTCAGGCTGGAGGAGAAAGGGAGAGAGAGAAAAAAAAAAAGAAAAGGGAAAATGTAAAAATCAGACTAAAACGCACAGGGAAGCACTGCCAGCAAGTCCTGCACACAGACACAGACACACACACACACACACACACACACACACACACACACACACACACACACACACACACACACACACACACACACACACACACACACAATGCAGGCTACACCCACAATCTCAACTACACCCGTGCCAGTGGAATGCCTTGCCTCTTTGATTTACCTGTATCAAAAGTGACGCTGTCCAAAAAGCAATTGTTTCTCTCTCTCTCTCTCTCTCTCTCTCTCTCTCTCTCTCTCTCTCTTTCTGTCTGTCTGTCTGTCTGTCTGTCTCTCTCTCTCTCTCTCTCTCTCTTGTTGCTCTTGTTGTTCATGTGGCTTACTTTTTTGTCCACCTTCAGTATTTTACCACCAATACAAAATTTTTTAGGAAGGGAGATTGATGAATTAGAACCTCTCGTCATCAGATCAAAAACCAGTTCTATCTGAGAGAGAGAGAGAGAGAGAGAGAGAGAGAGAGAGAGAGAGATGTAAACCCTTTTCAACAAACCCTCTGTTGAACCTCCCTAGGGTAAAAATGTACCCACTACTCTATAACTGATTAGGTGTAAAGCTGTCGAGCACGGAAAGACCCTGATATTCTATTCCACACAGATTTGTTCAACTAAGGGTGGGGACGGGAGCCGGAGAGTGACAATACTCGTACAGTTTTACCTGTAGTGTTAGGAACAACTCTAGTATTCTTTTCCTGGGAGATTCTAAGCATGTGAATCATAGGAGACTGATACTGTTTCGTGTTCTCCAAATGTTCGCTCGTCATCATCAGTCCTGTCTCCTTTCCTGCCTTTCTCTCCATGGACTCCAAATCTGTGTCGTAAATCTGTAGCAACTGACGCAGATGACTTTATTCTGCCACAGATCAGTGTCGTCAGTGGTATTTGTTGCAGGTTCACCAGACGGATGCCAGTGTAAGTGGAGACAAGAGCATGAGGCAACAGGACTCTTGAAGTCCATTGCACATCAGAAATTTTCCCAGCCTATCTGCCATTAACCTTCCAGCCCCAATAAGTTTCTGTCTGTCTGTTTGTCTGTATGTCTGTCTCTCTCTCTCTCTCTCTCTC
>NC_137063.1:49900447-49937947 GCF_032717465.1 Coenobita brevimanus | reverse complement strand
CAAGCAGATAGATAGACAGATAGATAGAGGGAGAGAGGGGAAAATGCGAGTTATTTTTAAAACAGGCAACAAACTGACACATAGACAGGATGAGGAACTGACAGAGATGGACAGACACAGAGCACAAATTAAAGACCTGCACAAGAAATAAATTGACAGCTGCCGAGAGAGAGAGAGAGAGAGAGAGAGAGAGAGAGAGAGAGAGAGAGAGAGAGAGAACTCGCAATATCTCCACTCGGCTTCTTCCTCAGCGATAACACACTTACCAATACCCTTCCCATGACCTTCATCGCTCTTCTTATTTAAACCTTCTTTTACATCGGCTTCTTGACTGTGTTCTTGCATTCACCAGACGATCTTAAGCATCTCTGGGACGACTTCTTACATGACGTGGTTAATTAATGCAATGTCTAAGGTCTCCAGGTCGATAAAGCTTCTCTGAACTGAACGTTATTGCCTGAAAAAACAAGAAAATAAAACAAAGATGTCGTGTGTGAGTTGGAAGGAAAGCACTTTGACTGATGTGAACCTTGCTATCAGGTCGGAAGGAAGGAGGGGAGGCAGGGGAAGAATTAGTTGTTGAGGAAGGTAATTTTGGGTATATGGTTAGGAGTGGATCGCTTCTCCCTTACTCAGATGACGTCCGCGGGCTGACGAGGCTACAATTATTTCAAATATCAGATAGAATTGACGCTTCAGCATAATTTATTCAGGATAATACAGAGGATTATAATGCAAATGAGGGATTTCTGGGTACTTTCTAAATTAAATCACCGTTGTTATATTTGATGGGGTTTTGTAGGCTTGGGGTTTATAATAAGGATCTGGGAATTTTAGGTGTTTATTTTTATGAATAATTATATTTTAAGCAACTTCATTAGATTACCTGTTTATCAGTGCATTTTTATTATTATTATTATTATTATTATTTCTGGCGGTGAAAGAGTTAATTTAAGAGACGTAGTTTTAGTGATATATGTAATAGTTTTCCAATGGAGTTTACAAAGGCACATTTATATCACATTCAACACAGCAAACTTGAAAATACAAATGTCAACACACTGCACACTTTTCCGTCACCAGCCATTCATGTGACACAGATTATCATTTCCCTGACACACTAAGGCGACCTATCCTCCGCTAAACCCCTGCCATCTCTTCACTAAGTATGCGGCACACATTTTAATATTCATTGTCACATCCAGGCGCGTATTCCAACTCATTTAAAAATCTATATTCTATTCGAAGTACAAATCACTTGCAAACCCAAATATTTGCATAATTACGCGATAGGAAGAGTATTTTGAAATAACGTTATGTAAGAAGTTGGGACAAAAGTACTTGATTAATTCCGAACACATTATTCAGGTACACTTATTTATACACCTCAGTAAATATGCGCCAGGTTATCATACACATCCTTCTTGCTTGTCTGTGTGGCCAATTTCATAGGGCATGCAATCAAGGTTCTCGCACTTCCATAGTATCTCTTTTTCTGCTTATGGACACTACCTAACTTTATCTTTGCGTGGGGAAGAATTTCAGGATATTGGCGATGATTATATGGGAAATCACAGGCAATTCAATTAAATTACGGATCTTCACATTCACAAACCTGCATCTGTTTTACATACCCAAACTCATGCTACGGGTTTTTCTGCATGATTTCTTTCAGTTAAGATATTGAGATAGGGCGGTTGATTTGACTGGTAACCAAGGAGACTCATTCCTACCTCATAACTAAGGGTCATTGAATTTCATGCAGTCACGGCTAAGTATTCATGTTATGGTGTGGTCCAGGTACGCCAGGTGAGAGCAAAGCAACTGTAGCCATGCAATCTTCACTGAGCAGTTCCTAGAGTATACCATGCCACCCCAGACCCGTATAAATAAATAAATCCATAAATAAATGAGGAATCTATCATGCCACCAAGACCCCTAAAAAAATAGATAGATAAAAGTATAATATCTTTGCTTTCTTTCCAACCTATAACGTCATGAAGCCTCTCCCACACCTGCAACTTAAGAATGCATGAGCAGGGAGAGAAGAAAATTTTACAAAAGAGAAAATATCACAGAGATGCGAAACAGGAATAATAGTATAGCTGAGAGACAAGGTACACAGAAGCACAAAGGTAACTGAGCACTAGAGAAAAGAAATTGGAGAAGGGGGGGGGGAGGGAAAAAAAAACACGTGAGGAAACCAGAGAAGCTAAGACGTGAGTGTTGGAAGAGGATCAGGACTTGACAATGAAGTACTGAAAGAAGGAAGAGAAATGGGAGAAGATAAGGATAGACAGACAGAGAGAGAGAAATAAAGAAAATAATACATGTAGAATACACACACACACACACACACACACACACACACACACACACACACACACACACACACACACACACACACACACACACACACACACACACACACACACACACACACACACACACACACACACACACACGGCTCTCTGTCCAACTCCTCAGTGGAAATGTAGGCGCTACATTGAGTGAATCGTGACTAAATTTCGTTACATTTACTTCAAAACTGACAACACTTTCTGAATTCCGTACTTGGCATAGGCAATATATAATTTTTAAGAAAAGAGAAAGGAGTAGAGAGTCACACAAAGAAATAGACAACAACGTGGAGGAAAAAGAAAAGTTGAGTAAATGTAAATAGAAAATGGAACAAGCTGTGCTGAGGAAAACCTGGAAGCTGAACCTAACACACAAACAGGAGGAAAATTGAACTCACGTACAAAGCGTACTTGTGTTAACGCAGAGTGAGAGGAAAAGGGGGGGAAAGGTGGGAGCTAAGTACGGCAGGGAAATGAATATGTGTGTGTGTGTGTGTGTGTGTGTGTGTGTGTGTGTGTGTGAGAGAGAGAGAGAGAGAGAGAGAGAGAGGAACTTACCATAAGGGTTGTCATGGGGTTTTTGTGAATATGCAATATTAAAGAATAATATTCAGTAATACTTGAGAACAGGACAAAGAATTGACTTGTGAAAATCAAGCAATGATTACTTTATGTCGGCTTACTTCGCCGATTCTCTAAGGACGAGAATTTATAAACTTTCTCAACAGTACACGGCAGAGACTAATTACGCACACGTACTGTTTATTGGTACTGTTAGCCTCTGGAGAAAGTGACTCCACCCCTGACAATCAATACCTAATGCTATTAATGATAATCAGGTTCTTGCTAGTGCATTAACTCCTGGTTGCACAACGGATTTAAGTTAATAAAAGACTGGCCTAAGTACCAGTTATGAATAATGCAAAGCGTTTATGCAAACTAGGAGCTATAACTAAAATAAGCTTAATGTAGAGAAATAAAACACGAGTTTACATTACATTAAGCTCAAGAGAAAAGAACTGTAAGTTTATTGATTACAATGAGATAAATTTACGTTACATGTTTCAAAATGAATCCAAAATAAGGAGAACACACTCACTCGCTCACTCAAAAGCTAAACTTAAACCTAGGAAAAACGAAAGGAAAATACTGGCCAATGGAGGGGGCCAAACGAGTAGTCTGGGCGTCTGCGCGATGAACGCCAGACTCTGCTATTCAATAGACCCTCTTCGCCAATTCACCGCTGCGTGGAGATCTCAGGAGCTCGCTGTACAACGACGGCACTTCTTCATGCTGGAGCACAACAGTTCTTATCTCACGACGATCCACGACTGACTGAATTCAAATTGTGAGAGAGAGGCGAGAGCGGGTCACACTTGCTAACGGCTAACAAATTTAGTGTGAGCGATACACACCCACGGTAAATCACTCAGCGGAGGTGCTTATGTCGCGCACAAAGACGATCACTTATGAAACAGTGAAAAATTGTTCTGAAAACACTCCCGATCGGGTGAATACGTGGCGGTTGACTGAGTGATACATACTGGGATTCCACTAGAATTCGCGGTTTCCCACCAAAGTTCAATGTCACGAGTTTATTTAAATATAGGATCGCGCCAACTCGTGACAAGGGTGACGGGTAAAAGAAATGCCATAAAAAGCAAAAAACTGTAAACCATTGTCCTGGCTTGATTATAATAACAAATCTAGTGGTTTAATCCATCTGTGTGTGTGTGTGTGTGTGTGTGTGTGTGTGTGTGTGTGTGTGTAGCATTCCTCTGGTAGTCCTCTGGTAGAAGCTTCAAAACTAAAAAAACTAAATAAACCATAAATTTCAGTATATGCCATTCTTCCCTTGTAAGTCGACATGTAACTGTCAGATTTACATCCAGTAGTAGTAGAAGTAGTAGTAGTAGTAGTAGTAGAAGTAGTGGTAGTAGTAGTGGTGCCTGTAGTAATAATAATAGTAGTTGCAGCAACAGGAGTAGTAGCAGTAGCAGTTGTAGCAGCAATAGAAGTAGTAATCATCATCATCATCATTATCATCATCATCATCATCATCATCATCATCATCTTACAATCGTTAGGTGCTGAAAAGAATATAAGAGAAAGTACGCACCATGTTGATGGGCTTGTAAAACGTGGATAGGATTGGACGAGTTGGGGAGGCGGTGGTGTTATGGTTATCGCATCCTGCCTGCAACTGGAGAAAACAGAAGTTCGATTCTCATGCCGGTCAGACTCTAAGAAAAACCTGTTTTCCCTGGAACCCCAGTCACCAGACCCTATAAATGAGACCCAGGGATACTGTATGACAAAGCTTTAAAAATAGGTGCATAAGAAGGGATTCAGACATTTCGGGCAAACTGGCTTTATAGAGCATCACAAAATTCACTCTTGAAAATCTTGGTTAAGTTTCCTGGCATAGATTCAAGTGCGACTCGATCTTTCCCCTTTATGTCTGGTCGAAAGGTAGCGGAATTTATGTGTGTAAAACTTGGAGGTCACGCCTGCCAGTTCTCAATCTCTGCTGCGTGTCTTGCCCGTGTCTTTTAAACTAAGTGACTTGTCGAAGGTTGATTGAGGTGCATTTTTTTCACCGAAGATTGATGGGAGAAGTTTTGCTCGAGTTTGGAAAATCCTGACAATATTCTTACGAGTACTTGGGTAAGGGTTGGCTATATTAGGGTGGAAAGTGTCTGACGTGCTATAGAGTAATATTTGGGTACTAGTGTAAGTTTAGATGTTGATTAGAGAGAGAGAGAGAGTTTCAAGAAACGATATTAACCAGATGTTGGAGAGAAACTAGGACATAACTTTGGAGTGCCTAATACACACAGCCAACTCTTGTACTAAGCTCTTTTGATTCTCTCTCTCTCTCTCTCTCTCTCTCTCTCTCTCTCTCGAGAGAGAGAGAGAGAGAGAGACATTCCCTTCACTGTCCACTCGCTTTATCACTGGTCTTTCTCTAACTCAGTTCTCTAGCCACTCAACTCACTTCACACTTCTCTCTATAGGACACTAACTTTATTACCCACCTCTCTTTCCAGTTCCTACCCAGACTCTTCCTCCTTCGCACACCGAGTCTGTTTCCGTCTGTCGTCTGATTTTCACCATTTTCCTCTTTCCTCGCTTTTTTGTTCCTTCCGTTTCCTTCCTTCACTTTCTTCCTTCTCTTTCCTTTCATTCCCATCTCTTCCTCCCTCTCTTTTCTTCCACCATAGCCTTCATCTCCGTCTGTTACATTCTCTCTCTCTCAGGCCTCCCTTGTTAGTCAATTCATTTGCTCCGACGAATCACTTGTCCGCATATTTCCCGGTCACGCGATTCTCAGCGTTATTCTAAGGTAACACGGAAACTGGGCTTTTTACGGTATTAAATTCCAGCGTTTTAATCTCTCTCGAGTCGGGAATTTATCACCATTTTTCTGGAATAGCAGCATAGATAACAAGGCAAGTTTCTTTTTTATTTTTTTTCTAGGATACGAGGTGAAAGTTTGATGTACATTTTTGTTTTAACTCTCTCTCTCTCTCTCTATCTATCTATCTCGAACAACAGCAGCATAAATAGAGACGATTTTTTCCCATTTTTCATAAGGATACTAAAACAACCAAGAACAATAGAGATATTTTATTATTTTCTCACATTATATTTGTAAACACAGAATTCTCTTATACATTGACTTATACACCTCCCATCCCACATATTCAGATCAGTGTCTGTACATCTCATACTTTATATATATACACAGAGTTTTTATGCCCTTTCCTCCCTCCATATTCACAGTAATTGGAGCATGGACACTGAAAGCCTTGCAACCCCAAAGACATAGAAAAATAACGAGATATAAAGGAGTTATCCAAGAAAGGATTTTTATTTACACAAGGAGCCGTTTTCTAAGCAGCCTGGAGATTCCGAAGCACATTCTCTTTAGCGAATTATTTTGCATGTTATACCATACAGTTTCCATTTATATCATACGCATATCGTTTCAGTACCGACATATTTCCAATATATATATATATATATATATATATATATATATATATATATATATATATATATATATATATATATATATATATATATGAAGGCTATCAATCCTCTCACCGCAGTAGCTTGACCAGATCATTTCATTCAACAATCGGAGACTTCTGTAGTATAATTGGTTCTCTTTAAATTGGCCAGAGTGTTCGTCTTTTTTTTTTAGCTTATTTCCCGTAGCTCAGTGGGAGAAAAAGACAATGCTTTGGCTCTTCATCCTTTCCATAGCACTTTTTCGTGACTAGCATCATATTCTAGTGTTTATCTAATGTTTCAGTTCAGCATTCAAGGTGGAGGGATGGCAATTTTAGGCCAAGGTAAAGTGAACAGAGTACAGTGAAGTGGTTAATGAAGGTTGTATCTAACGCCACCATTTTGAAGTCTCCCTAAGCAAAATGAAAACTTTGAGGGATAGCCAGAATTAGCCACAGAAAGTCATTATCAGATTAAAGGGGTTAGGGTGCAGTAAAGAAAAATAATTCGCTGAGGAAAAAGTGCTACGACTTCTCCAGAGCCACTTAGGCCCGTCATGTCGTTGGTTGAGGAAGCTACCTAACACCTCTTCCTTGGTGGTTGATTTTTGGATACGGTTGGTAAATCTAATGCTGTACGTTATTTATACAAAGTATGGTAACATTAGAACGATTTAAATGATGCAAAAGAGGATGACAAGGTGTAATAACTAAAATGAATCGCTTAGGAATAGGTGTTAGGGAGATCCTTTAGCCTACAATAATACAGACGGTAGAATATGACCTAAACCCCCACATATGAGGAGAAAATTTCCACCTTGTACTGTGGACGTGCGTATGGCAGGATGGAATGCACAAATCACCATTCCTTTATTTTTAGTTTTATATTTTTTTCCACTATTTTTTTCAGTCATGCCAACGCTTAATCGTAAAGTTTACCCTCCTGCATATTCTCCCACTTCCATTTCCATCATTCGCAGAAAACGGTTTGCAGACCTATCAGGTTCATCTTACATTTCCACTAGTACGGTCTGCCATGTAAATTACAGTCATAAGTTCCTTTGGTTATATTTCAGTCTGCTTAATCATTTCTCCCTACTTTCATTTTTCCCAGACATCACTGTGACACTTTCAACACCTGAGTGGTCATTCTACACTTTCTTGAATAACTACTTGTGTTTGTTTTCTACTTGTCAGGTAGGTTTGTCTCAGGAAGTGGTATTCAGTACAGAAATTATCGTTCTCTTTCATTTTTTTTCCTGCTTCTCGTTGCTTTATCAGTTTCAAGTGAATGGCCATCAATATTATCATTTTCCACTGAAACAGCCTACATCATGCACTAGTTGAGATTTTCATAATGATAATATACAGTGCCTTCCTTCCTTTCTCATTTTTCATCATCAGGATTAATGGAAGTCTTTCTCTGGGAATTCTACGAAGAAATCAGTATACATTTCGTGTTTTTCTTCCCTTGTCAACTCTGGCAAATTATTATTGTTATTTTTTTTTTTCACAGGAGTCTTCCTCTAATCTAAAACTTGGCCCTGACTTGCCTGCTTTCACAAGGGTATCAAGATCATGCAGTCAACAAAAAATCGCATCGTTACTCCTGCCCTGCTCTGCATTTTAGCCTTTTTCAAACCGTTGGCTTTTTTTTTTTTCTTTTCTTTTGCTACACAAGCCGACAATATTCAGATTAGAAGAGTTTTCTCGAGTCCTTAGAGGTAGGTAAATACAGCTCTCATTAACCTCCTTCGTTACCGCCCTTAAAAATGATTAAAATCGCATAGCAGTAGAGATCTACATGAAAATAAATAAATAAATACATAAAATATGATCATCAAATATCTTAGAGGGTTAAAGTTAAGGTGAAGTACTGACGAATTTTTTTATAATTCAAAACCCTGCCTTATATTATGCCATTCCTTAACTGCTTCGCTACCATAACGTCTGACATTTCATCAGGCAGCATCTATGGGACTGTGTTTGGTTTTGGAAGGACCTTTTGCAGTGAAGGGAAAAATGAAGGCAACCTCTACTTGCACCAGTTCGAAAAGTCTCTCTTCATTTTAATCAAACGTCTCAAGAGTGACAAGGAAGAGAGAAAAATTAAAAAAAAAATAGTGAAGGAATTATAACGGAATATGGCATCTGTCGACATGAAGAAGAAATAACATAGAAGAAATTATTGAGGTTTTAGTACAATGACATCATCGCAAAGAAAATTAACGAAGAATTTCTTGGAATAACAGAAAAGATGATGATGATGATGATGCGCTACAAAGAAGGAGAGGATGTGATGATATTGCTGAAAGTGATGATGGCTATAATAATGATTACCATAATGACTTTTTTCTCTCCATGAACGGACCTTTAGCCTCATTTGCAAGTTAAACTGAGCCATACATTTTTCTGCTCTAAAATATTGCCCATAATTATCATAGTAAAACAAATTCTCCCCACGACACTAAAATATATAAAACTGGCAATTGATTCGGGCGTATTAATAACGAGGTAAAATATTTCCCGTGGTTTTCCTATAATACTTTTTCATTCTCCATCACCACAAATAAATTTCAAATCTGCCGCTATTTTCAACAGCCCCATCCTCAAATCGGCTTCGGATTGGCGTTATTTTATTTTTTCCTTCCCCCCCTCCCCCTTTTTTTTTTATATGCATCGTGTCCTCCCATAACCGATAGATAATTAAATGAATATAGATGACCGAGGCTACTCCCAAATACTATATTATTCGTCCTTTCCCCTCTCTCTCTCCCTCTCATGATATTTGGTGTAGTACGCTCGGGTTCCATTTTCTATCAAGCTGTCAATTTCGCTATGACTTTCATTTTTTTCTTATGAGATTCGACGTTTGTTGTTATGACTATAAATTATCACCAACATTTATTTCCACACACTGAGCCGTATTCTTATCTGTTTAAGATTTCGTAGTACCTATTCCTTGGCGATTTATTTTGCATATTTCCTATTAATATACTGTTGCATCTTTTCTGTATCTTGAAATATTTCGATTTCAAAAAAAAAAATCGCTAACCCATCTTATTAATCTGTTCCATGTTGTCTCCCATCTCTATCATCTACAAAAGGGAAAATATTTAGACTTAGACAAAATAATTTGCCGAGGAAACAGTGCTACGAGTTCCTAAACCAAAGAGAAATTCCACACTGACACGGACGTTCACCTGCTGAAAGAAAAAAAAAAATAAGTATAATGGGAAATGGTAGTTTGTTTTCCTCTTGTATCGTCTCTCTCTCTTTTTTTTTTTTTCCCCCGTCATTTCATAAGTTTGACACTCATTTAACTTTTACAAACTAATGTCTCAGCCTTTTTCCTTTTTCTTTCTTTATTCCTCGTTCTTTCAAAGTTTTGCCAAAACTTTGACTTCGCTATTTTCAAAGCAGTGTCGTCACAGTTTCCACTTCGGACTATTAAATATCCCATCACACTTCGTAAATCACACTCTTTCCCATTTTCGTCGTTCGGATTGTGACTATTCATCTTTTCGACTTAGTTGTCTCCCATATTTTCATTCATGCATTTTTTTTTTTCCCAGTCAAAGAAGTACGTTTTTACACTTCATCGCTTCCCATTTCTTCTCATAATTTTCTGCGTCACGGATTAGATTGTACTTTTCCACTTTGCTGTTCTTCATATTCTTGATTATTTTCTTTCCCATTAACCCTACTAAGCTCTCCTACTTCAGTCTTTCCCATTTTCTTCAGTCTTTCGTTTTCACAGAATAGAGGTCCTCCATTTCCGTGCAGGCCTATTTCATTTTCCTCATAATCACTACTCCCCATTTGCTGAACAATGGCACACATACCTGTACATATAACACACACACATATACACCTGGACAAGCTTGGCTCCATATCCTCCCTCATCGTGGAAGTATTTGGCAACTTACTAGGCTCAAGGGCGTCTTTTGTATTATATTTTCCCAGTCTCAAGACATTTTTATGTAGCTCATTGATTTACTGAACTTACGTGGATAGGTTTAGCCTTCATTAGCCTTATGAGTATTAGAGATCCATGGAAAATTGAACTTCTGGGCAAACTTTTTGAACTTGGCAGGATATAGTATTTATTAACTTCTTCACTACTGGAGATTTGTCCTTACTGAGTTGAATAAAACTGTTTGAGTCAAGAATAAAGTATAAGAGACGTCCTCGGCTGAAAGGAGTAAAGTTTTTTATTCCGGGTTATATTTGCACACACAGTCGAATCCACTGATTCGACTCGTAAACGCCCGCGATTGAGACCCCGTACCACTTCACTCTTGATTGACGGAGCAGGGGTTGGCCTAGCACTCACTCAAGGCACTTCATCAGGTCCTGGCACCGTGCCTGCGTGCCTGTGCCTGCCTTCCAGCCTACCTGAGTGGAGAAAGAGGGCGGGACTGTGGAGCGCTTCGATACACTAGTTTCGAGTCTGCCTCTCACGTTCAAGTATTAAGAAAACCCTGCAAATATTCAGTCATGGACTGATTTTTTAAAAACGTGTCCGACTCTGGGCAAAGGCTTCAGGGCCTGTATCTTCGGGGTAGTGGCGTATCCCAAGGCCCAGTAGTCCTCCTATACCTCCTTATGTCACCAATTAAGCGCTGACACCCACCGTCCATATTGAATACATGCTAGGGCTGTTTCATACAGGACTGGTGAACTGGTATTAGCGGGGATATTTTACATGTCGGCGGGTCTTCCGGTAGATCAGGAAAGTTTGCCGTTCTTTCAAGGTAAAATACTGGGAAAAACTGTTACTGTACAGTAATGGATGAAAGTTGCGGGTATTTGCATTATTTTCAAAGAGGAATAGATTGCCAGAAATATATTTACATATTTACACCTAACATGGCACTCATTAAAAAACTGTCTCAAATAGGAGTCCGCTGAAATTCAGGTGTCCATGGTACCTCCGGCGGGAATATTAAAACCTATTTCTAACACTTTCTATTCATCATCCACTCAGCTTCCCCAACAGTTCAGCATCAGGAGTAGTAACAGCAGCTGCAGGAGGCTCAGCACTTCGCGGGGGATTTGAGAATATGGATGGAGCACCGACCGTCCCCCGTTGGTCTGCATCGCGGCCGGCGTCTCTCCTGGAAAAGAAAAAATTGGAATCGTTTCTTGACATTTTTGTAAGTAGAGCTCATAAAAAAACGGTGTGACTTCGTTGGATGAAACTTGATTAAAAATATTCCGCTACATTCCTGCTTTTTTTCAGACGGTTTCATTTAGCACAAGAGAGACTTTAAACTATAGGGGTTAATTACTGCCTTCATTAACCTCTATATTATGACAGGTCTCCCCACAGCTGAATAAAATCACCCTCAAATAACAAGAATAGAGTAAAAACAAAACAAAAAACTACGCGCTGTATTGCATTGGCCACAATATAAAAACTAATATAACGTAGATATGTTATCGTTCATCTTAACCTGGTAATCTCGTTTTTGCTAATTTACTTTTATTTTACCTTTTGACATAGAGTAAGAGTAAACACAGGGCAAATTAAAACAGTTGCTTTCACTTGTCAGTGTTACAATTTCATGTTAACATAAATTCATATATTTAAGCTAAATTATGGGATATGAAAAACGACCGGGGAATGTGTTAGTAACGTCCACTTATAAATATTTTATGAGAGAAGATAAAAATGCATAAGCTCTAATAACTTGGTCTATATTTACCAGTATTGTATAATATTTTGAGTCAGTTTCAATTCTCCTTTTTTGAATTAACATTTGACCATGAAATACGAGAGAAAAATGTTTAATTACATTTCTTTGAACCTATTTGCCTACAGATAATAAAAATGGATGGCAACCCTTAATAAAATTATCTTCAGGTTTGGGCATAATAATGTATGTTAAATTTCCCCATTTCTGCTACGTGATAAAGGATAACAAAAGATTTAATACAATTTCCCTTTTTGGCCTGCCTGGCTAATAATCTTGTCTGCGTCAACTTAAACTGTGATGGGGAAAAGTGCAACATTTTTCCCCTTTCAGCTAATTGCCATAGAGATTTTGCCCTTGAATATTGTTGCCGAAATAATTTTTAAAAACCCGCCGTATTTCACATTTCGTATTTTATCATCGAGGCAACAGCGGGACTCGTCCGAAAAAAAGGATCACAAAAAATATCCAGCGCATAATTTACTTCTTGAATATTACGTGAGGGTGAAATTTGTGTCGGATGATATTTTAGCGCCCGTGGGAGTTTTGCATATTCCTGGCCGGCGAAATTTGGATGTATACCTGCGATCCTGATATTAATTCTCCTGTTTCTCCCATGTCCTCTCCTTTCACTCCCCGACCCTCTCCTCTTACGCCTCTCTCCTCGCCCTCACTCCCCTAGTTTCCTCTCTCATTCCCCTACCCCCATACCCTCTCTCACTGTCCTACCCTCGTCCCTCATTCCCCTGTCCTTCCTCCCACGCCCATAACTCTTCCAGTTTTTCGACCTTCTCCGTTTCATCACCATACCCCACACTCGCTTTGCATGTCCCCTGGTCCATTAGGATATAAAATCGTCCTCTCTTATGTCTTTATTACAAGGAAGGTTGAGGCCACGTCTTAAACCCTTCAGTTCGGTGACGACTCTCTGTCTGTCTCTCTGTCTCTCTGTCTCTCTCTCTCTCTCTCTCTCCCTCTCTAATACCAATCACGACAATGAATCCTTCTATTCCTCCCTCTGTCCTTCAACCTTCCCGCCCTTTCTTCTTCCTCCTACACTCTCGCAGCATCCGTTCTCATTCTCCCTCTCGCCAAATAACCATTACCGAGATGAACCTTCTTTCACACGCTCCTCTCTCCACCCTCAACCATTTCCCTGACCCTCTCTTCATCCACTTTTTCCCGGCACATTTTGCACACCCTTCCCTTTCCTACCTCTCATCCCCTTTCAGACCCCTTCCGGATGTGTACCCAGACCAATTTGCTCTTCCTACTTCCCTCCCTACCCTCCAACTTTTTCCTTCTTCCTCCATATCTTCCATCCTCAGCTTCCTCCTTCCTTTAATTCTCTTTTTCCTCTATCATAGCACCTTTTATTCTAATCTAGTGACGAGCTCTCACCCCTAAAGCTCAGTTGATGGCCAGGTGTTGCTAAATTGGAGGTAGGATTTGACTAGTAACCAAAGAGATTAATTCCTGCCCCACAGCTAAAGCTCGTCGAATTTTATGAGGCCATGGGTCAATATTCAAGTTTTGGGAATGGCTCAGTTCCGCCAGATGAAAACGCCAGCCATAGACTACAAACTTGACTCTCTGCCTTTTTCTTCCTCCCTATCTCATCTCATCACTTTTTTTTTTTCTTTCTTTTCTTTTCTTTTTTGAGAGAGAGAGAAAGATGAAAGTGGCTTACTCTTGATCTTCCCATCACGTATACGTCAATAACAGGGTTAGAGTAATGACGACGATCCCTCTACTTTCTCATCATTTTCCAGTTTTTTCCCCTTTTCCCTTCTTTTGCCATTCATTTTCTCACTTTTCCCTCCATCGCTACTCTCATATTTCCTTCCTTCTTTCCCATATCCTCATTTTTAAGCTTTTGTTCTCAGTGTCATTATTTTCAATGTTTTTCTCTTCCTCCATTCTTGTTTTTTCCAGTCTTTTTCCCTCCCACTTCATTCTTTTCTTCCTTTTCCTCCATTATGACTCCATATTGTCTTCTCCCTTCCCCCATTCGTATTTTTTTTCCCTCTTCTCACCTCGCCTCGGCTTTTTTTTTCTTCTGCCTTTCTTTTCCCCAATATATTTCCCTTATCTTCCGATCCCCCGCCTTCTTTGATTTTATCTCGCCATTTCTCTCATTTTTCTTTTGAGAGACAATATCTTTTGGCAGAACTGGAGCCATTTCATCCTATTTACTGCATAAAAAAGCCTGGTCATCACATTCTAAACAATGGTCCGTGAACTGAACTCTGTCTGTCTGTCTGTTTCTCTCTCTCTTTCTCTCTCTCTCTCTCTCTCTCTCTCTCTCTCGGACCTACTCTTCCTCTCCTTGTTTTCTTACAAATTCATACCTTTTTCCCTTTTTCCCATGTCCTTCTCTCATTATCACCTATCACTCCTTCCATCAGTACCACTCTTTATTTCCACCATCATTCGTTTTTCCTTTCTTACTGTGCCCTTTTTTCTTTAGCTTTCTCCATGCTTTTTATCTGTGTTCCTCTCTATCCCACAGTTTTTCCTTGTCACCCTTTCTGTCTTTATTTCCCTCCTCTCTTTGTCTGTTCCTCCCCTCATTCCTCTCACTTTGTCTTCCTCCCCTTACTCCCTTTCCCCTCTACGTTGCCCTCATCCTTACCCCTCCTTTTGCCTTTCCTTCTCTGTCCAGTCATTCCCTTGTTTATCCCTTCGTCTCTACATCATATTCTTTATTTCCTGTCTCTCGTGGTCACTTCTTTTCTTTATTTCCCTAATATTTACTTCTCTCTCAATCATCATCTACCATCCCTCCCATTATGTCCACCTCTGTTATTATTATTATTATTATTATTATTACTATTATTATTATTGGTATTATTATCATTATTATTATTATTATTATTATTAGGAGCAGCAGCAGTAGTAGTAACAGTAGCAGTAATTACAGCAGTATCATCATCATCATCATCATCATCATCATTACTATAATTATTCCCTTTTACTTCTCTGCCCTACCTGTGTTCCTCACCTCACTCACCATTGAGGACATGGACCCGTAACGTTGCTGGCGCCGTGTTGGAAGGTACACACGAGTAATTACCTGTGTCCGAGGCTTTGGCGTCCTGTGGGGGAGAGAGAAAAAAGGGTATTGAGAGTACTGATGCATGTGGTAAGTCTGAGAGAGAGAGAGAGAGAGAGAGGGGGGGGGGACACGAGGGGTTTGAGAACGAGAACTTGGAGGTGTTTCATTTTCCCCCGAAACAATTAACAGAAAAGCTGCCTCACCGTAGTTCTACCAGACTCCTAGATTACACTCTCTGGAAATTAATCCTTCTCTCATCCCAGTTCCCACATTGCAGACACTGGCTGTCGTGAAAGGTATTTTCCCTCAGTTCATCTGAGAATATACAATTTTTTTACGCATTTTTCCTTTATCAATTCGCATACCGAGATCAGTTTCCTAATCCAGTCCTCTATTTCGTTCTGTAGACTGTTATTATGGTTTTTATTATGTTTTGTGGAATAAGGACACAGAAAGCACTAATGAACACCACTTCTGTAAATTATAGACTTTCATCTTATTACATTATCTGAGGCTACTTCCTCGTCTTGAATGCTAAGCTGTAACACAAGAGTGACAGTAAAATATAACGTTAGTCACGAAGCAGTGCTGTGGAAAGGATGTAGAGCCATAGCAATGTATTTATTTATTTATTTATTTTTTTGTCAGTCAACTACATGAAGTAAGCTGCAAAAGGACGAGAATCTGGGACACGTTAAGGTGAATGAACAATAATCATTTTCTTCAGCATGTCTTATCTTATCAACCACTGGTCCCACTTGTGCTAAATCAGAGAAATTTTGTTAGCAGACAGAAATAATTTTAAAAGAAGGAACGGAGAGCAACGCCTCCAAGTGGTGACAAGACTGAGCTGCCTAGATACATATTCGTCCCTCTGTCCTCTCCTTGTCCTTTGAGCGGAGGATGGTGGACTTCAGGTAAAGGCTAATTCATCCTGCAGTCTACTGTGTTTACGCTGAAGTGAGCCTGAAGCTGAAACTACAACAACAACAACAACAACAACAACTACTACTACTACTACTAAAAAGAAATATAAAATAGTAGTAAGAGGCTCAGAAGAGACTAGAATAAAGAAAATCATTTGCTGAGAGACAAATGTTCTTCCCCCTCTCTTTCTCCCCGTCGCGCCTCATAAAACACGTCTTCACCTCGTCTTGTCATTACCTCATTACCACCTAACGACTCTTTCACCTCACACACGACCTGGCTGCTGGGGTGGCCTCCATTACTTCTTACTCTTTCTCCTCCTACTCATTTTATTAGTTTAAGTTGCAAGATTCTGTATTCATTCCTTTGCTTTGCTCTTTTTACATTTACCAATTTATGTGCACTGTATACGTATCTTATTTATTTCATTATTTATTTATTCATGTTGTAATATATGCTACTTTACTACTTCTCTCTGTGAGTAAAAGGAGAGAATGAACCACTAAAAGTTTCGACGAAAGAAGAAAACATTTTAAACTTGGAAAGACAGAGACATTAAAACTGAATCTTTTACTGTTATCCTTTCTTCTCATAAGAACTTAATATCTTCTCAGTTTTATCTGGGATGATGATGATGATGATGATAAATTGAATTCAGCTGTGCAATTCAACGATCCTTTCAGCATTCCTCATAGGCCTACCAATCAGTACGAGAGTTCTTACGCTAAATAGAACTGTCTTTCAATAATATAAAAATGTCTTGTTTTACGTGTACCTCCATTCCAAGAGTTATTTAATCGAGGGGAACAGATTAGTTCAAGATTCTTCCCGTCAGCACCGTTTAACCCTCTCACCTTTCCAGACAACCCACTCTGAGGGTAGGAATAAGATTTTCATGTCAATGTGAAATAATCCATCACGATCCCCAGAATATAAATCCCGCTCTTCGTCTTTCTACCGACGCGTGATTTCCTTCAGCTCTAGGATTGCCGTGGTGTATGTTATGAGGTCTCCTTCCTAAGAAATATAAACAGACTGTAATGTTGGAGAACACAGGATAAGAAATGTGTTTAAGCTTAAGAAATTTAGTGAACACGGCAGCTGGTCTGAGGATAAAACTAAGATTTGCGTGTCTATGCAGGTTAATCCATCACGATACCCACGATAAACCTTCGCCTTAAGTCTTAAACTGTCATACCAGTTGATTTCCTGCTCGTAAAACAATCCTGGAGACTTCAGTGGCTTGTTCTTTTACTTTCGTGTGGCATCTTACGTCTATATTGTTATCTTAATAATAATAATAATAATAATAATAATAATAATAATAATATCACCATCCATAGCCATCTAGGGCTGTTGATACGAAAATTGTACAATAAAAGAAATCTGTATATCTGTCAGTCCATGTCCGCAGAAATGTATTTTCAGGAATCTACATGCCAAGCGGTTCACGCATCTTAAAAAAAAAAAAAAAAAGAAAGAAAAAGAAGAGTAACTAGCAAAAATTCCATAAGTGTATATTCATTGCATGGTAGTGTTTACCTCTATCGGTTCCAAAGTGTTATTTTTTTTAGTTTACTTTTGCGACTCCCAACTATTTTATTCATATTAAAAAAGGGGGAAAAAAAAACTCGAATTTACTCTGTTAATGAAGGCTGCAATAAGTCTCTCTTAAGCTGTATGAAATGGTCTGGAAATATCAGGAATGAAATAACACAAAGGCAGCATCCAAGTAGAGGGATTAACGGGTCGACGAGAAGCCTTACCGAGTCTTTTGAATGGAAGCCGCTTCGTTCCCGCGTTCCGAACCCTCATTTCAGCACTCACATTTTCTGAGGGAGGCATCACAGCTCTTAACCATGCCACTATCAACAAAGCGATAATAGTGACAGAAGCAAACCTCTTTCGTAAAATCGTGTTTATCTGATGCAAAACTGTTTCTGGTCGTGAGTTAATTAGAACAGTTTTAAGAAGAAGCGTCGCATCTCTCAAACGTGTACCTCTCGTCAAAGTGATCGTATTGTGACATAAGCCTCTTTCGCAAAATCGTGTTTTTCGTCCAGTTACTTCAGGGTACGAGTGAGAAGAGTTTTAAATCGTTGACAGTCGGTAGAGGACAAAGAAAATCTGCCATAATTTTTCGGCTACAACGAGACGGAAACAAAGATAGATGCGGCGCCAGATTAGTAAACAAACCCGTACAATCCTGTGACGCATATTTCTGTTTACTCTCGCCAGCACTAGCCGATTGTACGCAACTTATGAAAGCCCTATTGTAGTGTAGGGGTTAATAAAGGCTGTATGTAACCCCTTCAATTCGACCAGTGTACACTAAGTCAAATACAATCGTCCAAGATAGCAGAACTAAAAGACTGATCTGAAGTCTTACTGAAACATGCTGGATATCTTAATTGACGCTGCTTCGTTCGCACATCCCCAAGTCTTGATATTATCATCATTTTCTCTCTTATGACCGATAAAACTTGATTTTCGTTACTGCTACGATAAGGCAAGATGATTATAATGTGCTGAAAGTGAGTAAGTGAACCTGAGAACTTTAATAGTGAAGTGAGTGTCAAAGCCTGAGTACTAATCCTGTCAAAGATTAACCCTCACGAACAATACAACTCTTAGTGCTTATTTCATCTCACGTAAGACAGTATTCATCTGACAGTGGCGTATGAACCTGAGAGTTTTAATACTGAAGTGCATATAATAGCCTTAGTACTACAACCAGTGAATTCTTTTAAACGGGACAGCCCTCGTGTGATTTTCCAACTTACTTAAGTCGATCTTATTCATCTAAATGTTAAGACAATTTTAAATCGTTGACCAATAGTGGAAGACAAAAGGAGTCCAGCCATCGTTTTCACGTAATACGAAAAATATCCCCCTTTGTTCTGGCGGTCTGGCCTTGAGAGCGAAACGACACGAGCGAGCGATGATAGTGGGTGAGTACTAGCAATTTCCTTTGTGTTGTCTAAGGATTTCGTGCAATTCCTTTGTGAATAATATATGGTTAAAGTGCTGAATTTGATGTGCGAGTCCAGGGACCGGACAATGGACATGGTACGGGTCGCAACATGGCATGTAAGGGGTGCGAATGATGAGGTGAAAGAGAGAGAGATTGTCCAGGTGCTTGAGGGTGCGAAAGTGGATGTATGTGGAGTAACTGAAACTAAATGGAGAGGTGAGAGTGTGAGAGAATGGGAGTATGGATGGGGTATATGTGCAGGAGTAGGTGAGAATGAGATGGCAAAAGAAGGAGTGTGTATTGTTGTGAGTAAAAGATGGAAGAAGAACATAAGAGGGTATGGATCAGTTGGGTCAAGGATTGTGTTGGTAAGATTGAAAGTTGGAATACAAATGTGGGTGATTGTGTTCGTTGGAATACAAATGTGGGTGATTGTGTGCGTGTATGCGCCAACGCAAGATCGTGCAAGCAGAGTGAGAGAAGAGTTCTGGACAAATGTGGAAGTGTGCATGGAAAAGTTTGGAAGGATGAGAGAGCGTTTTTGATCGGTGATATGAATGGTAAAGTAGGGAATGTGAAGGTGGATGGAATAGTTGGTGAGTGGGGTGTGCCTGCAGAGATAGATGAGAATGGCAGTGCGTTAGTGGACACTTGTGCCGGGAGTGGGTTGGTGATAGCCAATACCCTCTTCAGGCACAAAATGATCCACAGGTATACATGGTGAGTGATGAGAAGAGTGGGTGGTGAACTGAATGAAAGGAAGGCAATGATTGATTATGTGTGTGTGAATGAAAGGATGCGAAGATGTGTAATAGATGCAAGAGCTTATAAACGTTGGGGGAGTGGACTTTCTGACCAATACTTGGTGGTGGCCAGTATCAAGATCCAAGCAAGATGGAGAAATAGAAGAAGGGAAGGATGGGAAGAAGGAGTACTTGCAAGGAGAGTGGAAAGGTCACAAGAGGATGAGAAAATGATAGAATATAAGAGAGAAGTAGTGGAACGATTGGGTAAATAATAACTGGTGCAGATGGGGGACGTGGAAGGTGTGTGCAAGATATTCACAGAAGAAGTATGTGCAGCATGTGATGTGGTGTGTGGGGTGAAGAGAAGACGAAGGGGGGTGCAAGGAACAGTGTGGTGGAATGAAGAGGTGAGACAGGCTGTGGCACAAAAGAAGAAAGCATACAATGAATGGATGAGAAATAGGGGCATGGAAGAAGTTGAGAGGCGGAAGAGAGAGTTATATATAGATAGGAAGAGGGAAGTGAAAAGATTAGTAAGAGAGAGTAAGAAGAGGGTGGATGAGAAATTTGGAAGGAATTTGAGTGTAAAGTGGAGGACCTGTAAGAAAATGTTCTGGAAAGAGGTGAAAAGAGTAAGACAGGGTGGAAGTGAAGTTAGCAGGGAAGTGAAAGATAAAAATGATAGATTACTGGTGGAGAAGGGAGAAAAAGTGAGCAGATGGAGAGAAGACTTTAAGGAATTGTTGAACATAGAGGATGGAAGTAATGCGAGTATAAGTGGCTGGGGAATGGCTGGGAGAAGGAGGGAGGTGAGAAGACAGGAAGAAATCAGTAGGATAGAAGTTGTGGAAGCAATGAAGAAAGTCAAAATGGAGAAAGCCCAAGCAATTGATGGAGAGTGTTGTGAAATGCTGAAGCATGGAGGAAAGATAGTAGTAGAATGGATATGGAAGATGTGCAGTTTGGCCTGGGAGGAAGGTAGAGTCCCAGAAGATTGGAAGTCAGGTATAATTATTCCCCTGTACAATGAAAAAGGGGAAAAAGAAGTGTGTGGTAATCATATGGGCATTTGTCTTCTTAGTGTAATAGGAAAAGTGAATGGTAGGATACTTATTGACACAGTTAGGGAAAGAACAGAGAAATTAGTTGGAGAAGAACAGGGAGGCTTTAGGAAGGGAAGAGGTTGTGTGGATCAGATATTCATTCTTAGATCTTTAGTGGAAAAGTTTCTAGAGAAGGGAAAGAAGTTGTATGTGGCTTTCATGGATTTGGAGAAAGCATATGACAGGGTGGATAGACAAGGATTGTGGAAAGCATTTAGAATATATGGAGTAGATGGGAAGTTGTTGAATGCTGTGAAGAGTATGTACGATGGTGCGAAGTCTGCAGTGCGTGTGGATGGTGAACTGAGTGAATTTTTCTCTTTGAAAGTTGGGCTGAAACAGGGATGTGTCATGTCTCCATGGTTATTCAATCTGTACATGGATGGGGTAATAAAAGAGGTACAAGGTGGGGCAGTGGATGTTGGAGTGGTCCTGGTGTGAGAGGGTGGTGTTTGGAAACTCCCTGTATTGTTGTTTGCAGATGATACTGTGTTGTTGAGTGAAGACGAAGGGGAGCTGCAAGGCTTGGTGGATGAGTTTGGGAGAGTGTGTAAGAAACGGAATCTAAAGGTGAATGCAGGAAAGAGTAAAGTGATGGTCAGAGAAATTACCAATATGCCGGGAATCGAACCCGGGACTCTCAGGTGAGAGCCAGGCAGCATACCACTACACCACGACCAGGTAAAAGTTAACTCACGTTGTCACAATCTTGTAACTAACGTCCCTCCGCCCCCACTGTGGGCATCAAGAGGATGAGTTAACCCCCTGGCACTCGGGCCAGGGGGTTAACTCATCCTCTTGATGCCCACTGTGGGGGCGGAGGGACGTTGGTTACAAGATTGTGACAACGTGAGTTAACTTTTACCTGGTCGTGGTGTAGTGGTATGCTGCCTGGCTCTCACCTGAGAGTCCCGGGTTCGATTCCCGGCATATTGGTAATTTCTCTGATGATTTTTCCTGTGAAAAAAATACAGGTTCTCTCTTCATTAAAGTGATGGTCTTTGAGAAAGGTGAAGTCAGTGAATGTACATTGAGGTTGGATGGTGAGGAAATGGAAAATGTGAGTACGTTTAAGTACTTGCATAGAGTGATGAGTAGGGATGGATGTTTGGAGGGTGAAGTGCTTGAAAGGGTACAACAAGGAAGAAAGGTTGCTGGTTCCTTGAAAGCAGTGATAAGAAACAGGGAAATGAGGATGGAAGTGAAAAAGTTACTACATGAGAGTATTGTGATACCAACTCGAACGTATGGAAGTGAAGCTTGGACGTTGTTGGAAGGACACAAGTCAAGAGTGGGAGCAGTGGAAATGAGTTATTTAAGAGGAGCCTGTGAAGTCACATGGAGAGACAGTCTGACGAATGAGGATATAAAGGAGCGTTGTGGTGTGGATGTGGACGTGACAGGAAGCATTAGGAGGAACACACTGAGGTGGTTTGGCCATGTGGAGGGGATGGAGGGTGAGAGACTGACAAGGAGAGTGTATGTGAGTGAGGTGGAGGGGGGGAGAGGGAGGGGGAGGCCGAGGATGAGATGGAGGGATGGGGTGGAGAGGTATATGAGAGAGGGGGTGTGAGCTGGGAGCAGGGCAGTGAAATGGCGGGGGACAGGACGACGTGGAGGCGATTTGTTTGTGGCCACCCCGTACGGGATTGAGGAGTCTGGCAATACATATATAGATAGATTATTATTGTTGTTGTTATTATTATTATTATTATTATTATTATTATTATCATCATCATCATCATCATCATCATCATCATCATCATCATCATCATCATAGTGACTGATGTTTTGAGAGTAGCAATTGGTGGACTTCGTCAGTGGTTGTCAATATAATTCATGTTTTTCTCACACTGCCAGATTATAAAAACCTCGTCATATCGTTCATACAGTGACGTATAATGTAACTCCTATCGCAGTTATCGTTCACTGCATTGGTAATATCGTTTCTTTAGTGTCACAGAAGGTGGAGAAATTATAAATGCGTGGAATCATTACATCTTTGTCCACTTCCTGTCTTCCGGTCTGGCGATCTCATGAGTTTGATTGACAGAAAGAGAGAGAGAGAGAGAGAGAGAGAGAGAGAGAGAGAAAGAGAATGAATGTGCCTGCGCATGTGCTGTCCACACACACACACACACACACACACACACACACACACACACACACACACACACACACACACACACACACACACACACACACACACACACACACACACACACGCACCTGTATAAGTAGGTATCCGCTGGTCGTATTTCCTCTCTCCGTAACCACAGTAATTCCGCCTCTGGGAGAGTCATAGTTCACTGCCTGTAGGGAAGAAGAGGAAAATAGTTTAGTTACCTCTCTCTCTCTCTCTCTCTCTCTCTCTCTCTCTCTCTCTCTCTCTCTCTCTCTCTCTCTCTCTCTCTCTCTCTCTCTCTCTCTCTCTCTCTCTCTCAGATAAGCTAAGGTGCCCGGTAACAGTAATTATAAAATGCCACAAAAATGTCTACTGAGGGATGAGGGTTAATTGAAAAAGGCTGATTATAAGAATTTTGACAGCAAAGTTAATTCATTGGATTTTGATGCAAGTAAAAACACCATGAGACCTTACAATCTTTATTTTTTTATTTTTTCACTCATTTTTCCTTTTCCACTTAGCCCAATCCAGCAGTTTTAATTCTATCCATATTTCCGTCAGACAGTCTCATTCCCTCACACATGTATGTCATAGGAAATGGATTTATTGAACCTATTACATAATGGATTTGGGGGGAGAGAGATCTATTAAACCTAACAATTGAACTTTTCCAAAACTCATCTTTCTCTTTTCCACCAAATAGACTCGCTCGTGTAATCTCACTCCTGCCTCTTCTGACCCATCTCGCCGGAAAAATGGCTCGCTGGAAGAGTTTGGGAGACTGTGAATGTAATAAAGATACGTGTGTGTGTGTGTGTGTGTGTGTGTGTGTGTGTGTGTGTGTGTGTGTGTGTGTGTGTGTGTGTCCTTGGATTGATGTCGCCGATGTAAACAGTGTCAGCATCGTAGAATATATACGATACGTAACATAAAGTGTATATTAAGTTGCTCTAAGAAGAATATTCTCGGAGGATGGGGTGTTACGAATCGCTCTAGGCCTACCAGAACTAGTCTCCGTATCTTGACACTCTCTTACTCTCACGTCACTCTAACTGTTGGCACCACTGCTTCACCTTGACACTGCTCATCTCTATCACCGCTCCTCCCCTTTCCTTCATCTCGTTCTTCTTTCTCTCTTCTTGGCCCTCGCTGTTCCATTTTGTGTTTAACGTACTAATCTCGTCATTCATTCCTTTTTACCCTGTCATCAACCTCAGTGCGCTCATCACCTCGTCATCTCAATTTCATCCTTTCTTAGTTCCCAGCACATTAATATCTACATTCCTTCCTTTTCATTCTATCTTAGCCCAGTGCGGTCTAAACTGGGTCCATCCATCAGCTATTTTTCATACATTTCAGGCTTTTTCACCGGCTACACTTTTGCACCTCCTTCTGTCGGACTCTAGTAATTTTTTCTACCTCAACTTTTACACCCCCACAGCTCTCTCTCTGCCATCAAGACAACACCCTCTACGTCCATCCACCCTCGTCTTCCACACTTCACTACTCTCCACGTCCACATTCCTCCACCCTACCATCTCCGCTTTCCTCCAGCCTCTCACACATCTCCGCATTCCCTTAGCCCATAATTCTTCTCTCTACACCTCCAATGTCGTCACATCTCTCTTCGTCCTTTAATTAGCCCTCTCTATATTCCTTCATACTCTCATCTTCACTTCTTCACCTAGAGCATCCTGCAGCCTAGTCGGTAATGTGCTTGTCTACCAACCCCTACAGTATTATCCTGGGTTCAGTCCTTCCCGGGAGACATTTAAGTGGATGTAGAGGTATACCCTTTCATGTAGCCTATTCCATGTTCCTATCCTGTCAAACTTCCCACGATTATAAATACCCCTTTATAGTCTTACAAAATCAACTCCACACATACCTCTTATTCAACCTCTAAAAATCCTTGCGCTCCTCTACTCATGCTCCTCCACCTTCACAATATTCACCTCCATATTCACTTTTCCACCTCACCTCCATATTCACTTTTCCACCTCCACCTGTGAGCTTACCAACACCCACCTTCATTTCCACACCCCGGCACCCCCTCACCAAGGCCTTTGTTGAAGTATCAGATAATGAAATTGGGTGGCACACTTCGCTGAAATCCCACCCCTCCTCCTGCCTTCTTGCTTACTTTCTTTTTTCCCTTTTCTTTTTTTTTCTCGTTCTTTTACTTCCTCCTCCTCTGTTTTCTTTTCAGTGCTTGCTTTACTCAGTCCTTCATTTGTTTAGATGCTTGCTTCTCTTTGTACTCTTCCCTCTCTCTTGTGTCATCGTTTCTTTCTTCCTAATGCGTTTCTTTCCTTTCTTACTTCCATCCCAAGCTCTGATTCTTCTTTTTTCCGTGTTCCTTCCTTTTCTTTTTTCTTCTCCTTTTTTTTCTTTCGTTTTTTTCTTTCGCTCCGTACCCTACTTTCCCTATTTCCCTCCCTCCATTTCCCCTTTACTACTTCCTTCTTTCTTTTGACCCTTACTCTTTCTTCATTTGTTTCCTTTCCATTTCTTTCTCCTCTGTGCTTTCCTTCCTTTTCAGCTTTCCAGCCATCCTACAGTCCTTAGCAGTCGTGCTTCTTTTTCTCACGCAGTTCATTTCGTTTACCTGTCACCTCTTTGGGTAAACTCTCTCTCTCTCTCTCTTTCATTTTTTTTTTATTTCACTCATCTAAGCCTGCACATTATCTCTTCCCCACTCTCCCCCTCTCCCATTTTCATTCCTCCCATTTTTTCTCACTTTTCATCAGCGTATACTTATCTTGGAATTTGAAAATGTGAGTACGTTTAAGTACTTGGGTAGTGTGATGAGTAAGGATGGAGGTTTGGAGGGTGAAGTGCTTGAAAGGGTACAACAAGGAAGAAAGGTTGCTGGTTCTTTGAAAGCAGTGATTAGAAACAGGGAAGTGAGCATGGAAGTGAAAAAGTTACTACATGACAGTATTGTGATACCAACCCTAACGTATGGAAGTGAAGCTTGGACGTTGTTGGAAGGACATAAGTCAAGAGTGAGAGCAGTGGAAATGAGTTATTTATGAGGAGCCTGTGGAGTCACATGGAGAGACAGGCTGACGAATGAGGATATAAAGGAGCGTTGTGGTGTGGATGTGGATGTGATAGGAAGCGTTATGAGGAACACACTGAGGTGGTTTGGGCATGTGGAGAGAATGGAGGGTGAAAGACTGACGAAGAGAGTGTATGTGAGTGAGGTGGAGGGGGGAAGAGGGAGGGGGAGGCCGAGGATGAGATGGAGGGATGGGGTGGAGAAGTATATGAGAGAGGGGTGTGTGAGTTGGGAGCAGGGGAGTGAAATGGCGGGGGACAGGGCGACTTGGAGGCGATTTGTTTGTGGCCACCCCAAACGGGATTGAGGCGTCTGGCAATAGATAGATAGATACTTATCTTTTCCCTTCCTCGACCTCTCCCTCACCCTTCCCCTCTTACAATTTCTATTTTTGACAGTCAAGTATTCTTTCAGTAACAGCAAATACCTATCCAGATCCAACTCATCGTGCCTTTGCAGAGTCAACAGTTGGAATTTCAACCTGTATTTGCCAGTTTACGTAATATGTACAATAACTCTCCTTGATTTTTAGTGGCATCAGTCTTTTGTCAGGGACTGGAATAAATGTCAACGAAAGATGAAAATATCCAGTCTCTCTCTCTCTCTCTCTCTCTCTCTCTCTCTCTCTCTCATATTTTCTTTCACTTCCCACCTCCGTTTTCGTTTTACATACGTCAGGGCAAACTCATCTAGACCTAACCCCTCACATTTTCTTTTTTTCCCTCCTTCCCTCTCTCATTTCATCCTGTAATACTTATACATTTTCTTTCCACTCCATCCTCCTCATTCTTTTCCTCTCTCACAGTTTCTCCTCTTTCTCACAATTTTCCTTTCATCCCTTTCACATTTTCTCCTTTCCTCCTTTCTCCCATTTTCTTTATCATCAGCATAACTCATCTAGACGTAAACAATCCTTATCATTCTCACGTCACGCTTTCTCTATATATTTCACTTACTGTATATTTTGTCTCATCATTACGGTATATTCAGCCGACGTGACCTATATCTTTTAGACCTTTTTTTATTTTATTTTATTCTTATTTTTGCTTTTCACTTCCTCGTCTAGTTGTAATCCCTCTTTTCTCTCTCTCTCTTCCTTCATCATGAATCATTTTTCACTTTTTTCCACTCACAACCCATGTTTTCTCCTTCATATCTGCATAACTCAACTAAAATATTTCTTACATACACCACTTAATAGATTGTTACTTTGTGTGAGAATTACAGGCCTATATTTATAAAATTTCACTCATTCCCACGATCTTGACGCTTCACATTCAGTATTTCACCATCTCACACACCGTTCACCTCCATATTCACTTCCTCTTTTACCTCTCCTTTCACTTCCCCATTGACATAAATTCGCCTCCGTGTACACTTTTCTTATCTCCATATTTGCCTCCCTTTTCATTCTGATGTTCATTTCTGTATTCACTTTCATATTCATTTTCTTCTTCATCTCTCAAATTACTTCCCTTTTCATTCCTTCAGTCCTACACGACTCTCACTCAGAAATACACCTCTCGTCCCCCTCGCTCTTCCCCTCCCTCTTCCCCTCCCTGCTCAGCTCTGCATTATTCATCTCTACGTGGCTTACCTGCAGACCTCGCTAATACCACCTAATCATAAAATCAAACACCCTTGTCATTCGGCTTACGTCCTAACACATATACCAAGTTTATCCCACCTTGCTTTTCAACCATTTTAACTTCTGTAGACCGAGGAGTTATTGCATGTTATTTTTTTATTTCTTCCAGATTATTTTACTCATGAGAGATTTCGAAAAGAGGATAATTGATAAAGTCTTCATTAGCCTCTTACTAAATGACTCCCCTAAAGGCAAATATACCGTAACTTAATATACGCATTCCGAGCAGATGGATTAACAAGACACTGTACACCTCGCAAGAAAGGTTAAGGCCACAGAGCTTCCCCTCCCTAGATCTTAAGCCCGTGGTGGTTATCTGTCTTTATGGGCTTCGTGAAGTCGATAGGCGTACACGTTTTAAATTAAGGAAAAAAAAATAAAACAGGAGGGTAAAGAAGATGGTCGGAGAGGCTAGAGAAATGTGTGAACCAGGTGGGACTGGTAATTACTGACAGGCTAATGAGTAAGGGCACGGGAAGTAATAATGTATGGAGCTAAGAGGCTTTGCATGTCAGGTCACGAGGTGGGACTAATTATTTTAACTGAGGAAGTGAGAGAGGTGTGAATAATTGATTATATTAAGAAACAGAATGGCATGGTAGCAAAAAACTAATTAAACAATACATAACCTTAAAGACTGAACATGCCTACTTTACCTGGGGTATGGAGACAAGTGTGAATAATAGATGATACTGTATTAAGAAACTGCAAGACATGGTAGCACAAGATATTTCATTTTTTCATTCACTCATCATCCAATCCTACGTTGCCCCATGAGGAGCGTATGAGCCCGGGGCTAGGCATGTTGGTCCTGACATTTAAGATGAGAGTGACCAGCCTCACTCATCCCTGAGTGGCATTACGTGAGCAATAAACCCCAATCACCCCTTGGATGTAACCTTCACCGGCTCAATCCGATTGGAGCTCCATAATTACCCACTAAACCACGAGGCGCCAAAATTTGGTTATATGGTTACCACCCAGCGTAGTAAATGGTTTCCTGGTGTACAGCACATGATATAAACGTAAAACTGAACATGTGTCTATGTTTTAGGCTGACCACGAGACCTTTAGGCAGGGCTTATTTCCATCAGTCTTTTCACACATAGAACTGAAATATGGTTAGGTTACGTGTTCCATATATTTAAGACTACAGTGACCAGTTTCTTGTTTCTGAGTGATGCTGTGCGAACTGGTAAAGCCAAGCCAACCTTCGAATGAAAAACTTGTTGAAGGTCATTCGGTTTAAGGGCCGTAATCCACTAGATTACCAGGCACCCAGTTGGCTGTATGATTTCTGAGTTCCAAGTGAGTTATGAGGTAAAGGTAATGGATTCCGAAAGACCTGGATATCGGAATTATTTCTGAATGTGGCTATCCCTTTCATCATTTGCCTTTCACTCTATATTCATTTCCACTGTAGCTGCAAATTTCGCTCTCTGTCTTGTTACTTTCCTCCTTTTTCCTCTTTCATTTTCCTGACGCCCACACCAGTTATACCTATGTGACTGTCCTTTTTTCTTCCAACGCTCCTCTTATCTTTCCCCACAGCTACAATACCAGCTCTTAATACTTCTCTCACTCCTCCTCATTCCTCTTCCAACATTCTTCTTGTCTTCATTTTCTTCACGCCCACACTAATTCATTATACTCGCGCGCACACCGGCATCCCCCATCTTCTCGTGAAACCTGCATTATCCTTCCTCCTTTTTTAATTATTTACATTACACGCACACATTATTCTTCAAACCATTTTCTGTTCCACACACTAATATTTTACCTCTTTTTCTAGTATATTCTTTAACCTACATCAAAATTTCCTGCAGCTTTTTACCTTTACATAGCTTATTGCCTCATCGTCATATCCCCAATTTGCCTTCATTTTACACCTCAGTGTTCGCTTTTTACATCAATGTATTTCTCATCCTACATCGCTGAACTTACCACTTTAATGTTGTTCCTCTGACCCCTCACCCTTCACCTTTCCTCTCGTCTCTTAATCACTTCGCGCATCTGCTTTATTCCTATTTAATTCTTGCTATTTTCAGACGCTCTCACTCAGCGTCAGGAGATTTTTTCGAACTAGAGGAGGCAGACACGGCTTTTATTAGCCCCTTGAGAGCAAAACGCCTTTCCTGTTATGTAATAAGGAAGATATCCTCTGTTATACAGGTTAAACTGTTTCTCCTTCATACCTCGTACTGTGTGTTTTGTCATTATAATACCTCACGTTTACCTCGTACTGTGTGTTTTGTCTTTCTAATACAACACGTTTCACAATGTAATCTTAAACTTTATAATAAATGTCAGCCTGTCACTCTAATAACTTCCTTTCCACATTCACAACCAACTTTCCACACTTTAATCCTCACTCCTTATATCCAACTTTCTCTGCTAGAAATGTTTCCACTTTTTTGTCTCAGTTTTACCCTTGTGTGGTTCAGTGCCAACAGGGAATAAATGTCAGAAATCATTCACTGTTTTTTCACTGCAGTGCCGTCCATTTCACCACAGCACACGCATCTCCTGCATCTCACTTTCACATTACCGTCTCTCACGCACCTCGCCTTCATAATTCTCTCACCTCACACATGTCACTCTCACCATTCATTCCATACCTCTCACCCTTCTCTCGGTCTCACCTCTCACTCTGTTCCTCCCATTCCCTTACAAACTTTCGCACCTCTCGCCCCTCAGCTGAAACCCCTCACCTCTCTCCGCCCTCACCTCTGCCCCCCTAATCTCATACTGTCTCACTTCTTACATCACATCCTTGACCCCTGACCCCTAACCCGTCTTCCTTCACCTCTGTGCCATTACACCTCTCACCTCCCACATCCCAATCATCACCCCTTACCTGTCACTCCATACATCACACCTTTCATTCCTCTCCAGTTTCACATTTAACCCTCAACACTTCTCACCTCTCTCAGGATTTACCACTCATTTCACACATCATACCTTCTCATCTCCCTTCTCTTACAACTCACCCTTCACCCATCCTCCATCTTTCACCCCTCACTCCCTTACCTCGTCATTGTGGTACCATATGATGTAGGCAGGAGGCTCAGGTGTGTGGCTAATGAGGCAGGTGAGGTTGATAGTCGAGCCCATGTCCACGTGCATGTCAGGTGCCCCGATGATCGCTGCTTGAGGCGCCGCTATGATGGAGAGAGAGGGAGAAAGAGGAAAGCTTGATATGTGAGTGACGGAGGATAGAGAGCGCGAGAGAGGGAAATGGTGGCGAATAATGGGAGCGAAAGAGCAAGAGAGAGGGGGAAGAGCAAGTTAAAGGGCTGAGAGTGAACTAGGTGAGAGGGTAGAGAGATGGGAGGAGGGGGAGGGGGAGAAAGGTGAGAACGAGCTAAGAGAGTAAACATGTGGGATTAAGCTGGGAGAGGGTGGGGGAGGGGTGCGACTTGCCTTAAATGCGGCGACGTGCTGAATAATTTAATCCTGGTGTTTCTAAACTATTGGTTTCGAGCAAGAGGTTAAGTACGTCCTTCATTAACTTCATCAGTAGAAGAGGATATTATCAAATTGAATAACCTTATATAAAAAAAATGACGCCCTCAGAGCGAAAAGACTATGATACATGAAGGAGTAACAGTACACCACGTTTAAACATTACCAAGGGAGAATCACAGAGCTTCCTAACCCATATTGATACAGCCCTTGACAAGACAAGACAGAGCTACAGTAAGGTGAGACGGGGCTGGAGGGAGGGAGAAAGTTAATTACCAAGTTTAGGGTAGCAGTGTAAGGCGTTGTGTTAGGAGAGAGACTAATTTTGAAGACAGGTGTGCGAAGATGATCCTGGGAGATAAGGAGCACCTGGGAGAAAGTGGTGAGAGGAAGAGATAAGCAGGAGAAAGGAGAGGAAGTTAGCTAGTAAACAGACTGTGTATGCTGGGTGTTAGCAAGAAGGACACTAATTTACAAGACAGTTGTGACAAGATGTGTTTAGGAGATGAAGAGACCCTGGGTAAGAGGTGTAAGAGGAGAAGGAGGTGATAAGCCGAATAGGTATTAAGAAGATCCCAAACTGAGGTATCAATGTAAGACTGTCCGATACGATATTATAAACTATTTTAGGAGATAGCTGTGTAGATATATGTTTGGAGATAAGGATAGTTTGGAGCAAAGTGAGGAGGAGCTAAGCCTAAGGAGTGTCAAGAAGTTAGTCTCAGGCACATAAGTTGAAGGGGGGAGAGGGGAAGAGGTTTGTTGTGTTAAAGTAGACGGCGCTAAAGACGATAGCTATGAGGAGAGGATATCTTGCGTGAAAGTACGGAGATGAGAAGGTAATCCAAGGAGGTGCTGTGGGTAAGTTAACTGAAGAGGATGATGGTGTGTTAAGGTGGAAGTTAGCTCAGAAAACGTTATGATGGTTGTTGGGGTCAGAGTGTTAGTAACTTAAGGAAAATTAGAGTGAACAAGAGTGCACACACACACACACACACACACACACACACACACACACACACACACACACACACACACACACACACACACACACACACACACACACAGAATTATGGTATATTAAATACATGGAATGAAATGGTACACGGAGTATTAGAGTTATAAAGCTGAAAACGAAATGAAGCAACGGAACCGATTCCCTTGTCGACCACGAGACCTTTGTTAAATCTAGAACTTAAAAGGGGATCTGGAATAATAAGTATATACATGCTTGTGCTCGTATGCCGTGCTCTGGAAGAATATTTTTTTTTTTTTTTTTCGATCTTGATGCAAACAAATGGGTTTTTAGGCAGCATACCCCTCTTTCTCTCCCCCGCCAGATCACACCATCGTCGTCCCCGAAGTCAATGAACAATTTATGTCAATGCAATGAACAGCATCCCAAAAGAGCGTAAATTAAAAGGCAATATACAGTAAAGGATTTGGTGCTAGGATTAAACATTTGTTGCTCCCGGACTCAATTAGCGTGAGTGTGTTAGCCCTGTCTGACTATTAAGCTTTAAATGTGGCCTCGTACGATGAAATGAAACCTGATAAAGAAGGCAGGAAACGGAAAACTCTACGTGAAACAGGCATGTAAAGTAGGAGACGAGGGAACTTCACGGTATGTTTGGGTTATGGAGGCGAGAATGGGAGTACCCTGGGGAGGTGGGGAGGTGTGGGATGCGGAGTTTGAGGGAGTTTGTGGAGTGTGAGCCGATAAGATGGGGAGAGACGGAAGTTAGCATGGAAGATATTCATGGGAGGATATGTTGGAGGTTGATGGGATCTGGGAGGTTGAGGGGATTTGAGAGAGAGAGAGAGAGAGAGAGAGAGAGTGTGTGTGTGTGTGTGTGTGTGTATGTATGAGTGTGAGTGTGAGAGTCTGTGTCTGTGTGTCGTTAGATTTAGGGATTTCAAGTGGGATGTTGTTCTGGATAAGTTAGTTGATGGTGTTATGAAGAAGTTAGCGGGAGATATCTGCTGCTAAGTAAGTTAAGAACACGAAGAAGCTCTTTGTGGGAAAGAATTTAACTGAGATTGTACTTCGACAAAAGGCTTATAGTATTTTGTGAAAGAATTTAGCTGAGATGGTGTTCGGAATAAGCTTGTTGAGGATTCTTGGAGTAAATTTGCTGAGGATGTTCGGAGGAGTTAGCTGGGATTGTAAAAAAGTTAGAAGAGGGTATTATAGTCATTTTACGTAGGAAGAAGCTTGGACGATGACATGGATGAATGGTTTAAGATGAAGGAATTTGACTGGGATGGTGTATGGGTTTAGAAAGTTGATACGAGTCATTTAAGATTAGATTAGTTGAAGCGTTAACTGAAAGGACTAAAGAGACGAGACGTATTAATTTTTAGGTGGCCTTAGGAAGATCCCGATCACCTTTTCTTTGGCAATTAATTTTTGTCATTTTATTTTTTCAGTATATTTTCAGTATGATCTTTCATGTGCCTTTTTTTTTTTCATGACGTCACGGTGTACACAAATAGCACACGAGATATTAATTTACCGTAAGTAGAAATAATTTAGAGTGAACAAGATGGGTCACGGGGATGCTTTAGTGAGCACGTTGTTTGGAAGGAGCTCAAATGAGATAAAAAAATGATAGAGGAGATTAAGGGAATGGCAGGCCGTAAAAGTAATTGGCAGGGTAATGAAACGTGTGTGTGTGTGTGTGTGTGTGTGTGTGTGTGTGTGTGTGTGTGTGTCCGTCCAAGGCGTAAAGAATGAGATAGAAGGGTGTAGGCAAAATATATGGAAGGTGTGAGTGTTGGCACAGGTGGTCATGAATAAGTCGAGGCGGTGATGAATTGACCACGTAGAAAGGTAAAAGTGAAGAGTTTTACACACACACACACACACACACACACACACACACACACACACACACACACACACACACACACACACTGGGGTACTTGGAGAATACGATGAGTACTCAGAAGTCTAATGGTACACAATAGAAAAAATAAATTAATTACACTTAATTTATGGATAGATACAAATTTAATGAAATATGAACCTTAATGGGAAATCTATTGAATCGCAAAAGTTAAAAGAAAAGTTTAGAAGTCAGGAACCTTAAAAGAAATCTATTAATCGTGAAAGTCAGTCAGAGAATTTAGTAAGTTACGGGCATGGGGTGCAAAATAACACTAACCAAACCAAGTTGATTAAACGGAGAGAATATTGGTAAAAAATACAGCTTCCTCTGAAGTAAACATTTTTTTTAATGCAAGAAAGAAGGAACCAAAGGCTAAGAGCCCACAAACCGTTCCGTCTAAGAAAAAAAAAATACAAAAGAGCCAAATTCAAGATCCGTTCATTTCGAGAAAATTGGATACACTGCGTTTGAAAGACTGGAGATCGTGGGAAGTAGGAAATACAGACAGAAGGAGACAGTTCCAGAGCTGACCTGTTGCATACATGAACAACTGGGAGTAACGGTCAACTCTTGCACCAGAAAGTTGGACGGAAAAATGATAAGAGTTTGCTGCTAGACGGGTGCTGCGTGCCCGTCATAGAGGTAGAGGGATACAAGTAGACAGTTCAGAGGAGCAGTGACCATTGTAGTAGCGATAGAAAAGAGATAATGATGCAACAGTGCGGCGAAGAGACAGAGGAAGAAGGGAGCCAGTAAGAGGAGGAGAGTTAATGAGACGAAAAGCCTTTGACTCCATCCTATTGAGAAGAGCTGTATGTGGGGAGCCACCCCCACACATGAGAGTTGTACTCTACGAATAAAACCAGTGTATAAAGTCAGCAACTGTACAGGAGTAAAGAAGGTAAGGAGTCAGCTCAGCACAGCCAGTCTCTTGGAAGCAGATTTTACAAGAGATGCAACATGGTTTTTCCAAGATTATTCCCGAGAGAATGAAACCCCAAGCATGTTCAAGGATGATGCAGGATTGAGCTGAATATTATTAAATTTTAGTGGGCATTCCTGTGGAAAACTTAATCGGATTGATAGGTGTAAGAACTGGGCCTTTGATGCATTAAAAACAACAAGATTATTTTTACCTCAGTCAGAGGTACAAGCCAAGTCAGACATTAGGTGTACCATAGTCTCATCCCTTGTTTGTTGAAGTAACTGCTGGGATGGACGTTGCGAGAACCGAAAGGAAATGTGAAGGGTGGAATCATCAGCGTATGAGTGGATAGGGTTAGATGTACAGCTTAGATGGTAATTGATGAGTAAAAATAAGAGAGTTGGTGATAGGACAGAGCCCTGAGGAACACCACTACTGATATCTAGGAGAAGAACGATAGCCGTCTACAACAGCAGCTATAGAACGACCAGAAAGGAAACTATAGATGATGGCACAGACAGAAGGATAGAAACCGTGAGGGGGCAGTTTGATAATTAAAGATTTACGCCAGACTCGATCGAAAGCCTTTGATATGTCAAGTGCAATGGCAAAGCTTTCGCCAAAGTCCCGAAAGAAGGATTACCAGGAGTCTGAAAGGTAGGTGAGAAGATCGCCAGTGGAGCGTCCCTGACGAAACCCATACTGACGATCAGAAAGAAGGTTGTGATAGGAAAGATGCTTTAAAATTTTTCTGTTAAGAATAGACTCGAGAACTTTTGAGACACAGGATGTTAAAGGAATTGGGCGATAGTAAGAGGATTGGGTATGGTCACCCTTCTTTGGGACTGGCTGAATGAGAGCAAACTTCCAGCAAGAAGGAAAGGGACAAGTTGACAAAGGCGAAAGAGTTTGCCTAGGCAGGGTGTAAGCACTGAAGCACAGTTCTTGAGGACAACAGGAGGGACCCCATCATGCCCATATGCCTTGTTTGTATCAAGGCCAGTGATGGCAGAGAATCATCTGCTGAAGAAATTTTCATGTCAGCCATGAGGAAGTCAGAGGGAGGAAGTGATGGAGGAACAGCACCGGAATCGTCCAAGGTTAAATGGGAGGAGAAAGTCTGAGCGAAGAGATCTGTTTTATCAGTAGAAGAAACAGTTACAGAGCCATCAGAGTAGAAAAGAGGAGGGAAGGATAATGAGGTAACGTTGTTAGAAAGGCTTTTGGCAAGGTGGCAGAAGGAGCGGGAAGAATTCGAGCTGGAGAGTTGTGAGCAGGTACGTCAATAAGAACTCAGTATAAAAGTAAATTAAAGCTATGTAGTTCCCTGAGAGTTCCCATGGATATAATGTCTGATAAGATGGAGACGTATCAAAGAGAGTGAGATACTGTGAAAATGTGTGGATGGTATATTTGAGGCCAAAGAGTAAAAAATTTAGTAGGAAAGTAGTTAAGTATGTGGAATTAAAACCAGCGAGTCTTCCCATGCTTAAAAAACGGAGTTATGAGATGGGTACGTGATACTAAACTTTCATTCATAGGGTTGAAATAAAAGAACGTGTTCGAGGCCACGAAGTGCGCGGTAGGGGAAAAAACGAAACCGAAAAAGAATACAGTGAGAGGTGGCCAGGAATAAGGAGCGGCGTTTATGAGACGGCTACGCAAGTAAATATATAACGATAATAAAAACCGAAAATTAAAGACAAACTATTTATTCCATGGGCTGAAATATGAAGACACGTTGGAGGTCGGCAAGTACACGTAAATTAGGAAATTAAGCAAAACAAATGGAATAAAAGGGGCGCACCCTTAAACCTGAAATTGGGAACTGAAATGCTGACCTCATTTTTTAACGCTGATTTTTCTGGTACGTGATGATGATGGAACACATTTGGCCTTTCTGTATGGCTGCTGACTGCATTCTGTATTATGGGATGCAGGCTAACTTACGATTCCTTCCCTATCGTAGCTCTTATTTATTATTGTAGTAAAGACTGGAAGAGAAGAGGACAAAATCTTCACCTACATCTTATCAATCCTGCAAAAATAAAGCATATTGACGATAGGCAGCTTGTGGTTAGTAGTGATTAATCCTTATTTCGAGATTCAGCTTGCCGTGTGCTCCAAGAGACGACATTATACCCTCTCAGATGTCACCAATTGGGCGCTAATATCCCCTGTCTGTATTGAGAAATTCTGGGAAACTCTAATTCAGGACAGGTGTAAAGATAAGAAAATATCCTTTCCCCTTTGAAGGTGTGATTCGCCTCTGGGAATTTTGTGCCACCAATATCAAACAATCTTGTATTCAGCTCTGGAAATCCCCTCAAAGGCAAATGGATCCATCTCACCTTAAAAAAAAATTAAAATAAAATAAAATAAAAATCATATTGTAACACACTTCCATCATTTTTAATTTCATTTCCTGTTGAATTCCTATTGGAAGACCTGTAGCTGTTTAATATAATACGTGGCCTTGTTATCGTCCTAAACTATATT
>NC_137063.1:49872947-49895447 GCF_032717465.1 Coenobita brevimanus | reverse complement strand
TCTCTCTCTCTCTCTCTCTCTCTCTCTCTCTCTCTCTCATCCAATCCCTTCTTGCCCTCCTAATCCCTCCCGTCTTATTTCCTTAATCTAACCCTCTCCATCTCTCTCTTCCTCGCATTCCTTACTCCGCAATCAGTCTCATTTAAATCCGTCCTAATCCATCCTCCCTTCTCACTCTCATCCAGCTTCCCCTCAGATAATGTTAACCTGCATTTGATTGGCAATTATGGCACACCTTTGACCTTTAATGAAGTGTTTGCCTTATCGGATGTACCTTCTGATGGTAAGAACAGAGCCTTGTCAGTCAAACGCATATTGGCTGAGGAACTGAAGCAGGTAAATTGAAAGTGGTTGATGGGAAAGGAGAAAACTGAAAAAGGATGAAAAAGAAAGAGATGTTAGTTAATCAGTCACAGAGAGAGAGAGAGAGAGAGAGAGAGAGAGAGAGAGAGAGAGAGAGATCAGGCAGAAGATGACAAAAATTCTCTTCCTCTCTCTTTTTCCCTTGCCGTTCATTGTTCTCCTTCCATCCCATATGGTGTTCTAACAAGATAAGAATATCAATAGTAATCTTTAGGGGAAAAAATGCAGTATAAAAGAGAAGGAATATATTAAAGGGAAGGAGAATTACCTCATAAAAATACCTTCTAGGTGGGGAGAGTAATAGGCCTTAGATAAGATTCTCATTCCCTACCTTATTATTATTAGTAACTTTAGTAAGCTTAATAGAGGTAACAGTAACAGTAGAAGCAGAAGTAGAAGCAGCAGTAGCAGTAGTAGTGGTAGCAGTAATAGACGGAACTAAACTTCCTCTTAGTAGCAGGAAGAAAATAAACTTCATCTTGGTAGCAGTAACAGGAGAAAATAACTTCCCCAGTCGCCACAACAAACTAACATTGGCCTCGATAATCAATACCAATCACCACCACACATTTCCCCCCAATACTCTCATCTCCTCTGCATTACCACACGCACTGACCTATCAATACCAAGGGCCAATAAACCCCTCAGCCTGGAAGGAGGGTCATGTCACCGAATCTCCCCTCCACACATCTTCAGGTTCTATCGGTAATGTTCCAAATTGACCTTGTGCAGTCGAAAGGCACGGATCTATTTCAACTAACAAATGATCTATTTATTTATCTATCTGTCTAACTCATTCCGTCTTGAACCATTACCCAGGCAGACTTTAAAAAAAAGCACATTCATTCATTTGGAGCTAGGAACGAAAAAAAAGAATGCCAGGATATCGAAGAGAAAATATCAGATTCCTCGCACTTTTGAAAATAATCTCATGCGTTGCTCTAGTTCAGACCCTAAGCCTAACTTTCTCAAAAAATAAACCCCAAAAGGAAATGGTGAAATAAGCCACCGTATTTTTCTGGCGCGTGTCTGATAGCCGAGAGGTGGTGGCGTAATGTATGGGATCTCGTGATATAACGCTGCCCGCGAGAATTCCCGTGAAATATTGATTCAGATTACGGGGTTCGGATCCGGTTATCCTGAGAGACTCCCTGAAATTTTTACGGCCGAGGGGACGGATTTGCAAATAAACTTACGTAAGATCCATTTTCTGCCTTTACTAAGAAGTTAATTTTACAAGGTTTACAAGGATACTTACCGTCGATTTTTGAAGCACGATCAAGTTTCTGTCTTAACAAGGACACTAATTTTTAAAAGGATTTACAAGAATATTTATCATCGATGTTTTTGTAGGATTCACAAATTTACAGTGAATTCAGTGGCATAAATATTTACATTTTACAGGATTCATAGGCAAATTGAAGTAAAATCGATTAATTCTCGTGGCAATAATTTCACTTCTGCAGGACTCACAGACAAGCATACTAACGATTCTGTTTCTGTGTGATTTACAAAGAAACTGACGATAGGGAGACATTAGTAATTTTTTTTACACGAAATCTATTACATAATGAAAGAAAGGAATTTGGAAGCCGAATGCTAATCTCGCACCAGACCCTTGGCAGCCATTTTCGTGACCTTGACCTTGGCCCCGAGTGCCCATTTTTCGAACTCGTCTAAAATTTTGGCTATATCTTGATAGCCTGAAGGTTTCATGCTGATTATACAAACCGTTCATGAGATATAATGATGCTAATGGCGGGTGATAAAAACTAGTAGACCTTTGGCAGCCATTTTGTCGACCTTGACCTTGACCCCGAGTGCCCATTTTCGAACTCGTCCAAGACTCTGGCCATATCTTGATATCCTGAAGGTTTCATGTTGATATCTCAAGCCTTTCATGAGATATAATGGTAACACACACACACACACACACACACACACACACACACACACACACACACACACACACACACACACACACACACACACACACACACACACACACACACACACACACACACACCGCTCGCTGGCGCAGTGGTAACGTTCTCGCATGCCATCTGGTAGACGGGAGTTCGCGCCTCGCTCAGGTTGCGAAAAGTTTCACTGAAGAAGTGGGTGGTTACTGTCCCCCTGGAGCAAGGGGACTGGTGTGTGGGTGTGTGAAGGTTACAGCCTTGCCCTTAGATCGGACTAGATGAGCTCTCAGCTCCCTTCCGGGAGGGTAAAATGCTGACGATCACGACCATCAAGCGATCCTGACCGACCCGGTGAATTACACACACACACACACACACACACACACACACACACACACACACACACACACACACACAGGTGCGGGCAAGAACATTATCGCACAGCCATCAAAATTACATCCAGATCCCGAAATTAATGGGTGGGAAAACGAAACATTCCAGAACCCAGCCCAACAGTCGACCTCCAGATCTTTCAATTGCCAGCTGAATATGCTAACCACTGCACCCACGGCTCCCCCCATATCTCAGCACCCGGACATGATCAGATTTTAGGGGAAACATTTGTCTTCGGCTTTAGTTCAGACCCTTTTCTCTCTCGTGTTTATAAAAGTTTAGACCTGAGTTGGGAATTTATGGATGTATATGTAAAGTTTCTATGTTTTTTTTTTCGTCAGTCGTTAATTTTTAGGGACCCGTTGCGTTGGAGAGAGAGAGAGAGAGAGAGAGAGAGAGAGAGAGAGAGAGAGATGAGTGTGTGTGTGTGTGTGTGTGTGTGTGTGTGTGTGTATCAGAGGCAGTGTAGCGAACAGTGTCGTTTTGGTGCTGAACATATATACTGAAATTCTGGGTGTAGGTGTAACGGCGGTAACGAACGAACAGCTGCATCGGTAGTAAAGTGCAGTTTTATTGGCACTAGACAAAGTTATCCTCTCGAATGTATGGCGAGAGGGTAAAACTGTACCTGTGGTGGGTTGTAGACGCTTTATGGGTAGGTAGATAGAGAGGTAGATACATACGGAGGTAGAAAAGTAGATAGGTTGACCAAAGTAAGTGGCCAGAGAAATAGTTTGACAGAAAAAATGTTTGACTCGAACAGTGATACAGAGACCAATTCAAACTGTGTCTATAATGGGCTATAGATAATTATTGTCTATATAGGTAGGTGGACAGAGTAGACAGGCAGGTGGATAACTAGAAGGGATAGCGAGGTAGATCTATAAATGATGATAAAGTATTGCCTGTTTGCAACCTCCTCCATTGCGGTGGGCACGTAGCACCCGTTGGGCAGCGTACTCTCATTCCTTTTCTGTCCAGCCCTCTGATGCAAGAGGTGACCGATACGGTACTCTCAGTCCTTCATGTCTGCAACAACTCAGTCTGAATTTCCATCTGCGTATGATCCCCCCCCCAAAAAAAAAAAATAATAATAATAATAATAATAATTAGAACAATAATTCTTAAACGATATCCGATTCTGTACCTTGGGCTGACCTGTTTCTATTTTCGTATGTCAGTATAATTATCCGCCCTCAAGAAAGCACTTCAACTCCTTCCTCTTGAATTAATTTGCCATAATCACGTGGGAAGAGACGCTCAGATTACAGTTCTTTGACGTCACTGGGGTACGAATCAACGGCAGAGTAGTCAAGAAGCATAGTCTCTCTTTCTTCTGTATCGTAGGAGGTAGGAGGCTACTTGCAACGAAAGTACCGGGCAATGGGAACACGTTTACAGTTACAGAACAAATTACCTAACTGAATAAATAAAAAATTAAATCCCTAGGAATTCTATAAATACGTATAATTCTCTTTCCGCAATTACCTCACTTCTACTCCCACATGCAGACCTGGTACTGGAGACGCCCTTGGGTGATTGAGAGAGGTGGTTTCTCTGGCCAGTCACGTAGTGGAAGACGGACGCACGGCACATTACCCGGCCCACCGCTGCCAGAGCCTTGTCACATTAATCAACAGTGAGTCTCTTGGGCGGGGCAGAGAGACGGGAAGGAAACGGCAAGGGGAGAGGGGTGGTGGAAAGAGGGAGGGAGGAAAGAAAGGGGAACATCACACTAAACAAACACACCGAAGATGAAGGTCAACAATAAACAGTATGACACATGTTTAAAACGTCAGATGCATATTAGGAAGACTGGGAGAAAAAGTTATGAAATAAAGTAAGACAAATAAGTTAATGGAGGAACCCCAGCTTTCATGAGAACAGTAAGGGCAGCTTCTCACTAGTGCGTCTCCCGCCTTTTATATTCTGGATGTTGCTGCCACAAAACAATAAAGATAAGTAAATAAATAAATAAAGGTAAATTAGGCAGTGACAATAAAATAAATGATGTTCAGTGAAGGCCAAATTATCTAGTGTAATGTGGCTGTATGAGCAGAGAGTGTTAAATTATTCAGTTGAGTAAGGAATAAATATTACTTGTTCAATCGTGCTGCAAAGAATATTTCTCACAGGGTGCAAACATATGATTATTTACTGAATTACGAGCAACATTTAAGAGTTAAAAAGAAGCTCGGATAACTCTAAACAGAAAAACGAATAATTTGCCGTGAGTTGTAAATGAATACTAGAGCTGTGTAGATTATAAAATGGATTAACGCTGACATACTAACATCCTCAGGCTCTCACGCTCACTGTCACCTGATTAAAAATTACTCTCGTCACCTGGAATGCAGTGCTAGATTTGTTCCGACTGAGAGAAAGTCAAGTGTCATATAAAGAGAATCCAGTGCGATCATTCATAATATTATACCGGAAATCTGTTTAAAAATGATGGTACGTGGGCAGAAATTATGAAACTTCATCCTTTGCTAAAAAGAATGATAGAATTATATCGGTATTTTCTTGTGCCATAAACACGATGTAGTTCTCAATGTTACATCCTACGCGTTTGGCTATTATTCATTGTGTGTGTGTGTGTGTGTGTGTGTGTGTGTGTGTGTGTGTGTGTGTGTGTGTGTGTGTGTGTGTGTGTGTGTGTACCCCTAAGCCAAAATTTTAAGTTTCAGTACGATGACTTCTTTTTGTATTTAATTCTCCCTCCATCTAAATATTTTCCCAGGTCATGGGAGAATATCTGTAGTGGAGGGGTAAAGATAGTTACTGTATATATATATCCCCTCAGTTCAGGTATCTTTTCGTAAGATGAATCAAATAGTTTGGAGGTAATAAGATAGGCAGGTAAGAAAAAACATCGGCCGAAGAGGTTAAATAAGTCTCAATTTTAACACTAAGATGTATATTTCTATTACCTTCAGGAGGCTTCTGTCGCCGTTTTTTTTTTGCAGTTGTTTTTTCATAATACGCCTTCACATTCTCTTGTATATTATTTGCAACTAATACCGTCATGCTTTGGAGTAAACAAGAAATAATTTTTTTTTTTTTTTTTTTTTTTTTTTTGCCACATGTAGAAAACACGGGTGAGGATGCGGTGGTGCGTTGCCTCCTAAACCAAAGGGAAAATGGCACTTACAAACACACACACACACACACACACACACACACACACACACACATACATATCTATCTATCTATCTATCTATCTATATATATATATATATATATATATATATATATATATATATATATATATGTATATATATATATATATATATATATATATATATATATATATATATATATATATATAAATGGGTGATAAGCCTCTTGACCTAACCGAAGCATGAGGCATTTAGATAAACCTATTAAAATCAGTTCCGTACATTTAGTATTCCTCTAGACTGTCTCAGTTTTATCCGAAATTACACACAAACAACGACATTGTTATAAAAATGCATCTAAAGAAATATATGGATGTACGGGCAATGTCATATATACAGTAACACAGAGAAATTGGTTCAGACACAAGGTGGTACGTATGGAGTGCGTCTCTCAGTTACATAAGCGACTGAAAAAAAAAAAGTAACTGTTTACTTTATTTACGGCAGATGTGATGTCTCATTTAGATCTCCCATGAGTTTAGTTCCGACGGATCTAAATACAGTGGCTGCCGAGAAAGAGAATTGCTATACCATTCATGCCAGGAACGGTGAGTTAAAAGAATCTAATTAACAGACAAGTTCAACTTTTAAGTCTGGCACATAAGCTCCTTTACCGGGAACAAATGTACTAGATAAATGGGTTTTGTTAAGGCGTCTCTGTGGCTGCAGGGTTATCTACGCTGTCTGTTGTTTAATGAGACAGGTAGTATCAGTCCCAGCCGGGGGGGAGGCAGTTGCAAGAGTGTGTAAAGGGAAATTTCGTTCTTATCTAATTACTTATTCGATGAAGTTTACAGTCTCCCTCTCACAGTCATTATCGCTAAAGCAAATCTCCCTCTTTTAAACACCGTATTACGCAGAAATTGTAGTACAAGCAAAAATTGTATTACATATTCTAAGATAGATTACAGCATTCATAATTCTAAGCATTCTTCCAGCTCGTCCCCTCTCCACCCTTGGCAAGATAATTCCTCCACACATGACAGATAATTCCACCATCCACACCAGAGTTTTCTGGGCCTGAGTCAAGGGTAAATGAGTCTGTTTATGTATCTCGGACCTAAAATAACCATACGTATTGTTCTCCCTTAAATAATATATGGCACAAGATACCCCTCTAAAAAAAATAAAAAAAATAAAACAAAACAGTGAACGTGCAGTGCTGTCAGTTGCATGTATGTTTGTAGAAAAAAGAATAAAACAAGTCCATACCAAACAATAGGCAAAATATTGATAGTTACATGAACACAAAAACAAAGTGAAAAACGTAAAACTAGTTTTGTTTTTTCTCTGACACACATGCTTCAATGGCTCAGATGAATAAAATCGTCTGGTTTCACTTGGAAAAGAGTATGAACATACAGTTGCCCTGAGTTAGCATAAAAAAAAAAACTTGAATTTTCCCTACAGTGAGATTATTAACGTTATTCTCACACTGTCATCCTTAGCTTAGCATTTTCCTCTTTTCATATACAAGAATGACGAATGTGAAGCCGCTGAACGCATGATCGGAAGCCTACACAAATGAACAGACCCAAACAACACAGGGGGAAAAAAAAAAGACGAAAAGTATAATTGGAAGAGGAAGACAATATAACGAAGAACAAGAATGTAAGAAGACGTCGTAAAGAGATGAGAAGAAAGAAGAATTGCGAAAAGAATAATAAATCGAGAAAGCCATGTTTTACGAGGAGACGCCGAGATCGTAAGGAAATGAGGGAAAAAAGAAGAATTGGGAGAGGCAGGAAGAAAGTGAGAAAGGAAGAGATGTTTTTGGAAGAAAGATGGGAGAAACCATGAGGTAGGGGAGAAAGGAAAAAAATAAAGAGGGGAATAGCAGGGCTAAGAATAAAAACGAAGGAAGAAATTATGAAAAGAGAGAAGGGAATGGAAATTATGGGAAAAGCTGGAAAGAAAGGCGAACCGGAAGAATATAAGACATCGAAAGCAGAAGATGGGGACATAAAAAGAAGCTTGGGAAGGAAAAAAACAAATGAGAGAGAGAGAGAGAGAGAGAGAGAGAGAGAGAGAGAGAGAGAGAGAGAGAGAGAGAGAGAGAGAGAGAGAGAGAGCATGGGAAAAAAGGGGGTGGGGAATTTTTCAAAGAGGTACAAAGCTCTCAGGGTTCAGGTAAAAGGAGTTCTCAGGATCCATCTCGCCATGTACCCGGATTCATGCCCCTGCGTTTTTAACTTTTAATACCGCATTCATCGTAATTTGCGTCTTGCACCAGGCCGGGAAAAGGCAGACAGTCACGCAGGTAGTGGCGGTGATGTGTTTTTTTTTTTTTAGTTGTTATTGTTTTGTTTTGTGTGTGATTTGGAGGGTGTGTTTTAATCTGTCTCTGTCTCTGTCTCTGTCTGTCTGTCTGTCTCTCTCTCTCTCTCACACACACACACACACACACACACACACACACACACACACACACACACACACACACACACACACACACACACACACACACACACACACACACACATGCTTGCCCTTACCAATCTAAAATGTTCGCCTAATGGAAATACAATGTTTCCCTGTGGACGTAAATCTTGCTTCCTTCTCATCACTCTTTGTCACTCTTATCTCCTGCCATTCCTTGCCTTTTTTCTGGCTGTTATTTCCTTTCTAACATTATTCTATCTACTTACTCCTCGTCTTTCCACTCTATCATGATTTCTTTTACCCAGGGTTATATAGTTTTCATTTTTTTCTTTTGAATTTTCATTTTATTTACGTTTTTCTATCATTTAGAAATTTTTTCCTTTTCTTTACTGTTCTTCATGTTCTCTATAATCAGTTTTTTTTTTTCTTATTTCTCTCATTTTCCTCTTCAGCCAAATATATCATTATTTCCTCTTCTTATTCACGTAATTTCATACCCCATAGTAGCAGTCCTTCCGAAATGAACGTGTCTTATTTTTGGTTCTTCTCTCACACGTGTCATCTTAATTCCCCTCCTCTCATCTCTCGCCTCTCCTCGCATCTGCTGCCATCGTCTCATATGCTTAGTTGCTCCTCTGTAATTGTCATCTCCTCCACCTAACCACCCACTTCCACTTCCATCATCTAAGCCCTCTTCATCACCCATCTATTTCCTCCGTCTCTGATTCACCTACTCCCCTTTAATATATACCCCCGTTTCCCCCCAAAATAAGCAAATAAAAACAAATATATAAATAAATAAGAAATAGGGACAATAAAAGAAGCATCAGAAACAGTACGACTTAAGATCAGCCCATGTTTTCGTTCCAGTGAAACTTTTAAAAAATTTTCGTAAGGAATTCCTTTCATATTGCCTCCATTTACTTACAGATTCTCTCTCTCTCTCTCTCTCCCTTCCTCCAAAAAGTACTCGTATGATCCTAATACCTACCCCTTACCGATTTATTTTTGGATATGGCTAAATAATATCCTTTTGTACAGTATGTTACTTATGCAGAGTATGGCGATATTGGAAGGATTTATGCAACACAGAAGAGGACAGTATGGTGAGTAAAATAAATCGCTTAGGGAAAGATATTAGGGAGCTTCCTTAACAGCCAACAATAAGATCTTATGTCATTGCCTGGTTCCCTTCCCCTCTTTCTTTCCTGCAGCGGCCCTTTCCTGCCTCCCTTAATCTTGTCATCCTTGTGTTATTTCCTCTCACCGTTTCCTCTTCCCTTTCTCATTTGCAATTCTTTACGTCTCTGTTCGAGCTCGACTTCTTCTTCGCTCTCTCTCTCTCTCTCTCTCTCTCTTCCTACCTACCTACCTACCTACCTACCTGTCTATATGTTTGACTCTTTATCTAACTTCCTGTCTTTTTTACTATTAAATTTTTGCCTATTGACGTGTGCTCTGTGGGTTGATAAAAATGGGTGTAATTTGATAATGACAAAAATAATTCCTTTTCCTCAAGAAAATACTCCTGATCTTTCAACACATCCTCTTCCTACATATTTCTGAATTCTCTCCTACATGTCACCTCATTCCTTCCTCTACACTTTCTCCTTCCTTCCTTCCTTCTTCTTTCCATAAATTTTTTCCTCTCATTCCTCTCTATTTACTGTCCTTTCTCCCGATCCTTCGTCCCCTTTCAGTCTCGCTCCTTCCTTCTCCCTCTCATCTCTCTGTAATTTCTTTTCTATATTTCCTTCCTTCCTCCTTCAATCTCACTCCTTCCTTCTCCCTCTCATCTCACTCTATATTCTCCTTTCTTTCCTCCCTCCCTCAACCAGTCTCACTCCTCTTTCCATTTCCTTGACACATCCACTCCCTTCCCTCATTTCCTCCATCAGTCCTTCCTTCCTCGTCCAATCTCCCTTCATCCTTCCCTTCCAGCTTTCGATCTCTCCAGCTAATCTTAATCCAGTCTCGATCTCACACACATGCCGTGGAGTTTCTTTGGTTTTGTTTGCTTAGTCTCCGCTGTGTCCTAGTTAATTCTCTCTCTCTCTCTCTCTCTGAATTTCTTCCTATGTCCCTTCTCCTTTCTTTCCCTCCCTTCCCTCTTCATTCCCTCCTTCCATTCTCTCCCTCCCTCCTCTTTCCCTCCTTCCCTCCCTCCCCCTCTCTCAGTCCGGTCGATGCTATAGCGGTGGTGAGAAATAAATATAATAAATGGAGTCCTTTGGGTATATTCGGTGGTCATTGCCTGGGTTTCTTTTCTCGTATATTTTTTTCCCTCCTTTTTTCAACCTATCATTATTCTTTTTTTAATATAATTTTCCACTCTTTCCTTGTTTTAAAATACCTTTCATTTACTTTACGGCTGCTAAACTCTCCATGCTGGATAAGTGATGGAAGGATATCCCATTCCTTTCCTGGTGTCACTCCTAATTCCAGGGACAATTTCACCGTTTTCCTTGGTCATAAAAGCCATATAGAATTAAACTTTTGCTGGGTCGTTACGCTATCTTTACCACTTGCTTTATCTCTGTGTCATGTTACCTTTCTTTATAATTTGACACAGTTTTTATACGAGTTTTATAGGTTTTGAGATGTCTCATAGATTGATATTGCTCCTAAAATGAAAAAAAGATGATTTCATAGGTAGGAAGGTATATAGTCTCTCTCTCCCTCTCTCTCTCTGTCACACACACACACACACACACACACACACACACACACACACACACACACACACACACACACACACACACACACACACACACACACACACACACACACACACACACACATCGTCCCCAGACTCGCCCCACCCTATGTTATGGCATTCTGCGAGATATTACTGCTGTCCCTATGATGCAGGATCTCTCTATTCTGGGTCTATATGTCTCTCTCCTCGACGTCTCTCGCTGTCTCTTGTCTCTTTCACTTACTCCTTCCCTCTCCTGTCTTTCCTTCACTCTTGCCTCTCATTCATTCTCTCTTGGTCTTATGCATTTCTCGACCTTCCATCTCATTCATTATTTTTCATCCTTGCTTCATTTCTTTATTATGGCAGTCTCTCCGTCTGTCTGTCTCTGTCTCTTTCTCATTCTGTCTATCTATCTGTCTGTCTGTCTGCCCCCCCCTCTCTCTCTTTCTCTCATTGCGAGTCATAGGAACCTGAACATAAATTTTCTCTTTTTTACTTTTATTTCCTGCTCTTCCAAATTTAACCCGCAAACTGTTGGGTAAATGAGGCTGGTGTGGTGACGGTGTGACAGACGATAGCCTACTATTTCTCTCTCTTTCTCATTTAGTCTTTTTTCAAGCCCTTTTTGGGTATTTTTCTACTTATTCATCTCATTTTTTTTATCTTGGTTCATTTCCCTTTGCAGATATGAGTAAAATTTTATGGAAAACCTGTCGACTGCAAGAGAGTCTTGATATTAAAACTCATAATTTTTGCTGAGTTTCATTCTTCTCCTGAAATATAATCTGCAACTCCATTCGTTGCTCGTTTCACGTTTCATTTACTGCTCTTCGTTTTTAGTTTATTTTCTCCTTCTTCCATCTTTTTCCCCTCTCTCCATGAATCATTCTCTCATTTCTCTCTTTACTCTCTCTCTCCCCTCGAGCTGCCTACCCCTATGTTTTTTCTTTCACCTCCCCCTTTTTCTTTTATTGTCTTTATCCCTAGATTTCTCTCTCCCTTTCCCCTTTTCCATCCATTCCATTTATCATTCTCATAATATCGTTTTTTTTAAATTCTTTCTCCCTTCGTGTTACCGACTCATTCTATTTTTCCTGTCTACCTCTCCAAATCTTATTTCCCCTCCTTCATTTCTTACCTCTCTGTTTTCTTCCTTCCTATCCATTAATTCTGCCAATACTTTCTCTCTCTCTCTCTCTCTCTCTCTCTCTCTCTCTCTCTCTCTCTCTCTCTCTCTCTCTCTCTCTCTCTCGTTATCCATTAATACCTTTTAACACCTTACATCGCCATACCTTACTTTGATTCCCTCTCGTTTTCTGTCCTATAAAAAAAAAAATAATAATAATAATAATACAGTAAAAATATTTCCACTTTTATTCGCGTCCCTTTCTCATTTCTCTCTTTCATCCATTTTAGTAGCTGCTTCCTGCCCATATTATACGCATTATATATTTTTTCTTTCATGATTTCCAAATCTTTGATGACTTCATCTTCCTTCTACAGGGTGTCCCCCCAAAGGGATTAACTTTTTATTTTTGAATTAGTTATGATGTATTTCACTAAACAACTTTTTTTTTTTAGGTTGTGTTCTAGACATGTGGGAGTTTCTTTCCTGAAAGTTTCATCATCCTAGATCAACCATGACAGTCTCAGTCGAGCAGCGAACAAAAATGGTGAAATTTTACCTAGAGACTAAATGCCCCATCTATTCCAGCAATCAAGAAAAGTGTCCAGAAATTTGAAAGCCATGGAACCTGCCATAACAGACATCGTGGAAATTCTGGAAGAAAGAAATCCACTCGTACCGAAGCAAACATCGAGTCGGTCCCTGAGCCAGCGTCGCGAAGTCCCAAGAAATCGCTTTGTAGGCGTTCGCAAGAACTTGGGATGTCAAAATCATCTGTCCAAAGAATTTTGCGACAGGACCTCAAGTTATACACTTATATAATTCAAATAAACCAGACTCTGCCTGATAATGTCAAGGTCATGTGTGTCCAAATGTGTGAATGGTTTAACCAAATGCTGGAAGGGGACGAAGAATGGGTTAAGAACGTTTGGTTCTCAGATGAGGCACATTTTCATTTGGATAGCTTAGTGAACAGCCAGAATTGTCTCTTTGGGGGGACAGAGCCTCCTGATATTGTAGCCACAAGGCCACTCCATAGCAAGAAGTGCACTGTCTGGTGTTCACTGAGCACTAAAGGGATCATCGAACCCTTCTGGTTCGAGGATGTCGACGAGAATGTCGGCAACTATCGCGACGTCATAAGCATATTTTGTGTTTGCCTTCGTCGTCGTCGCTTGACTTGAACATGCAGTGGTTCCAGCAGGATGAGGCGACACCCCACACAGCAACTGAGCCTAGAAATCTTATATCTTAGAAGCTCAGGGACAGGATTATTTCCCTGAAAACTCTTCGCACTTGGGCTCCACATTTGCCTGATCTCAACCCGTTGGACTTTATTTTGTGAGATTACGCTGAAGACACTATGTACTGGAACAACCCTGGCTCAATCCCTGAGCTCAAGAATGAGATTAAGCTGTTCATGAGAGCCATTATTGCTGACACATGCAAGGCAGTGGTGCAGAATTTTGCTGTGAGAATTAGGGAATGCCTTGTTAGCCGTGGCGCTGATACTGAGCATGTCATTCACGCCTCGCAGCGCCCATAATAATCATGACATTGACAAAATTCTAATTGTAAATAAAATTCTAATGGGTTGTTTATTTGTAGTCAAACTATCACAGCTCTATGTATGATATCTTTTGTGTTATAGAAAAATAAAATAATAATCCTTTTTTTGGCGACACCCTGTATATCATTCTTCACAATTTTCACTCATTTACCATCAAACCCTATCTCTGTCCTCACGTTCTCTTGGCCAGCATTTCTTTCTCATCTCATTTCCGCTTACCTCGATCGTTTCCCATATTTTTTTATCTTTTTTTTTCATCTTCTGCCCCATTTCTTACCACTTCTCCTCCGTTCCCTTTCTTTTTTACTCGTTTCCTGTCTCTTCCATCACATTTTCTTGCCGCACACTCCCCTCCCTTGCTCTCTACTATCTCCTTTCCTTGTTTAGTCTTTGCGTCTCTGTCTCTGTCTGTCTGTCTGTCTGTCTGTCTGTGTGTGTGTGTGTGTCTCTCTCTCTCTCTCTCTCTCTCTCTTTCCAACTGTTACTTCATCTGTTTTCACCACTGTCGCTCCCTGTCTCACCTGGGTGCGAAATCCCTTCCCCTCTCTCTCCCCTTAGTGCACTCTTACCTAATATCTTCCCCTTGAGTACGCATCTCTCTCTCTCTCTTTCTCTCTCTCTCTGAATCTACCACTCCACTAAAAATATCTAAAATATCCTTACTGTTTTTCATTTCGCTACTTTCCTTGTCAGCTACATTTCACAACATGCACTACAGCGCTGTGGTAAAAACTAACCAATATCTATCTATATATATCACTGAAATGAACTCTGTAATATTCTCCCGAGTATAAAAGATATATCGATGAAGCGCCTCGAGAACAATTAACATTGAAATGGATGAGGAAAACCAAAAGAATTTCAGTTTAATATTTGAATGGATGGTCGCTCTCCCCTTGACGACTTTCAACAAAATTGTTTTACACGTGTGGATAGAATTGTAACCTCGATATTTACAGTTCTCCGAGGAGTTGCCAGAAGGGAGAGACACTCACCCATCAAGCCTGAGAAAGGATTTTATCATTTAATCTCTGTAACTGAAGGAAAGGCTACATGTAAGTGAAATCGCTTGCACGTGTAGAAACATCGCCCTTTGTATATTATATTGTTGCAAGTCTATACAATGAAGGGAAATGTTTACGTAACATTATTTCAACATTCCCAAGTACATATAAGGCACATGGATATAGTACATTGACATACTTCAGTGTAAACTCCGCTGTTGATTAATGAGCGTATGAAAAACCTTTAATCTCTGAATCTGCCTGATTATAAGGTTTGACTCATGACCCCCTAAGTCTCTTTAAAATGCTAAAATCACAAAAATGGAGAAGGAATTTGGGGCTATTGGCCCAAAGAGCAATCGTACAAAGTTTGAAGCGAGCTGGTGAAGAAATAAAAGAATGGCGCCAAGTTGAAATAGGGTTTGGAAGAAAGCAGAAAGTAGAGGTGGAAATAAAGTATCTCTCTACTCTTTGGAATGGAGACCTAATTTTATCCTCATTACATGACTGCTGTAGCCATGCTTTTTTCTACACATTTTACAAATAATTATCAAACACTTCTCCCATCAACCAAACTTTCATTGGCGTCATAATTTCTTTTCCAAAAATCTAAACACCTTTCATATCCAGTCATCAGATGAGAAAAAGACCTAACAGCCCACCTTTCCTAATTATCAAACTTTTATTTACATCTCATTTACCTTTCAGATTATTCAAATACCTCACATTCCTTCAAATAAAAATTTCAGTCAGGTCTGGTTTTCCAGTCTAATAAACTTGGTGTTTTTTATTCATATAGTATTTTCCCTCCAAAATATTCACACACACCACACTCTTACAATAAAATAAGTAAGAAGGAACAAAGTTAAATAGAATGAGCAGAGAAATGACGCGGACTCCAGGCCTGTTCACCGCCGCTATCCTTCCATATTTAGTCCAAGTTAGTCTGCATTGGCTTTATCTCTCATAATTATATGCTTAATTATTCTATCAAGCTTTCATTCATATATCATTTTCCTTCCAGGTTTTCTATACATCACACTTTCTTACCTATTTGCCATTATGTCACATCCATTTTCCCAGCGTATTTACAAGAACCTTTTCTAAGTTTTAATCCATGTCCCCTATAAATATCTGAGCTCCAATTTCATAACCTTTCAGATTTATTCACTTATCAGTTTTCTCTCCAGATTATCTAAAAACCTCCCTTTCCAACCAATCATGATATTAATCACATCCAATTTTTCCTTTACATTTCCAGGTGTTCCCTGTCAGTCACAAAATATTATCTACCCCAAATTTCCTGAACTCCTTCCTTTCCTACTCATCATACCATCAGTCATCTCTCACTTTCCCTTCAGATCATAATACCCTATCTCACTGCCTAACAGTGTACAGATAATAAAGTTAAATAGAATGAGCCGAACAATGACATCCAGGCTCCCCGTTAACTCACCGTCCGGAGCACTGTGAAAGTTATGCCCAAGTTACTCCTCCCTGCATGAACGATCCCCAGCCAAAAGTTACAGGCCGAGTTAGCAAAATATCCTCCCATTTTACCACAGAGAGAGTTGGCTGAGTCTGGCTGAGGTACGTTTCTTGTTACGGGGGCTTTACGTTGTTAGAGTTAGGTTTGCTGCTGTGTTCATGTTGAAATCGAGAGCGCGGATTACAAAGTGGGTAGCCTAGGAATGATCTGGGTTTATGTCCATAGTGTTGATCTGCCTTTAAGTAATCTGTGCATACGGTTGGCTTAAGGTTTTTTAATGAACTAACCTTTCTCTTATATGTTTATTAGATCTTAGTAGAATTAGCATTTTTCTTTTTATAGCAACCTCATCATGGATCAACAGGCCTCCTGTTATCTGCACTTCTATATACGTACTCCTGTGTAACGTGTGCTTTCTTACTCAGAGACGCTTGTATGTGTCGGTGACTGTTCCCATTACACAAAATATTGCACGTTTGAAGTGGGTTAAGCCCAAGCATTTCTTCTCTGAAGATGACGAGGAAGTGAATTTCGAGGATCTCGAAATTCACTTCCTCGTCATCTTCAGAGTTACCAATGAGCTCCTTAACATTTTTTATGCCTTCCTTGTTAACCACATACAATAACATAAGTTTGTGCTACACAGTTACTATCCTCACGCAGAATCATGGAACATTCATCGCATTATATTTTGAGTATTTTCTTTGTCAGGTACTCGCAGTATCACAGCAAATGCAGTAAATATTGCAAAATATTTCACAATTATATTCATGAAATATTAACTGCCTCATAGACTTGTGTGCTTTTTTGTCGCTAGTGCTAAATAATATGGTATCTCCCCCCCTTCCTTCTCTGCCTACCTGTCTGCCTACCATTCTATATACCTACCTACCTACCTACCCATCTATCTGTTTATTTTATCTGTCTATCTAGTATAATAATTTTGAGACTAGTTACACAGCACTATCATTAATGTATTTCCAGTCTGGCTTGTAAGTTAAATCCGGATTATTTACTGAAGCTTAGTATATTTTTATGGGATTTTGTTCGTAATTGTATATCCTCTTACCCTTGTAGGACGAGCAAGGTAAGCATTCATTTACCTTTACCATATTAATATTTACTATCTATACGTGCATACCTGTGATAGGATTTACGTAACAGTACTCTGAACGTATTTATTTCCTTTTCATTTGGTAGTTATTAATGAGGAGGTAGAATTAGAGAGAAATACTTGCAATGTAATAGAGAGAGAGAGAGAGAGAGAGAGAGAGAGAGAGAGAGAGAGAGCAATTATTTCTGTAAGGGTGCAGCTCAGTCTATATGCAACAATGGATGGGAATTAGACCTGGCAAATACAGGTGGTAATGACTCCACCTGCGATATACTGTTCTCTTTAAAGTGAGTCATGTGTGTGTGTGTGTGTGTGTGTGTGTGTGTGTGTGTGTGTGTGTGTGTGTGTGTGTGTGTGTGTGTGTGTGTGTGTTTTGTAGTAACGGGGGCAGTCAGGAGAGTCAGTGATGGAAGGAAAGCACATGGAAGAGTCTGACTAGGGAACTGGGAAGTGCAGGGAAACACATTTCTCGAAAATTTGTTCATTGTTTAACTACTGTATTCTGCTATATTTTTCTCACACAAAACTGATAACATTATGAGATATATTGGTTATTGTACAGCTAGCCATACGTGAACCTGGGACAGAGTCTGTGTGAAGCGGAGGTGTAGCTACATTGTCGGACGTTCACATATCACAGTTTCTTGGTCAGTTGGCTTACAATTTGATGCCTCCTTTCAATAATGTCTATACCACCAACAAATATATGTCAAGGGAGTCAGGTGTACCGAATGCTAAACCTCATCTACACCCTGACGAGTCCCTGGTTCATATATTGCCAATTGTTTAGTTCATCCCAAACACCCACCTGACGACTGTAGTTTTGGATATGTCCTCTCATAATAAATGTTCATAAAAAATCTCCCAACCCATCCTTTTCGAAAAGTCCTGAAGTGAATATGTTCAAAGCAGAAAATTATTTATCGACGTGAAGGGGCAAAAAAAGCAGCTGGAATTTTTGCGTTCCGGGCTTGCTTCCATTCATCAACTTCCAAGAATAGAAAAAGTAAACCAGCAAAAGGCTTTACTGCATATATATTTCACTTAACCTTTCGTGTTCACTGGGCCAATTCACTCGACATAACAGCTCTACATAAAATCAGGTGAGTTTGTTAGGTGAGAGAATTCCTTGAAGCCAGAAAATGGTTATCTCTCTCTGGCTGCTAGAAACTCACTCTTAATTACAGAAAATCAGCTGGTATTGGTCCATATAGAATATTAGATTTTTTTCTTTAACTGACCAAGATAGCTAAGCATAAACCCATTTTTATTTACCTTCACCATTGTTTAATAGAGTTTCCGTTCCTTAAGGTTAATCTGTTGGTCTACTGTACTATTGAACACCTGACCCCAGAGTTCATTAGTTTACCTGTGACATAATTTTTGCTTCAAAGCTTCTCTCCTGCAAATCATTATCACCCACTTCCCACACTGAACAGTCCTTCCCACGCATATAAAAGATGAATACAACTTCTCAAAGCAGTTTCATTCGCAAATGTAACTTAGGAAATGACAGAGTTACCATGTTGTATATCTTATGAGAAAATAAAGATCAAAGTTTTACATAATTGAGAAACATTATGTACGTTCATAGAGCCGTCCAAAAACGTTAATAAAATAAAGTACCATGTATATCAGTAACGCTAATCTTTAATAATGAGTTAATAGTAAAAACGAGTAAAATAATAAACCATTTATAAAGTATGTAAGAAATTAAAGCTCCACTCTCTTACCGCGGGAGCAACTTCCAAATAACGTTTAGGGTGAGTCAAGTCGGAGGGTGAAAAGAAAAAAAAAAAAACTAGAAATGTTACGACAACATCTTTGCCTCCCATTTTTGTCGGAGTGTGTGTGAAGTTTTAACCGAGTACGCTTTACTTACACGAATATCTTGGGAAAGTTTCACACACACACACACACCCACCCACCCACCCACACCCACACCCACACACACACACCCACACCCACACACACACACACACACACACACACACATATCGTCCCCAGACTCTCCCCACCCTATGTTATGGCATTCTGCGAGATATTACTGCTGTCTCTATGATGCAGTCTCTCTCTCTTCTGGGTCTATAGGTCTCTCTCCTCGACGTCTCTCGCTGTCTCTTGTCTCTATCACTTACTCCTTCCCTCTCGTGTTCTTTCTTCACCATTGTCTTTCATTCATTCTTTCTTAGATTTATGCATTTTTCAATCTTCCATCTCATTGATTACTTTTCATCTTAGCTTCATTCTTTCTTCTGTCAGTCTCTCCGACGGTCTGTCTCTGTCTTTTTCTCATTCCATCTGTCTGTCTGTCTGCCCTCCCCCCTCTCTCTCTCTCCTTCTCTCTCATTGCGAATCATAGGAGCCTGAGCTAAATTTTCTCTTTTTACTTTTATTTTTTGACCTTCAGAATTTCACCTACAAACTATTAGGTAAATGAGGCTGGTGTGGTGACGGTGAGACAGACGATAGCCTACTAATTAACTCTCTCTCTCTCTCTCACTTTCATTTAGTCAATTTTTAAAGCTATTTTAGTGTACTTTAATACTTAATCATCCTACCTTTTTTCTTCGTCCGTTTCCCTTTGCAAATATGAGTAAAATTTAATGAATATCTATCGGCTGCACGAGAGTCTTGATATAATGGCTCACAATTTTTACTGAGTTTCATTCTTCTCCTGATATATAATCTGCAACTCCATTCGTTTCTCGTTTCACGTTTCATTTACTCCTCTTCGTTATCAGTTTATTTTCTCCTCCTTCCATCTTTTTCCCCTCTCTCCATGAATCATTCTCAAATTTCTCTCTTTATTCTCTCTCCCTTCCCGCTGCCTACCCTCATGTTTTTTCTTTCACCTCCCCCTTTCTCTCATTTATTGTCTTTGTTATCGCTATATTTCCCTCTCCCTTTCCCTTTTTTTCCATCCATTCTATTTATCCTTCTCATAATATCGTTTTTTTATTCTTTCTCCCTTCGTCTTGCAGACTCATTCTTTTTTCCTCTCTGCCTTTCCAAATCTTATTACCTCTCCTTCGTTTCTTACCTCTCTGTTTTCTTCCTTCCTCTCCACTAATTCTGCCAATACTCTCTCTCTCTCCTTATCCACTAACACCTTTTCACCCCTTACATCTCCATATCTTCCTTCGCTTCACTCTCGTTTTCTTTTCTATTCTATCAAAAAAATAATAATAACAATAATTCCACTTTCAGTCACTTTCCTTTCGCATTTCGCTCTTTCATCCATTTTCTTAGGTCCTTCCTGTCCATATATATATATATATATATATATATATATATATATATATATATATATATATATGCATTATATATTTTTCTCTCATTATTTCCAAATCTTTCTTTACTTCAGCATCCTTCAGTATCATTTTTCATCATCTTCACTCATTTTCCATCACCTCCTCTCTGTCCTCACGTTCTCGAGACCAGTATTTCTCATCTCTTTTCCGCTTGCCTCTATCGTGTCCCATATTTCTTTTATCTCTTTCTTTTTCACCTTCTGCCCCATTTTTTACCTCTTCTCCTCCGTTCCTATTCTTTTTCACTCGTTGCCTGTCTCTTCCCTCACATTCTTTTGCCGCACACTCCCCTCCCTCGCTCTTTACCATCTCCTTCCTTTGTTTTGTCTCTCTCTCTCTCTCTCTCTCTCTCTCTCTCTCTCTCTCTCTCTCTCTTTCCAACTAACACTTCATCTTTTTTACACCACTGTCGCTCCCTGTCTTTCCTAGGTGCGAAATCCCTTCCCCTCTGTCTCCCCTCAATGCATTCCTCCCTTATTTCTTCCCCTTGAGTACGCATCTCTCTCTCTCTCTCTCTCTCTCTCTCTCTCTATCTGTATCTGCCACTCCACTAAAATATCTAAAATATATATATTTTTTTTTTTTGTGCCTTCCTTGTCACCTACATTTCATAACATTTATGACAGCGCTGTGGTAAAAACTGCACAATATTTATTTATGATTATCGTTGAACTGATCCTTGTAATATTCTCCCGAGTATGAAAGATACATCAATTATGTATATAACGCCTCGAGAACAATTAATATTATAATGGATGAGGAAAGCCAAAAGAATTTAAGTCTAACATTTGAATGGATGGTCGCTCTCCCCTTGACAACTTTGAACAAAGTTGTTTTACTCGTGTGCAGGGAATTGTAATCTCGATATTTATAGATCTTCCAGGAGTTGCCTGAAGGGGATGACACCCACCCATCAAGTCTCAAAAGGGATTTTGCCATTCAGTTTCACTAACTGAAGGAAAACCTACATGTAAGTGAAATCGCTTGCACGTGTAGAAGCATCGTCCTCTGTATCTTATACTGGTGCAAGTCTGTACAATGGAAGGAAATGTATACGTAACATTATTTTTTTTTATCCAAGAGGCATATAAGACACAGGGATGCACTACATTGACATACTTCTGTGTAAACTTCGCTTGTGATTAATGAAGACATGAAAAACCTTGGATCTTAAAATCTGCCTCATTATAAGGTTTGACTTTTAACCCCCTAAGTCTCTTTAAAATACTAAAATCACAACTATGGAGAAGGAATTTGGGGTTATTGGCCCAAAGATCAATCGTGCAAAGTTTGAAGCGAGCTGAAAAGAAGTAAAAGCATGGCGCAAAGTTGAAGTAGGGTTTGGAAGAAAGCAGAAAGAAGTACTGGAAATAAAGTATCTCTGCATTAGCAATGGGGGCCTAATTAATCAATAAATATTCTCTTTACATGACTACTCTAGTCATGCTTTTTGCTAAACATTTTGGTAATAATTAATAAACATGCTTCTCCCAGCAACCAAACTATCATTTGCTTCAAAATCTCTTTCCAAAAAATCTACGCACCTTTCATATCCATTCATCAGATTTAAAAAAGAAAAAAAAAAGGATCTTATAGCCCACCTTTCCTAATCATCAAACTTTTATTCACATCTCAGTTACCTTCCAAATACCTCCCTTTCCTTCAAATAAAAATTTCAGTCAGATCTGTTTTTCCAATCTAATAAACTTGTCAGTTTGTATTCTTATATTATTTTCCCTCCAGAGAAAAAAAAATGACACACACCACACTCTTACAATAAAAGACGTTAGAGGGAACAAAGTTAAATAGAATGAGAAGAGAAATGACGCAGACTCCAGGCTTGTTCACTGCCCCCTGTCTGCCATAATTAGTCCAAGTTAGTCTGCATTGGCTTTACTTTTCATATTATCTACATATTAATTGTTCTAACCACCAAACTC
>NC_137063.1:49860447-49867947 GCF_032717465.1 Coenobita brevimanus | reverse complement strand
GTCCACTTTGTCGTATACATTTTCCAGATCCATGAATGCCATAAACTCTTTATGGTCCTTCTCACAAGCCATCTCTGCTATCTGTCTCACTGCAAATATTTGATGCACATATCCTCTGCCACTCCTAAAGCCACCGTTCATCATTCACTAGGACTTCTGATATCTCTCTTACTTTCTCTAGAATAATTCATTCATATACCTTCCCTACAACACTCAAAAACCTTATGCTGCGATAATTCTTGCACTCACTTCGCTCACCACTGTTTTTGTACGGGAGTACAATCACAGCCTTTTTCCACTCTGCTAACACAGTTTCACTCATCCAAATCTTCCTACATATCTCCAAAAAGCACTTCATTCCACTTTTTCCACTACACTTAATGATCTCTGCATACATCTTATCAACCTCAGATGCATTCCCATTTATCAGCCGCTTCACAACGTTCTACACTTGTGTGAGTGTCACGTCTCCTGGCACTGCATTCCTTCTCTGCACACCCCGAAAACCATTCATGTTTACAGCAGCTCTGTTCTTTCTGTTCCCAATCATCAGGCTTTCAAAATATTTTTTCCATCAGGCCCTTACTTCATCACCTCGGCCCTTACTTCATCCCCATGGGTTAATAATGATAATGATAATAATAATAATAATAATAATAATAATAATAATAATAATAATAATGATGATAATAATAATAATAAATAACAATAATAATAATAAATAATAATAAATAATAATAATGATAATAATGATAATTACATCAATAATAATATTAGAGAAATTATGTTAATAATGTAGATCAGCAGAACAAAGCTGATCAAGGAGAAGGGGCGAGAAAAAGGAAAAAGCAACAGAAGACAGAAGCATACCATAAAACCTTGTTAAAGAAAAAGTTTGAGAAAAGAACAGATAAACGATAGCAGAACAAGAAAAATAAAAGTATAATTAAGATGGAATATAGGAAAAGAAATAAAGGATGTAATTAAGAAATGAGAAATTACAGAAGATGAAGGAAAATAAAACACCAAATGAAGGGAAGAAGAAACTGAGGAACAACAGTGAGAAAAGGAAATCATTAAGGATAAAAGAAAGGAGGATTTAAGAAAGCATGATAAAGAAAATAGAACTAGGATAGTGCAAGGAGGAGGAGGAGGAAGAGGAGGAGGAATGGGAAGAAAGAGGATGAAGGAAGGAGGAAAGATGAAAAGGGTGCTAACGAGAGAGCATAGATAAGTCATGAATAAAACTAATGCCAAAAATCTCCCCAGAAGCTCCACTCATTGCGTGTCTCTTTTATAATTTTTTTTTTATCGTCGGTTGATTGTTTATTCTGATTCAGTCATATTTTTCTCCTCTCTCTCTCTCTTCCTTTGTTCATGTTCTGTTTTGTTGTTCCGTGGCTTATTCTATCTCGTTCTCCACACCTCATCACCTCTCGCTTCCTCTTTATTACTTCCTTCTCTTCCGTTACCTTAGTTTGCGTCTCTCTCTCTCTCTCTCTCTCTCTCTCTCTCTCTCTCTCTCTCTCTCTCTCTCACTCATGGGAAGTGACGTGTGAGAGGGAACCTGTCACTTAATTCCTTCTTACTCTTACAAGTATTACCTCTCATTCTTGCTATCATCCCTATTTGTCGATGAGAGAGAGAGAGAAAGAGAGCAATTATATCAGTCAGCGTACACCTCATTCTACAGTATATGCAACAATGGATGGGAATTAGACCTTCTGGCAAATACAGGTGGTAATGACTCCTCATCCGATATACTGTTCTGCTTAAAGTGAGTCTCTCTCTCTCTCTCTCTCTCTCTCTCTCTCTCTCTCTCTGTGTGTGTGTGTGTGTGTGTGTGTGTGTGTGTGCAAGAGGTACGAGTGTATACTGTATATATATATATATATATATATATATATATATATATATATATATATATATATATATATATATGTGTGTGTGTGTGTGTGTGTGTGTGTGTGTGTGTGTGTGTGTGTGTGTGTGTGTGTGTGTGTGTTTAATTCATTAAAGCCTTCATGGAGAATTATTTTCGTAAATAAAAGACCAATATACCACATCCCGGTTCAAGTGTCACCCACACCAGGTGTTCAAACTACAAATATCACCTTTTTATGAGAGTTTTCAATGAGGCTTCAGCATGTACCCTCCAACACAGCCTCATTATAACAGTACTGGGGCAAATAGGCTTTGTTGGTATTCGGTGTACTCGCTTTTATTCTTTCCAACAGGTAAAAGCAATTACCAGTATAACTTTGTGTGTGTGTGTGTGTGTGTGTGTGTGTGTGTGTGTGTGTGTGTGTGTGTGTGTGTGTGTGTGTGTGTGTGTGTGTGTGTGTGTGTGTGTGTGTGTGTGTGTGTGTGTGTGTGTGTGTGTGTGTGTGTGTGTGTGTGTGTGTGTGATGTGGTAAGGGGGCAGTGAGGAGAGTCAATGGTGGAAGGAAAGCTGACCAGAGACCTGGGAATTACAGGGAATTACATAGCTCGAAAATTTGTTCATTGTTTAACTACAGTATTCTTTAACATTGATTTTAGTCATACAAAACTGATAACATTGTGAGATTTATTAGATATTGTACAGTTGGCCATACATGAACCTGGGACAGAGTCTGTGTGAAGTGGTGGTGTAGCTACAATGTCAGACGTTCATGCATCAGTTTCTTAATCAGTTCGCCTAATATTTGACACCTTCATTCATTTATGTCAATCCCACAAACAAATATATAATTATGTCAAGGGTGTCAAGTTTACAGAACGCCAGACCTGTTCTAAACCCTAACATGTCCCATGTTCATATATTGCCAGCTCTAAAATTCATCCCAGCACACACGAAACAACTGTAGTTTTAGATAAGTCCTCTCATACTAAATGGGCATAAAAACGCAACCAATCTCTCCATTCAGAGAAGTCCTGAAGGGAATATGTTCAAAGCCAAAATTTTATTATCGACGTTAAGGGGCAAAAAGTGCATCTCGAATATCCGCATTTCTGGGCTTGCTTCCATTCATCAGCTTCCAAGAACAGATGGAGAAAACCAGCAAGAGGCTTTACTGCGTATATATTTCCCTTAACCTTTCGTGTTCACTGGGCCAAGTCACTCGACATAACAGCTCTACATAACACTCTACATAAAATCAGGTGAGTTTGTTAGGTGGGAGAATTCTCTGAAGCGAGAAAATGGTACACTCTCTTTGGCTCCTAGAAACTCACTCTTAGTTAAAGAAAATCCGCTTGTGTTGGTAAAAATAGACTACTATTTTTTACTTTATTGACCGAGATAGCTGAACATTAATCCACTTTCATTTACCTTCAGCATCGTTTAATACAGTTTCTGTTCATCAGAGAACCTCTGTATCCTGTTGCACACGTGACCCCAGAGTTCATTAGATTACCTGTGACATAATTGCTTAGGAGCTTCTCTGTCGCAACTCATTGCCACTCACTGCCCCTCTGAACACTTCTTCCCGCACATATACAAGATTAACAGAACGTCTCTAAGCATTTTCAGTTGGAAATATAACTCAGGAAATGGCACGGTTTCAATATTGTGTGTCTTATGAGAGAGAAAAACAAAACTCAGTTGGTTGGGATGTCCCCCCCCCCCACTAAAGAATAAAGTAAACCAATGAGCCACATCGACAGTATGCAGGAAACTAAAGCTCCACTCCTTAACCGCACAAACAACTTCCAAATAAAGGTTAATGAGAACCGAGTACGTGGGGGGAAAAAAAAAACTACTAGAAGTGCAACGACAACTTTTGCCTCCCGTATTTGGCGCAATGTGTGTGAAGTTTTATCCAAGTACGCTTTACTTAAAAGAATGCTTTGGGAATGTTTCACACACACACACACACACACACACACACACACACACACACACACACACACACACACACACACACACACACACACACACACACACACACACACACACACACACACACACACACACACACACACACACACACACACACAATTTTGATATTTAGTATCTCTCATCTCGAGAATAAGGTCTGCCACGTCATCTTACTTTGCACACGACACTTAAAAAGAAAGGACTGAGTTTTTTATCACTTATTAAGGGCCTAAATGAGCATCAGGAAGATCGACGAGCATTAATTGGGAAATCTGAATGACAATGGATTTTAAAGGAATATACGGGTAATAGAAAATTGCAAAACATATCACGAATGCTGTAGATACATGAACAGTGGTAAGAAATAATCACATCTTCTAAAAAATGTATACAGGTCAAAAATGATATAGGGTGCATCATTCCTGGTGTAGTTGCAATTCTCATACTGTACACTGAGATCTGGCTTATCTCCCTATCATCTCTCTTTTGTTTTTCGTCATCTGTCTGTCTGACTTCGACCTCCTCCCAAATAAAGAGCGGACCATCATTTAACTTGGAAAAGAAAAGGATGTGGATACACAGGGTCAAAGTACAAAACCGGGTCACCCTCTGTTACACCTGCCTTGTTAGTTTCCCCTGAATTTCCTGTATTTTACTTTACTACGTCATCCTCTTCAATCAGCGACGTAATTTCAGTTATTTGTCACTACATCCAGCATTTTTTTTTTTCACCTTAAAAATGGTATCACGAACTCAAAGGGTTAATGGAGGATATACCTGGCTCCTCGATGTCGAAAATTCTCAGACAAATCATTGAAAGTAAAACCATTGGTATGTAGAGATGTATGATATGTAGGAGGACTACTGGGCCTTGGGAGCAGGCTGTGAAGCCTAAGCCCAGAGTCGGACACATTAAATAAAAAAAAAAAAACAAGATTGAAAAAAAAAAAGTAATCATTTTTACCGATACTTCAGAATAATATTTAATTTTTTCGCTATGTCGGACTTATATGACGTATACGCAAGCTGACAGAAAAGTATATTAATTTTTATAAGTCATACGATATGGGTGGATCGTGTTTGTATTGCAATATTCCATCTGGTTTGACTCAACAGCAACACACGGTAGAATCCATGCATATATTCAAAGAGTAATAACTTTTTTTTTCTGTGTGTGTGTGTGTGTGTGTGTGTGTGTGTGTGTGTGTGTGTGTGTGTGTGTGTGTGTGTGTGTGTGTGTGTGTGTGTGGGTGTGGATGTGAAAGTAATTGGATATCAACTGATTTTATTTTGATTTTGAATGCCGGTCAGAGCGAAAAAAAATATATAATTTTTTATACAGGAAAGCAGATTCTACTTTCAACAATATATATATATATATATATATATATATATATATAGATATATATATATATATATATATATAGATAGATAGATAGAGAGATAGATAGATAGGTATATATATATATATATATTTCCTGTACATATATATACTCTCTCTCTCTCTCTCTCTCTCTCTCTCTATATATATATATATATATATATATATATATAAATATATATATATATATATAATACCGTAGAGAGAGAGAGAGAGAGAGTGAGTTATATACTGTGTATATATATATATATATATATATATATATATATATATATATATATATATATATATATATATATATATATATATATATATATATATAATTAATGACAACATTCATGGTGTAATAATATTCTAGTATATAAAAAACCAACCTACCACATCCGAGTTCAATTGTCAACCACGCCAGGGTTCAAACTACAAACATCACCTTTTCATGAGTGTTTTTAATGGGGTTTCCGCATGAACCCTCCAACACAGCATCATTATAACAGTACAGTGACAGATGAGCTTTGTTGGGATTCTGTGTGAACGCTTTTATTCTTTCCAGCAGATAAAAACAATTACCAATACAGCTTGTGTGTGTGTGTGTGTGTGTGTGTGTGTGTGTGTGTGTGTGTGTGTGTGTGTGTGTGTGTGTGTGTGTGTGTGTTTTGTAGTAATGGGGGAAGTTAGGAGAGTCAATGACAGAAGGAAAGCGCATGAAAGAGCCTGAACAGAGAATTGGAAAATACAGGGAATTACATTGTACGAAAATTTGCTCATTGTTTAACTACTGTATTTTTAACATTATTTTTAGTCATGCAAAATTGGTAACATTATGAGAGTTATTAATTATTGTACATTTGGCCATACATGAACCTGGAACAGAGACTGTGTGAAGTGGTAGTGTAGCTACAATGTCGGACGTTCATGCATCACAGTTTCTTGGTCGGTTCACATAAATTTTGACACCTTTATTCATTTATGTCAGTTCCACCAACAAATATATAATTATGTCTAGGGAGTCAAGTGTACCGAATGCCAGACCTCTTCTAAACCCTAACGTGTCCCTGGTTCATATATTGCCAATTATATATTTCATCCCAGCACCCACCAGCCAACTGTAGTTTTAGGTATGTCCTCTCATACTAAATGGGCATAAAAAAGGAACCAATCTCTCCATTCCGAGACGTCCTGAAGTGGATATGTTCAAAACTAAAAATTCATTATTGACGTTAAGGGGCAAAAAGTGCAGCTCGAATATCCCTATTTCTGGGCTTGCTTCCATTCATCAGCTTCCAAGAACAGAAAAAGTAAACCAGCAAGAGGCTTTATTGGATATATATTTCTCTTAACCTTTCGTGTTCACTGGGCCAATTCGCTCGCCATAACAGCTCTACATAACACTGCATAAAATCGAGTTTGTTAGGTGAGAGAATTCCTTGAAGCCAGAAAATGGTTATCTCTCTCTGGCTCCTAGAAACTCTCTCCTGATGAAAATCCGCTGGTGTTGATCCAAATAGAATACTATTTTTTTTAATTGACCGAGATAGCTGAACATTAATCCACTTTCATTTACCTTCAGCATCGTTTAATACACTTTCTGCTCATCAGAGTACCTCCGTCTCCTGTTGCACACCTGACCCCGGAGTTCATTAGTTTGCCTGTGACATTATTGTTTCGGAGCTTCTCTGTCGCAGCTCATTACCACTCACTGTCCCTCTGAACACTTCTTCCCACGCATATACAAGATTAACACCAAGTCTCTAAGCACTTTCAGTGGCAAATGTAACTCAGGAAATGACACACAAAGTTGAATGCCTTATGAGACAGAAAAAAAAACTCAGTTGTTGTGCTAAGTCCCTTCCTCCCCAGAAGAGAATAAAGTAAACCAATGAGCCACACCTACAGTTTGTAAGAAACCAAAGCTCCACTCCTAAACCACATTAACAAATTGCAAGTAAAGATTAGTGAGAGCCGAGTACGAGAGGAAGAAAAAAAACTATTAGAAATGCTACCACAGCTTTTGCTTCCTGTATTGGGCGCAATGTGTGCGAAGTTTTATCCGAGTACGCTTTACCTACACGAATGTTTTGGGAAAGTTTCACACACACACACACACACACACACACACACACACACACACACACACACACACACACACACACACACACACACACACACACACACACACACACACACACACACACACACACACACACACACACACACACACACACACACACACACACACACACACACACACACACACACA
>NC_137063.1:49820447-49850447 GCF_032717465.1 Coenobita brevimanus | reverse complement strand
GGAAGAGATTTATGGAAGTGTGTGTGTGTGTGTGTGTGTGTGTGTGTGTGTGTGTGTGTGTCTAACTTGAATAATTTATTCGGTAGAGCAGTAGAGCCTGAGTAGAAGAAAGCCAGATCAGTGATGAAAGAGGGCCAGAGGCTAGGGGAGTGAAGAGAGGAAATGAAAACGGCGAACAGAAAGGGGTGTAAAGGTCAGGAATGTGAGAGGCAGCAGTGTGTGGCGTAGTGTAGGGGATGTGTGTGTAAAACTGGGTATGCTTTTGGTGCAGAGGCGAGGAGATAGTAAAAAAAACGAGGATTAAAAGGAAAAGCACATGGCTAGGGAGAAGCGATCTAGAAGATGTTGAAAAGTTCCGGGAGAAGTTGTGTGAAAGTGAATAGTAGGTTTTGGAACGAGAAGGAGGTTGATAAAGACTTGAAAGATTTAACGATGGAATATGAAGACAAAACGATGTGAAAGAAGTGTGAACATTGAAATTATTAAAGAAGAGAGGGAGTGATACTGGGCGGTAGGAACATAATGGAGGAACGGAAAACGTGGATGGATAGAACACGATGTGGGAGAGGTCAGAACGTACGTGCAGTAAGGATGCAAGGAAAGGGTGTGTGTGAATGGGAAATTAGATTGAGGAGTGAGAGAGGCGCGCAAGGAAAGGAAATTGCTCGAGGAGAGGAGATGATGCGAGTGAGAAGAGGAGATGATGCGAGTGAGGAGAGGAAACGCGAAAGCTGGAAAGAGAAAAAGGTATGAGGAGGTGTGGGGAAAGAGGAGAATAAAAGAAAATGTGGACGATGGGAGAAATGGTGGTTGAGTGAGACTTAACCCTTTCAGGTCGGGGACGGTATTTCTATATTTTTTTTCTTACTGGGTCCCGGCGATTATAGTTTACTTACGAGAGATTTATTATTTATTTATGCTTATTGTTTGCTGGAGGGGTATGATTTAACCTTCATTAGCCTGGTCACTTCTAAGGTGTTCATTGTGTGTGATGTGGTCTGGTGTGGTTTAGTATAGTGTGGTGTGGCGTGGTGTGGTGTAATATGGTATGGTCTAGTTTGATGTGGTGCGGTGAGGTGTGATGTGTTATGGTTTGGTGTGATGAGGTGTGGTGTGGTGTGGTGGATAGTGTGCTTGGGTGAAGGTGGGGAAGGAGATGAGAATGATGGAGTGCAGTGTTGGGTTTCATGGCGGTGTTGTGGTGGAGTGGAAGGAGGAGGGAGGAATAAAGGCAGGAGAAATGCAGACAAAATCTAATATCAAGGAGTGAAGGAGAGAGTGTGTGTGACTGGCAAAGAAAGCACCCGAAAATGTTGTGAATCTTGCCATCAGTTCAGAAGGAAGGAGGGTGAATGAGGAAGAGTTGGACGACGAGGACCTGGAGAAAATGAAATATGAGATTCGTGCTTATCGATTGAACGTGGGAAAATGAGGTAGGATTTCTTTAATTTTCGTTTTTTTTTATCACAGTCTCTCTCAAGATTACGAACAGCAATAGTGGATCTTGCATACACGTACCATATTGACCCTCTCAGTTCTGGTGGTCTTTTTTCAATTATATTCAAGTAATTTTTCAGCTAGAGACTTTTCGATCTGCAGAGGCTGGGTAGAGCTTCCATTAATGCCCTACATATATTCAGGACTCTAAGCTAAATAAATAGACAGTAGCAGGCATAAAACGAAAATTGTGTAATCGTAGTGAAGAGGTTTAGCTATTAGATAATCAAGGAAAAGGGGGAAACAAACCTTGTCCTAAAATCCGACTGGCCTGAGACAGACTGAGAACAAGTTTTTAATGTTTCAAAATGAAGGATAAAAGCATGAACAGTCCAAAAAAAAGTCTGACTTTAGCAAGGTGTGTTGACATGCACGTGGTAGATTTATACACGGGATGGTGTAGTGAATTCGGTATACGATCATCCTTCCAGCGTGAGAAATTTAAGGCAGTGGTATGTCTGGGGTGAGAGAAGAGGAAGAGGGATGTGTGTGTGTAGGTGGGTTGAATTATGGCCAGTGGGTATGAACTAAAGAAAGATGAATGAGTGCTACGGGATAAGAGGGTTGAGAATATGAAATAGTGCGCTTGAGGGGAGAGGGGAAGGCGGGAATACAAAGCAAAAACTGCTTATGGAGGCATAATGAAATGAAAAAGTACGTATTAAAAAGCAACGTATATGAACAGGGTAAATTTACCAATTCAATAGATGACTCATTTTTTCCTTCTAATCGGTCTGTTATCTGGTCATTCTATTTAACCTAGAATGGAATCTTTATCGGTAGGTAGGCAAATGAAGACTATATCGAACCCAGCCAACTAGAAAATCTCTCCAAAGCTAAAATCGTTTGGAGTTCTTAGAAAAACATAGATTCTGAGGATATGTTGATAATGAGTATATGTGTGAGCGCTCCTTTGTTTTTTTATCATGAAGGACTGAAGTGCACTAGGTATCCTGCGTGATGTATGAGAGAGTAAGGGTTGTGTTGAGTGAAGGAGCGAGAAAGATGAATGTGTGTGTGTGTGTGTGTAGGTGGGGTGAATTATGGGGTACTGAGCATAAACTTAAGAATGATGAATGAAGCTGAAAGACTAAGAAGGAAACGAATTTGGAAAAACTATTTTGTGTGTGTGTGTGTGTGTGTGTGTGTGTGTGTGTGTGTGTGTGTGTGTAATAAAAAGAAATATCTAATATCCACAGAGAAGTAAATGAGTTTGAGGAGATAAGACAAGTTAAGAAAAAGTCTGAAACAAAGTGAGAGTGAGGGCGAAAAGAAGAAGGATAAACCGATTAGCCAAAGTTCGTGAGGAGGGAGAGAATGAAAAGATTAAGCAAGAGGGCAGAGGCAGAGGAAGGGAAGTAGAGAGGGACTGTATGGAAGGAAGGTAGTATGGTTTGGGATGTGAGGAGGAGTATATTTGAATGTGTTCTGTATTGTGTATGGTGTAAAGTATGATTATATGAGGTAGGGGAAGGGAAGGGAAGGGAAGGGAAGGGAAGGGAAAGGAAGGGAAGGGAAGTGGGAGTTTAAATGGAAGCGCAATTGTATGTTTTTGATTATGAGGTGGAGTGTACATGGTTTGGAAGGTTTGCTGTATTGTACATGGTGTAAAATGTAATTATATGAGGAAGGAAAGGGAAAGGAAGGGAAGCTAGAGTGGGATTAGAAGGAGTGCTGTGTGGTTTGGGATGTGAGGTAAAGAATACAGAGTTTGGAAGGTATAGTGTCCTTTGGATGGTGTGGAGCTGGGTGTAATATGGGGAAGGGGATGTAGCATAATGTGAAATGCGAAGGCTGTGTAGAGCATACTATTATTTTGGGGAGGGAAAACTATATTTTGAACGTGGAAAATATAGAGCTTTGTGTATGAAGTGGATTGGTGTATATAATGATGAAAGGGAAAGCTGTTTTTTATGGAATGGGAAAGTGGAATATAGAAAATATAGCGTAGGATGTAGAAGGGAAATATAATACGATGTAGGATAGGGCAGCATATGGCGTGGAGTATTATGAGTATAATATGTGGCACAGAAGAGGTTATGTATGACATAAGAAGAGGAGATGGTGAATAAATTCGGGGGAGGTGAAGTATGGTGTGGAAAATGCAGAATAAGTAGATACGGTGTGGAAGAGAAGAATGTACGGTGTGAAATGTGGAGTATTATGAAGCACAGTAGCGTGGTTAGTACGATAAATGCCTTCGAAGCAGAGTATCACCGTGAGGCATATGGCACAGAATCAAGGTACACTAAGAAGGAGTGCGGTATGTGGTGTGAAGCATAATATAAATAATTCCTACAATAATGTGAAAGTTGAGATGGAGTTCTCAAACTTTTGATATGTAACGCACTAACGCACTAGACTTAGAGAGAGAGAGAGAGAGAGAGAGGAATGTGTGAGTGTGGGAGGGGGCGCCGCACGAGGTTGTAACTCTATGCATGTGTACACAGACAGAACGAGAAGTGACAGTTAGCGTCTGTGTGTGTGTGTGTGTGTGTGTGTGTGTGTGTGTGTGTAATTAACCGGGTCGGTCAGGATCACCTGATGGTCGTGATCGTCAGCTTTTACCCTCCCGGAAGGGAGCTGAGAGCTCATATAGTCCTATCTAAGGGCAAGGCTGTGACCTTCACACACGCACACACCCGTCCCCTTGCTCAAGGGGGACAGTAACCACCCACTTCGTCAGTGAAACTTTTCGCAACCTGAGCGAGGCGCGAACTCCCGTCTACCAGATGGCAAGCGAGAACGTTACCACTGCACCAGCGAGCGGTGTGTGTGTGTGTGTGTGTGTGTGTGTGTGTGTGTGTGTGTGTGTGTGTGTGTGTGTGTGTGTGTGTGTGTGTGTGTGTGTGTGTGTGTGTGTGTGTGTGTGTGTGTGTGTGTGCGCGCGCACCCTTGCGTGGAGTTGCGGTAAGTGTCTAGGGTACGAATGTGATGGTGATGTGTATGTGTGTGTGTGTGTGTGTGTGTGTGTGTGTGTGTGTGTGTGTGTGTGTGTGTGTGTGTGTGTGTGTCATTCTTATTGTGGTTGGGAACCATTGTGTATGTCTGTACTACATCATCACACACCCCCACACACAAACTCTCCCCACACACACACACGTCAGCATGAGGGTAATCTTAGCTATATCTTCGTGCCAAACCAAAAAGATTCCACATACCATTAAAATTCTAGTTTTCACGTCTTCAGGAGTTCAGTCAACGCTGTGTATAAATAAGATGTTTCTTTCAATTAAAAAGAAGTTAGGCTATTTGCTTTTAGTGGTTTATTTAATTATATTGCGTGTATTATGTGGAACCATTTCTCTCTCTCTCTCTCTCTCTCTCTCTCTCTCTCTCTCTCTCTCTCTCTCTCTCGGAATATAAAGCCAGCAGCATAACTAAAGACTGCTCGTGATCCACTCTGCTCCAATATTTTATCCTTCCGCCTCATTCTCAGTCTTCCCTTCCTCGTTTCCCCATAAAACCACACTTTATATACACTGCCTCAGCCATCATCCCTCCACGCGTCCCACATTTCTAAACCGCCTTAGCAGTTTGTAAGGCGGACACAATACCTTGGCACATCTTCCTCTCATACCCATCATCATCATCATCATCACCATCATCACGGTCATTACGTTATTCCCAGTAATATAAATGCGATAGCCAGGATTCACCAACCTATTGACAGATATATATACAGGTTCCCAGGACAGAAAACTAGCTTGTGATCTCCGTGTTCATTCTGAAGGTCAAAGGTCAATAATACTAACACTTTCTCTTTTCCCAGCAGTATCATTTTATTTCACTAATCCTTTGGTGATATTATTATTTTTTTGCCAACGACCTAATTCTTTCCTACATTTCTCTCTCTCTCTCTCTCTCTCTCTCTCTCTCTCTCTCTCTCTCTCTCTCACGACCATAAAAAATTCCCGTCATCTGCTCCTTCACATTTCTTGGCAAGCTTCTGTAATTCCCTCGCCAGAGAGAGCCAGGATCCTTGTAATTTGCGGTGAACCCAAGAGAAGCTTACATTTCTGTACTCTGTATCTCTATCCCTTGTATTTCTGTAGGTTTTCTTGGTATTTCTTGTATTTCTCTGCCTTTGTTAACCCGGGGAAAAAATACAGACCCGCTTGTTTACATCTTATGGGGGAAGGCTTCTGTATGCACGTGAAGTTCTGGAGTCTGTTTGCAGACGAGAATAGCGCTTGTGTGTGTGTGTGTGTGTGTGTGTGTGTGTGTGTGTGTGTGTGTGTGTGAGAGAGAGAGAGAGAGAGAGAGAGAGGCATAGAATCAATGAAACCTCTAGCAACGAGAGAAAACTGTTTTTAGTTTTCTTGTAACCAGTCTTCAGGTTGAATAAAAAATTAAAATATTGTATATAATTGTGTAGATTCTGTTGCTAGAAGAAAAAATCATATTCAGTGTGAGTATGCTAAAATGGAGCAAAGCAATCACCTTAAAACTAGCAAAAAATATGTGTTTTTGAGAGGCGTGGGCAATTTACCGAGTGACAAAGGTGGAATTTTATCAGAAATGTGTTTACTGTAGACGTCAAGGGGTGTAGCAGAGAGGCAAAAGAGGAAGTAGATATATAATAATGCATGGATACAAATGACTGTCTCCATGTAGGTATTTCGACCCCAGGAAGCATGAGTATGACAGAGGGATGTGGACAAAAAGTTACATGTCGTCACCGTCTACCTCTTTTCCTCCCTCCAGTTTTCTTCTCTCCATCCTTCCTTCCATTTTCCTCAACTTTCGGAAAATACAGAAAAAGTAGCCCTGGATCTCTACCATACATGACAAAAACAGATGGGAAAGAAGTAGCAATGGAAACAGAAAATGAGGCATAGAACTTAGGGGGGACAAAAGGAAAAATGGGCAAATACTGACACGTATCAACCACACTAGTCAATGACATAGATAATTAGTTTTTGCTACGTTCTGTTTTTTCGCCTAGCATCATAACCCCAATTTAATCCCTTTACATAACAGGACAGAAATATTGTCACCAATTGGATCCTTTGACCACAATCTCATCAGAGCTTCATAAGTTAGCCCCCCAGACCTCCCCGTTCTGAACCTGTCAGGGTGACCCGATGGCACTTTGATAGGGCAAACTGGGATGGATTGAGAAATTATTTGGCTGACATTCCTTGGCAGTCGTTCTTCTCTGGTGAGGTCAATTCTACCCAGTCCCACATTAATGACTTAATACCAACTGGTATGGATTTATTCATATCAAGTCAACAGTTCACTAAAAGATCGAACTCTCCAAAATGGTTTGGTAGCAACTGTGCCAGAGCAACGGCCCAAAAGTCATTAGCATATAACTCTTACTTAAATCCAAGAACATCTGAATCACTCTGTCAACTTAAAATTGCTAGAAACCATGCAGAAGCTGTAATAAATCTCGCTAAATTAAATTTTCTTCAAAATCAAGCACCAAAACTACTTAACCCTAATGACAATAGAATATTCTGGTCAACTCTCAATTCTTTCAAAAATAACTTTAACAAGTCATCATCCATTCCACCACCAAAATATTCAGATGGCAACATTACAAATGACCCGCGTTGGAAAGCGAATATCTTTGTCAGTACACAGTATTTGCCATAAATCTACCATGGAGGAAATCAGCCAGAACGTCCCAGTACTAGAACTTGACTCTCCCGAAACTGTTCCACTTAAAATACAGACAAGATACGTAAAATCCATCCTAGACAATTTACCAACCAACAAAGTTCCAGGCCCAGATGGAATTCCTCCAGTTGTTTTGAAAAAGTGTTCTCCAGAACTTGCCTCTGTTCTAGCTAAATTATTCAGACTATGCATGCGTATCCATCCATCCATCCATCCAATATTGTACCAATACGTCCGAAATCGAACCCGAGACTCTTAGGTGAGAGCCAGCCAGCATACCATTTGGATGATTTTTCCTGTGTAAAGTATAGGTTTCTTTCTTCATTCTGACTTGCCGTAAGTGCTTGGAAGGGATTGAAAGCATCTACTTGCCCGAGTGCCAGGCGGTTATCTCATCCTCTTCAGGCCCACAGTGGGGATGGAGGGACATTGGTTACAATATCGTGACAATGTGAGATAACTTTTACCTGGTCGTGGTGTAAAGGTATGCCTGGCTCCCACCTGTCCAGGGTTCGATTCCCGGCATATTGGTAATATATTGGATGATTTCTCCTGCGTAAAGTACAGGGTACAGGTTTCTTTCTTCATTCTATGCATACGTACTTCTTCATTCCCTAATTCATGGAAAGAAGCCAATATCCACCCAATTCCAATGAAAGGAAGTTCCTCTGATCCCTCTGATTCCAGATCAATAGCTGTCACATCTTCTCTTGGTAAAGTATTTGAAATTTTAATGAATATGCACATAGTTAAACATCTTGAATCCAACAACTTAATTAGTGATAGACAATATGGTTATCGCCACGAAAGATCCACCATTGACATAATCTCCTGACTCATACCATCCATCAGTCAATTGACCAACATGGAGAAACTCATGCAATAGCCCTTGATATTTCTAAGCTTTTCACAGAGTGTGGCACCATTCCCTGCTGTCCAAACTTCCTTGCTATGGACTAACGTCTTTTGTTCCTCTGCTTTCCTCATATCTCAGCGACAGAAAAAATAAGAGTAAAAGTAGATGACGTATATTCCAGTTTCCACTCAATTAACGCCGGCGTGCCACAGGGATCAGTTCTGGCACCAACCCTGTTCCTGGTTCATATTAATGAGCTCTTATCTGTCACCCACAATCCCATCCATGCATATGCAGATGACTCAACACTTCACAGTTCATTCACACTCAAACACCCATTTACAAAGTCTAATATCTCTAACTCTCAACTCAGCACAGCCATCTCCATAAATCAAGACTTATCTACGATCAGTGAATGGGGACAAAATACCCTTGTCTCATTTAATGCCAGTAAAACCAAATATATACAATTTCCTAATAGATAGATATTGCCAGATTCGTGTATTACCTTCAGTGCTACTAATATTCCCATCCCCAAAAGTATTGAAATTCTCGGTGTCTTACTTAACAATGCCCTCATCTGGACCTCTCATGTCAGATCACTTGCTAAAGCCGCCTCAAAGAAACTTGGATCATTGTACAGAGTCCGTAACTTCTTCACTGACGAGGAGTTAGCTATAATTTATAAGAGTCACGTGCGCCCTCAGCTTGAATATTGCTCACCCTTGTGGAATGGTTGTGGAGAGGTTGCATTAAAACAACTAGACAAAATTCAGAACAATGCTGTTGGAATTATTAATAACCCTGCTGTTATAAATAAACTACCTCCCCTACAAGTAAGAAGGAATGTTGCCTTCCTTGCATTGTTTTACAGATATTCATTTTTCATTCATTGCCAGACACCATGTATCCCAAACGGGGTGGACAAGGGCTCAGAGTTAATTGTTTTACAGGGAGGGGCACTAATCCTCCACCAACCCCACTTGACACGTAGGGATGCCAACAGCATCTGGTGTTCCCAGGCGGTCACCCATCCAAGTACTAACCAGACCCAACGTTGCTTAACTTCGCTGATCGGACAGGAAGCGGTGTACTCAACGTGGTATGGCCGTTGATATATTTATGGCAAATGCTTAGACGAAGTTGCGTACATTGTGCCACCTCTCCATGCCTTCCCTAGTGCTACACTGGCATCTGGTAGCGTTCATGACTGAAATGTCACACAGCCATATTGCGAACTTCTGCCTATTACAATATTCTTATTCCCCGAATTGCATCTCTCTGGAACTCGCTTCCTCGGAGTTGTTTCCTACAAAACTTCAACCTACAGCTCTTCAAATCCAACAGATACAGATATTTTATGAATGGAGGACGCCAGCAATCTGGTGTATGGATTATTTTTATTCATTTGTTTTTCCTTCTTCTGTTAAGTTATTAAAAAAAAAAAACAATAATGGTGCTGAGTGAAGAGGTATAAAGGGGCAACAAACTGAGTCCAACAACTGTGCCTGCACGAGAAATAGGTGTAAGATGGTCATGGATGTAGAAGCTGAGGGGGAAAACAAAGTTAGTGCACTGTAACATTCTGACCGGCTTGAGCAATAGCTAGATGCTGATGGACGTGGAAACTGAAGAGGGAAATAAGCCGAAGCAAATAATAAGTAAATAAGTAAAAGAATGTAACATACTGATAATGACAGCGGAAACATAGTGAGTTTAACAGTCGGACCGGCACGAGAAGGATGTAGAAAGTGAAGGATTTAAACTTAGGAATTAATATATGCTGAAGAGGAAGCTGTGTATTAACCTCCAGGCAAAGTAATAAGCAAGGAAATGTCAGAAGGAAATGAGAATCTGCGAAAAGACTTATTTACCTAGGGCAAGTGTGTGTGTGTGTGTGTGTGTGTGTGTGTGTGTGTGTGTGTGTGTGTGTGTGTGTGTGTGTGTGTGTGTGTGTGTGTGTGTGAGAGTGAGTGAGTGAGTGAGTGAGAGAGTGAGTAACGCTAGGAAATGAGAAGTGTATCTTCTTGATGTCGATGAACTCTGTGCGGTGTGACTCATATATTACCTCTGCAACCAAGTGACCTCTCTCTCTCTCTCTCTCTCTCTCTCTCTCTCTCTCTCTCTCTCTCTCTCAGTAACCAAACAATTTCCTTCACCTTAGGAAAGTCTCACATACTGAAGAGTTTAGGTAAGGCTACATCATTTCTGTACTTCCAAAAATGTCGCCAAATTTAAAATAAACCTTCAAGGGGAAGCCAAAATTTCAATAATAATGACAATAATAATAACAATGATAACAAAAATAATAACTTTTACCAATAGCGGAAACTAAGCAGTAATTTGTATAGATAATAATTAGCTATTGATACATTGCCGCATCTAACAAAATGTCCCATTTATCTCCATTAACATCAAAATAATGTCACCAAAACGTAAAATATTTTCAGCTCTGTAGTAAATTATTGTATTAATTGGACACATATTTTTTTAACTTTCACTAACGGTATTGATTTCATTTTTAGTTTTGTTTTCATTTCTTTTCATAACTGTATAAAAAAACACTTTGTTATACTGTCCACTAATCCTGGTGTAATAAAACCAGCTGTTCAAAATATCGTCAACTCCACAGTAAGTTATTCATCAACTCGGTCATTTCATAGGCCCTTTAGCCAGGAGGACACGCGTCATTCAGCAGCCCGCCAACGCAAATGGGAGGCTGGAGATACTGTCACAGGGAATTATATATTTTTTTTTACGGCTTTTGAGGCGCTTGGGTATATTGGAAAAGCTGTCAAGAGTACTAACAATGGAGGATGGTTGTTAGTGAACGTGACAGAGATGGAAAAAACTGATATCTGTTATAGTTTTGACTGACAGGTGTAAAGGAGTGGTTGATACGTCTTTGCCAGTCACACCTGAGGGAAAATGAGAAACAGAAAGGAAATAAGTAACGAGGGACATCGGGAAGAAGCAGCAGAAAGACAAAAAATTGATTAAAACCTCGAATTACAAATAAATAAAATCAATGACCAGAATATGAACGAATATTTTTTTTAATTGACGTCAAGAGATTGGATGTAAAAAAATGATGAAAAATTATCTTGAATTTCCAGGGGAAATAGAAAAACTGGTCTCTCGGGGTTGCCAAGGAAGTCTTCTTTTCGTATTCTCGTAGGTTAAGGAAGCTCCCTTGCACATCTTTCTTAGCGATTTATTTCTGGATACGGCTGGTTATTATCAGTTTATGTCATTTTTGCTGAGTATGGTTGTATTTGGATGATTTATATGACAAAAGAGGATAGGAAGGAGGAATAAGAAAAAATAAATCACTAAGGGAGAGGTGTCAGGGAGCATCTATACCCGACGAGATTAATGGCCTGAGACAGAATGGAAAATGAGGAGGAATTCAGAGTCGTATATAGGTAGACAAAGAGGACCTCGTAACATTTCATCCTTTGCTACTTATTTTGCATATTACAGTATAATGGTCTTTTTTTTAATCCACGTGTGTCTTATTAACGCAGTGTGCATTAGTAATAGGCAAAAAAAAAATATATGAAGTTGTTATTGGAAAAAATAATAGCTGAGAAAATTGATTAAAAACAACATCGAAGCAACAGAAAATGGGGCCAATAGAAAACAGGCAGCGGAAAAAAGAAATCAAAATATTAAAATAAGTCTGACTAACCATTATCTAACTACAAAGAACAATAAAGAAACACTAAGCTTCGGAAACAGTAACATTACAAAAACACACAATTTTGGCAGTGTATTTGCTTCAAGGCACACTTCAGCGTTTCCTTTTTTCCTGAAACTGAGAATGATGGACCTGTTGATGGAAGAAATACCAGGAGACCAAAACGTGGCAACTTGTGTCGCTCTGGTGAGTTGAAAATAACGCAGCAGTGGACGAAGCTCAAAAATACGTAAAAATGGTGCAAAGAAAGTTAGGAGAATTTCAAGACTTCTGATGGAGTGAAAGATGCCATTGATGCTGAACTCAGAAGGGAAGAAGAAATAAACTGATGAAAAAGGTGAAGAAGCTCTCGACAGGAGGCAGAGGAACGAGTACAATTCCAAAGCATTCCATCAGATAAATAAATAGATAAATAAATAAATAAATAGAAACACTGAGTCCAACATTAGTGGCAATAAAGTGAAGATAAATTATGAGCTCAGGATTTTCTCTTCGGCCAATTTAACATTCCGGGGAGGGATTCTTAGACTTATTTACGATCGATTCTTTCTCGTAACCACTAATAATTTTTGCAGGACGAACTGGAGACACTGAAAGTTTCTACCCCTTTCTCTCTTATCCTTCCATCCAACACAGACAACAACTATTGCCTTTTTCCTCTCGTAACCAGGATTATTTTTTTTTTTTCTGACAAAACAATGGACGACGGGAAAATCATAATGTCGTTGATCATCCTGCAATAAATAATCCGAAAGACAACAAATTCATTGTAAATACCTCTGAGGATCCCCCCTTCCCAGGTTCTTATCACTAGCTTTAGGTAAATTAATAATAATAATAATAATAATAATAATAAATAATAATAATAATAATAATAATAATAATCTAGACTGTTGCAATCAATAGGCAGACTAACGTCGTCCGGGGAGTGGTAGTTAATTATGCCAGTATTAACACTTGAAATCCAACGACTTATTTTAACCTGAATATAATTCCCTTACGCTTACTGGAATTAAAACTAATTTGTGTTGTCTCGACTATAAGAGGATTTACTGCTTCGAACCCCCCAAAAAATGAAGAAAAAAGAAAAAGCTGGCTTATAAATTTGAACCCTCAATTATCTTCCCCATGCAACTCCAGCCTACACAAAAATCAGTCTTGCGTTAAGTCCCAATTATTCTGCCCTCACAGGTAATTCGAACTTACGCAGTACTGGTTCGTAAAAAGCTCGAAGCTCCGAAAGAGATCACGAAGTGCATGAACCATTTCGTCAGAGGGGGATGGTACAGGGAAGGGAGATAAAATAACTGCAGGCTGGGAGATGAATGCTGTGAGGAGACGAGGAGACAAGAAATGAGGAGACAGTAGGAGAGAACAGAGGAAATCATTTGCGTAGAAGGGAAGAAAAATAAAAAATAGCAGGAGATGACAAGTGGGAAAAAAAAAAATATGTGGAGAAGACAAGAGAGGAGAGGAGACGAAAGAAAAGATAAACGAATAAGAGATGAGAGAAGAGGGGTAGCTGCGTAAGGTGAGAAGAGAGGAGAGAGAGAGGAGAAGAGAGAAGAGGAATGGCTGAGGAGGGAAGGAGGAGGAGAAGAGAGGATAGCAGAGGTCAAGCTGAGATATGAGAGGAGGGAAGTGGCTGGCAAGAACCTGAGAGTCAATAAACGCAGAGTTGAAGGTGGACTGTGAACCCTGAAGGAGGTTTATCCGGAAAGGTAACCTGAATATATTAAAGCAAGAGATTGGAAGAGGGTGATGAACGTTCGTAGGTTAATGGACTGCTAAACTGACTGATAGCTTGGCACAAATGAAAGAAAAATTCACGAAAGCGGGAAAAGATTGGATGATGAATATACAGTATAGTGTTAATATGTAATGAAATATCTAGTTACGTATGCAAGCAAAAAGATAGTTGAAGCACAGAAAGTCAGCTTAATTAATTGAAAGCTCAGTACAAAAGCAGGTGGAAAAAGGAGTAGAAAATGCTAGTGGACTCTCATAGTTTTGCAGCTGAATTCATGGAGGAATACTGATATTTTCAAGATCTTTTCATAATTGGAATTTTTTATCCTTCGATAGGATTTCTTCGCCAGAAATAAGCAAACGTTGCAAAAGTTTAGAGGTTCACAAAACATATCTATTTCTCTCCTGACACAAAGAGATGCTCAAACTATGAAATGGATGAGGGTGAAATAATGCTGATGCTTAAGTCTAAATTCATCATGCTCTTACGACTCATTCTCAGACTTATAATATCTTTTGGCATTAGATGGAAAAGACTACTAAAGCTGTCCCCACCAGTGCAAGGGTTAATGGTACTATAGTTCACTCACTTTAACTTGGCCCAGATTTTCAGCCATTTGCAGTTTATTTCACGTAGCTCAGTGACAGAAAAGGTATTACTGTGGCTCTAGGTCCTTTCTGTAGCACATCATCGTGACTAACATCATATTCTGGCGTTAATCTTTTGCTATACCTCAACATTCAAGACAGAGGGACGGCAATTTTAGGTCAAGGTAAAATGAACAGAGTATAGCATTTTACGCAAGGTTTCCATAAATTTCTTATCTAAAAGATGAAAAACATCATTATCCCCAATCGTACATTCTGGTGGGAATCAAAACAGACCTGTAAAAAAGAAATACTATTTGTGTTTCCACCAACTCTCTCGTCGTTGTTTCATCTTCCATGCACACTTTTTAAAGGTGAGGATCCGTGTGTCAGTTTCCCTTCACTGGGCCATGTCTCTTCACTGGGCCACGTTCACACACACATACACACACACACACACACACACACACAACGAGAGAGAGAGAGAGAGAGAGAGAGAGAGAGAGACAGAGAGAGAGAGAGAGAGAGAAGGGAGATGGTGAATAGGGACATGGAGAAAACCATTTTTACTCCCCCGTATAACCAGCCCAATAATCGAACTTTGCTCCTTCCATTTGTGCGCTGAGAGTGCTGATTAAGACACCAGTGAAGCATATTGTTTACTGATGACACTTATAATCTAATATGGTATAGAAGGGAAGGTGGTGGTCCTTTTGTTAGAACAGAGAGCGAGTAAATAAAAATCATTATCAAAACACAATAATTTTTCCCCTCTTATTCACTCAAAGGACAATAATTGGAGATCTGTATGTAAATCAACTACTGCGATTTGTGGTCTAGGGGATAGCAAAGATTGTGTACTTTAATGACCATCGTATAGTCAGAAGCCATTAATCTAAGCCTTTTTCCTCTTCTTCTCGGGCTGAAATTGCTCTCTTATTGATGGCACTTAAGAGGCAATGGAACACAGGCAATGGAAATGAACTGAGCAACACCACCCATGTTTGCCCTTCATCCCACAAGTAACGGTGCTCCTTTACCCCAGTCGATGAAGCAGTGCTCTCATCCCCCCACCCCCCAAGACACACGGCGCCATTCCCCCAGACAACTTGGGCCCTCCATCGCTGAACTGAGATCCTTGATAATGCTCCCAGAAGGTCAGCAGTTACTCACGACCCTCCTCATGGAAATCCACACTACTCTACCACCCTTCCTCACTGGGAACATGATTTGCTTACGTATCACACACGAGATAATTTACATGACTTCAATACACATAAACTGAGAATGACAAGCTGTACTGAATTACCCATGCGTATATACTGCACTGTCTTGAAGGGCTGAAACTGAGATGTTCAGTGAGTCGGGTGAATGTGAGTTGTTAGTGATCCATGTGACAGGTGTTGATGGAATAGATTTTCTCTCTGTCTCTGTCTCTGTCTGTCTGTCTCTGTCTCTGTCTCTGTCTCTGTCTCTCTCTCTCTCTCATTATCAATTCACAGGTATGGTACTTCCTTCTGTTATATTTCGGAGAATGAGTTATGAAGAAGATTAACACACACACACACACACACACACACACACACACACACACACACACACACACACACACACACACACACACACACACACACACACACACACACACACACACACACACACACACACACACACACACACACACACACACACACACACACACACACACACACACACACACAACTGAAAAAGCGACTTACCAAACACACTCAGCCGCACGACGTAGGCCATGACAGGTTTGGTGGACACTTGACACTCGTAGTTTCCCGAGTCTCGAACCTGTGCGTATTTTATCTTGAGTATCCAGTCCTTAGAGCCAGGGGAGTGTAGCACCTCGTACCGCTGGTCTGATGTGTACGTGTACCGCCCCACCGTCATGATGCGTAGGTCTCGCTGTCTGATCCACGAGACCTGAGAGACGGAGAGATAACAGGTGAATAAAAGAGACACAGCAACACATTAGTATGGAGAGAGAGAGAGAGAGACGACTAAATGAGGTGCGAGGAAAAGCATGGGACCTCGAGGATTCCAGGTCATTTTGAGAGAGACAGGCAGAAATAGGAACCTTGGGAGAGAGAGAGAGAGAGAGAGAGAGAGAGAGAGAGAGAGAGAGAGAGAGAGAGAGAGAGAAAGCATTAGAGCCACTGACGAAAATGGAGAAAGTACAAGAGCACAGGGAAGAATGTGAGAATTATGAATGTAACGAAAAAACAAAGATTGACTGATGATCACATTTATACCGAACAGAGGGAAAGAATGGAAGAAAATAGGATAAGAGAAGGACGCAGGAAAGAGATAAATTACAGACACAAAATAAGAAGTAGTAGGGCATAGCTGAGAAATAACGGGACAAGCAAAAATACGGAAATGACAAATGTGGACGGGTTGGTATGAGCATTGTGGGTAGGAGTTACGATCATCTGTTTCCTTCGTCTTCTGCACAGACGAGTGAGAATGCGGGAAGAAAAGGGGGGAAGTTAATACGTACATAGATGATAAATAGTTAGATAGATAGATGGATGGATAGATATATACACAGAGAGAGGGATAGAAAGATATAGAGATAGATAGGTAATTGCCTCTTGGATATGTTTTTTGCTGTTAGGATGAACGGTGGTACATATTATTCCTTGAATTCAATTTTTTTTTTCATTCTTACTTTCCCCAGAGTATTTTTTTTCATCAAAGATTATTATTCTTTTTCTGAGATGTCAGACAGAGGCCTAAGAATAAAGTAAATAACATAACGTCTTGGTAGCCAGGTTTTGATGAGCAAAATGTAATCGGAGTGAAAGGCATACAACCAGACGATTTAATTCAGCTGAGAGGAATCCTAGGGGTCGCAAATTCAGCCATGCCTCACAGTTGTCAACATTTTGCAACTTTTCTCCGACTTGCATGACATGGCGGGCCTGCATGGCTCGCTGAAAAATATGGTAGTCGTGTCTGTGTCGGAAAAAAAGAAAGGAAAAAAAGTGGAATTGCTGGTGTCTAGTGAAAATGAATTTGTGTTTGGGCTCGTGTGTGTATCTTCAGGGGAAATTATAATGTTTTCAAATGCAGTGTTTACTGGAAATGTTTTTGTGGTTTTTGTTTGTGTCGTAAAAAATACAGAGAGAGAGAGAGAAAGAGAGAGAGAGAGAGAGAGTTCAAAACGACTTTCTCTGATGGTGTTTACGACGCGTGCAAACCCACACATGTATACGTAATTTTCGTAAGGACTGTCGTGTTTGGGAAATAAACTGACCTGATTATTTTTTTTGTGACTGATATTTTATCGCTTAATTTTCCCCACCAGTAGCAAATGTTATTTAGCCCTGTAATTACCTTCATTATACGCTTTTCACCTTAAATTAGCTCCAATTTTCATTCTTTTCCAGCACATTTCATGTTACTCAGTGGCAGAAAAAGATATACTAAGGCTCTACATTCTTTTCATAGCTCTTCTTCATGACTAGCATAATTTTCAAGTGTTAATATGTTGTTAAACCTCAGTAATATTAGACCAAGCAGAAATAAAACACGTTTAGAGACAAAGTTAACGAAGACTACGTATCTACTCCTTCCAGTTTGTTAAGCCTCACCCAACCTAATCATCAGGACATTGGAATAATAATAATAATAATAATAATAATGATAATAATAATAATAATAATAATAATAATAATAAAAATCAGTTGTGAGGTTGAGGTATATTGTGTTGGGTATTGGGTGTGTGTTGACAAAAGAAATACCTTCCATTGTGATGTCGGCGGTCACTGAAAAAGGCGTGATTTTCTATTTGACTCGTGAAAAAAAGTGCTTCGCTGGTGTGTGTGTGTGTGTGTGTGTGTGTGTGTGTGTGTGTGTGTGTGTGTGTGTGTGTGTGCATAAGTATACTTCGATGTATCTGTAAACGTCCGTGAATGACATTAAAATATATATATTTTTTGGATATACCCGCTTCTGAGCAGTCTGGTAAAAACTGACCTTTACAATTAACGTACCTAATGAAAAAAAGAAAAATCTGTCCTGTTAATGTCACTGTATATCGAGGAAAAGAGGGTGTGGTCAAGGGAAGCGAGAACGAGTAAGAAAGCATTTTAATAGCGTTTGTCTTGTGTGGAAAATGTTGGGTGTGGTCGTGTGTGTGTGTGTGTGTGTGTGTGTGTGTGTGTGTGTGTGTGTGTGTGTGTGTGTGTGTGTGTGTGTGTGTGTGTGTGCAGTGAAAAACATGAAAGGCGAGAGCATCTCTGGTTCTGTATTGAAAAACAGTGAGAGTTTTATTTTAAGGACGGGAAAACTGATTGATCGATTGAGAGAGAGAGAGAGAGAGAGAGAGAGAGAGAGGGGGGGAGGGAGGGAGAGAGAGGAAGAGAGAGAGAGAGCGTATATCATGTCCATAATGGCGCAAGCATGCACTCACTGGGAATTATATCGACAGTATCTCATATTTTTTAGCTTTCCTTTATATATGGGTCTGAATTCCCCCCTCTCCGTCTGAAATCTTGAAAATACTATGGTGGTGTTAGTGGTAGTGGTAATAGTATTAGTAGCTGTAGTAATGGTGTTAGTGGTGACGGTGTTAGTGGTGGTGAGAATGAGTTTGTTGCTGTTGTTGTTTGTGGTGTTGGTGTTGCTGGTGGGAAAGGGTTTGTTGTCGTAATCGTTGTTGTTGTTGTTGGTGGTGGTGGTGGTGATGTTTGAGGTGGTTATGGTTCTGATATTACTGTGGTGGTGGTGGTGGTGGTGGTGGTGGAGGGGATTTGCTGTCGTCGTCGTCATCATCGTCGTCGTCGTCGTTGTTGCAGAGAAAAAATAAAGGTGATGAAACCAGATAGGAATGCAAAAGGTTAGGATGTTTGATGAGAAGCTGAAAACGAATAGGAATGAGAAAGAGATAGTAAATTAAAGAGGTGGTAAAGGAAGGAGTGAAGATGTTGATGTTTGAAATCTTTTATGAGAAATGTAAGTATTTTTCTTTTCCTCTTATCATTCTCTTTCTATTATTTCTTCAGTTCATTTACAAGATAGGAGAATATAATGTTGATGTTGATGATAACGATGACGACGATGAGGAGGACGATGACGATGATTAAAACAAGATGACTGGCGTGAAAGTGAGAGATGAAAGTGAGAGGAGAGAGCGAGGAGGGAGAAGAGGGAGGATACTGGGGAGGGAGAAGGGGGAGACGCTGGAAGAACAAAAGGAGAAATAAGAGAGCAGTGAAGAAAGATGGCTCGGGGTGAGAAAGAGAAAAATTCTGAATAGGAAATGATGGTAGAAATGAATTGCTTGAGGGGGTGTGGAAGTGAAAAGAGAGACAGAGAGAAAGAGAGAGAGAGGGTGGAAGGGGGAGAGTGATAGAAGGATGAATAAAATGGGAGATATCTGGAGAAGGACACAAAGAGGGGTAGGATGAGGAAGAAGAAAGAGGCAGAAAAAAGGAGAGGGGAGGAGGTGAAGAAGAAAGTGGCAAAAAGGAAGGATTGGAAGAGCGATGAGAGGGAATGGAAAAAGGGAGAGTGTGAATGGGGAGGAAAAGTAGGGAATATGGGTAAAAAACGAAGGAAGCGAGGGAGAAGAGAGAGTGATAGGAAGAGGGGGGGAAAGGAAAAAGCAAGAAAAAAAGGAAGCGTGGGAAGAAAAGGGAGGAAGAGTAAGAGAAGTACAGGACATAAGAAAAACGAGAGGAGATTAAGGAATGAAGGAAAGGAGGAGGGAGAGGACTGAAGAGAGTACTGTTAATTTAATTCTTAGACTGAGGCCACAGCCTGAATTATTTTGAGAATAGGTAATGAAGGCAGGGATGGGCGATGACTTAAGGGACTGAGGGACTGAAAATGAGGACACAGAAAAAGGCTGAAAGGGAGAGAATAAGAAAAGAGACGTGAAAGAGAGGATGAGGGAAAAATAGGGAGTGGGAGGAAAGGGAGGAGATGGACGAATGGAAGGAGAGAGAGGGCAGAAAAAAAGGGAGGGGAGCTGTATGAAGACAAGGGGAGGAGTAATGGGAGGTGAAAGAGAAAACTGGAAAATATTGGGAGAATGGAAGGGAGAAGAGGGGAAGAGTTTGGTATGAAAAGAGGGGGGAGAAGGGAGAAATGGGGAGACTGTGGTGAGAATTATTTGCAGTGAGAGGGGAGGGGATATGATGAGGGAAAGAGGGGGGGGGAAAGAGGTAGAAGATGAAGGGTGAGTGAAAAAAAAAGGAAAGAGTAGAATGAGAAGAACTCAGAGTGAGCAGAGGGAGGATGAGTGGAGAAGAGAAAGAATAAGAGTGGCAGATGATAAAAAGTAGTCGAGGAAGGGTTTTATATCTATATCTATCTATATCTATATCAATATATCTATCTATCTGTCTATTTATAAATCTATATCTATATCTAAATCTATCTATCTATCTATTTATCTCTATCTATCTATCTATTTATCTCTATCTATCTATCTATTCATCTATCTATCTATCTATATTTAATCCATTGGATCCTAGGGTTCCTGGTTGAGGCATTTGGGCTGGGAGGGTACTAAGCGTACCGCCCTCCGCCTATCGGCTCATAGTCGCGAAGCTCATAGGTTCCTACCCGGGGGTTCCCTGCTTTATTAACTGTTGGAAATTCCCAGTTCTGTCCTATACTGAGGACACTGGGCTCCAATGGGATATATATATATTGGAGGAACACACATTACACGTGTGAACATATGTGTAAAATTTTTGACGCTTCAGCCGGGAATGGAACCCAAGACCTCTAGACATTTGTGACAGTTGCAAGAGAATGATGTAAATGGCAGTCTGATTGCTTTGAGGAAATAAGGATACGAATAAAAGAGTAGGACGAGAGAGACGGTGGGAGGGAAGAAACGATAAATGAGCAGAGGGGAAAGAAGTATGGAAGATTGATGAAGACGTTATCATAATCATCATCTAAACCTTATTTCCCGAATGTTCATGGGACAGGAGAGTCATAGCTGGCAAGACCGTATGATCATTATCGAAACGAACTGGAGGAGATGGCAATTTACGGTCCATCTCCCTATTCCTGTTTTGTAGAAGTTAGGAGGCTGCTTAGACCATACAACGAAGCTAGAAGGATCGTTTTGTCAGTAAAGTATTGTATTATTTTTTGTTCTACCTCGTTCAAAGGCTAAGATATTTTGCATACTAGATTTCAGTTAAAGGAGCCCATGACAGCAAGAGGTAAAATTTAGCGTGTACACCGTGTCCTGGCTTCTGAGAAATACTAAATTCATGTTATCTTGGCCTAAAATTTTCATCTCTTCATTTTTGCGTATGGCGTTAGGAAGATATGCTGTGGAAAGGATGTAGAGCAGTAATACTGAAAGTGTCGGGTGGGAGAGAAACACAGGAATTCTTAATTTTCCCTGACGATTGCGGCTATACAGAAACCAGCTCTGAAAATTGGTTCTGTGTAGCTCGAAACGTTAGCGAAAATAAAGAATTCAAGCCCTACCCTGAGTCTGTCTCTCTCCCACCCAATAGTTCCACTTGTTACATCTGATCATCTACAACCTTAGTATTGTCTTTTTCGGTCACTGTACTACGTGAAATAAGCTGGGATAAGACGAAAACCTGAGCCAAGTTAAAGTGAATAAGCTATAGTAGTCTGTAGATCCACTAACTTTCCTTCCTCCCTAAATAATATACTTGGAATAACTGTATATAAATTGGCGATAGATTAACATATCAAACTGAATAAAAGTATGAACTGAATATAGCCTAAAATATATATAAAAAAATGTATGAAATTTCCTGTAACTGGTGTTAGTGTCCACGCTGCACGAAGAGGTTACGTAAAGAGAAGGAGGACGAGAGTGAGATGGGTGAATGTGAGAGGGTTAGAGCTAGGCTGAAGATGAGAGTAAGGGGACTGTAACAAAAGAGTATGGGAGATGACAGGAGGACGGTGAGAAAGAGAGAGGCACTGGAGAGGAGATTGGTGGCAGATTAATCACACTTTGAAGGCCTCTTTTACGCAAGGAACTGAGAGAGAGAGAGAGAGAGAGAGAGAGAGAGAGAGAAGCAAACAGGTTGTAAGAGATGGAAAGCGAAAGGGATTGAAAGGATAGGAGGGAAGGAAAGAGAGAGAGAGAGAGAGAGAGAGAGAGAGAGAGAGAGAGAGAGAGAGAGAGAGAGAGGGAGAGAGAGAGAAGGGATAAAGAAAAGAACAAGGCGTGTTAAGGGTGATAAAAGAAAACGAAAAAATGGGGTGACTGAAGAGGAAGTTGCAGGGATGAAAAACGAACCAGGAAGAAGAACGTGTAAAAAGATAAAGAAGAGAGCAGAGAGAAAACAGGGAGGGAGAGAGACAGTGGCAGAGAAAGATAGAAATGAGAGGGAGGATGGAGAGAGGAGAAGGAAAAACGGAAGAGAGTTATGGAAGAAGAGGGGAGGCACATAAAAACAGAGGAGAGGGAGAGGGAGAGGGAAGAAGAGGAAGGAGAGAGAGAGGGAGGCAGGGAGGGAGAAATGGAAACGGGTAGAGAAGGAAAGGGAGGGAGGGAGGAAGGGAGAAGAGGGGAGCATATAAAAACAGAAGGGGTGCATATGTGAGGAGGGAAGGAGGCGCAAAAATAGTCAGAGAAAAATAGAGTGCATTGACGTGTGAAGATAGGGGGTTGACCTGAAGTGATGTGACATGAGGGTGTGAGGTGAGGCGAGACAGAGTTCTATTTCCCAAAAGTAAAAGTGACGGGCAATATTTTGTGGACCTCCTATTTATTTTGCTCTTACTACTATTACTGCCACTGCTTCTACAACTACTATTCTGCTACTACTACTACTTTTGCTATCATTAATAATAATAATAATAATAATAATAATAATAATAATAATAATAAATAATAATAATAATAATAATAACAATAATAATAATAATAATAATAATAATAATAATAATAGAAATTCTTAATTTTGCCAGTTCAGCAGAATGGCGTGTTTTTATTCACTGTTTCTCCTACTGCCGGAAGAATTTGGTTAACCTAAGTTAGGAAAAAGAAAAACTCATTCTAAGAGGATTCTGAACACTTTCTACCTCTCCTTTCATTGCGTTTTATATTTCTCGTTATTCACAATCAGCAATAGGTAAATAACTGATACAAACACTGGTAGACGGAGATAATAGACAAATACAGATAACAGATAAAAAAGCTGATAATATACTACAGCATACACAGATAAATTTATTGACAAGAGTAACTGGCTTTTCATTCTCATTATTTTCATTTATGCGCAAAATCTCCTCAAAGGTTTTACGTAGATAAATTTACAATGCTGGTGGTAATACTCATGAGTGTGGAATATTTTGCTCACAATTTTTGAGTCAGTAGTTATTGAAAGAGTAGAAAGAGCTTCCTGCGCATATTTTTCAGAAGACTTTTAGGACGAAGTCTCCATGTGCTATTTTTGAGTCACTTTTTATTTTTTTTACAAATACTGTGAAACCAATACAAAATTTGATAAATGTACTGTATCTCGACTATTTACTTATAATTTGGTCTATAGTTGGGGTAGTCTTCAACTGTCTCCCATTTCTCGTAGTGACAGGAGGTGTGGACTATTTTTGCTGGGTCCTTTAAAGATAAATATTCATGTTGTGTGTTTTTTCTTGATTCTGTAACCTCGCTAACTCATACAGTGAAGGGATGGTGATGATGATGATGATGATGTTGACATATACTACTGATTTTCTTATTTCATCATTTTTCTTGTCTTTTCCCATCTAAAAATGGAGTCGGGTAGGATAAGAGAGAGAGAGAGAGAGAGAGAGAGAGAGAGAGAGAGAGAGAGAGAGAGAAATAACATCTATCTATCTATTGCCAGGCGCCATAATCCCGTAAGGGGTGGCCATTTGACTTTGAGTTATTTGTTTTATAGGGAGGGGCACTAACCCTCCACCAACCCACTTGTTGACAAGTAGGGAGTACGTATGGATTGGTTATATGGTTACCACCCAGCGTTGTAAATGGTTTCTTGGCTTACAGGAAACCATTTGGCTTGTCACTCAATGTAAAGGCACCTGTACAGGAAAGAAAAGTAATAAAGTGACAGGAAAGATGGGAGAAATAAGAAGAGAGGAGGGCAGGCACAGAAATAGAATGATAAAGGCTAAGGAATGCGTGGCTCGTGTGTGGTCATAACACTGCCCGCCACGCGTCCCTGGTCAGAGATTAGTAATCATGAGTGTACATACAGGACAACTCTTCGAAGCACTTGTTCATTAAAGATATACTACCTGAAATTAACCTCAATTATTAGACACATTCAAAATTTTGATTATATTGCGCATATCGAGGTACTTTTTTGACGCCATATATTTGAGTTTAAACATGGTGGCTTCACTTTTTGTTTTGCTATCTCGTCCTCGCTCCATTACACCTTAATGTCCTTTGATGAGTAACGTGTGGGGAGGCAGAGGAGAGGTTTGGGGACGTGAAAGTAGCAGGGAGACTGTGGGGAGGTAGATGTGGGAGTAGGGAAGGATGAAGGGGAGAAACAGTAGGGGTAGGGGGTGAAAGGGAGAGGTGTAAAGAGACGGGAAGGAGAGGAGGAGTGTGACTAAAGGAGAGGGGAAATAAATAGGGAATTGAGTATAAAAGTGTAGAGAGAGGGGAATGAGTGTGGGAATTGGAGAGGGGAGGGAGGGGAGAGGAAAAGATTTTAACAGCGAGGGGAGGGGCAGGAAGAGGTGTGGGGAGAAGAAAGGGAGAGACAACAGAGAGAGGGCGTGGAGAAAAGAGTGAAGGGAGAGGAAAGGGGAGAAACTGGGGAGAAGAGAGATGAGGAGAGGAAGATTGGAGAGAAGCGATGAGGAGGAAAGAGGGACTGGGAAGGACTGGAAGAGAGAGAGTGGGATGAAGTGAGGAAGTAAATGGGAAGAGGAGGTAGGAGGGAAGGAAATGCAGAGAGAGAGAGAGAGAGAGAGAGAGAGAGAGAGAGAGAGAGAAATATTTGGATAATGGAGAGAGAGAGAGAGAGAGAGAGAGAGAGAGAAATATTTGGATAATGGAAAGCAAATAAGCTAATAGCAAGGGGAAGACAGAGAAGGTAAAGTTATGGTGAGATGTATCGAAAGAGGGGAAAGAGAGGCAGGCGGAGAGAGGGGAGAGAAGAAGCGAGGGGAGAGAGAGTAGAAAGGAGAAGTGGAGAGGATAAGAAAGAGAAGACGAGAGAGAGGGAGAAAGGGGAAAAGGAAAACAAACTGGATGGTAGGAGGAGGAGGAGAGAGGAGGAGATAAAGTGAGTAAAAAGGGAGAAAGGGGGCATTACAATAGGCCGAGAAAGAGATTTAGAGGAAGGAGTGAGAAACAAAAAGAGAGGGAGACGAAAGTGAAGAGAGCAGAAGGAAAAACTGGGGAACAGAAAAAAAAGGGGGAAAAGAGATTAAGCAGTGGAGAGAGAGAGAGAGAGAGAGAGAGAGAGAGAGAGAGAGAGAGAGAGAGAGAGAGAGAGAGAGAACAAGAGGAGAAAGGAGAGCTCAGTTAGAGAAAGTTCTATGGGGAGAGAAAGAGGGAAGTTGTGGAGAAAGATGATAGGGCAGGAGAGAATGAGAGGAGGGGAGGAAGGAACAGGAAATTCTGAAGTACTGGAATTGTTCCAGAGAAAATACAATTTCTGAACTGACAAAGGCGATTTTGGGTAAGGAAAAATAATATGGGTAGAGTATTTTGCAACTGATATTCATAATCCCTTCTTCTTTCGATTGTACTCTATTATGGGACCAATTATCACTTAATTGGCCTGAATCCTATTGACGAATTTTCCATGGTTACCTCCAGAGATTTAATTAAGCTTAGAAATTCTCTGCCCTCTAAATCAGAAATACAGCTTCTATTTATTTTCCTAGATGATATACTGTACAATATTCTGGGGCGATTTTCAGTTTTCTTGTTTTGTTATGCTGATCTGGTAGGCATCACTTCTATATTTGGCCTGTTTGGTTTTGAGAGCCACCAGAAATACTCGCTAGACTCATATTTCCTCCTTCTCTTCCTTTTTTCTTTTTGCTAGTTAAGCTATATTAAGGGTATTGACTGCACAACAGCAGTTACGGAAGATAACCATTATGAGCTTAAGATGTGAGTAGGGGAGGCTCTGCGGCCTTCAACTGTCTCAAGATGCATGGGTGTCTCACTGATCTGTTTGAGGGTATTGTAGACGCTAAGTTAAGATTTATTACACTTTCTTCAAAACTTCTTAGCTTAAGCATATGTAAATAATAACCTAATACGGTGAAGTTTCTTTAATGCTTTTATAAATCTTCTCTTTATTTACCAAGTGTTAATCATCTAGTACTGAAGGGGTGAATAAAATTTAGATTTAATTCCTCAGCTTTCAAACATAATTGTTATGCTGGATAACTTATATAACATCGTACTTAAGAAGATGAAGGCACTTGGTGTTCTCAGTATTGACTATTCTGTTCCTGTTGACTAAGGAGAGGAGGAGGGTACGGGAGAGCAGGAATAAATAGAAATATTACTCATTTAAATAGACATCCGTGAGTCTAAGAACTCGCTGGAAATGAGGGAAAGCACGGACACAGAATTCGTCAAAAGCGCAAAAAAACTCTGCAAGACTGAACACTAGAGCCATTTTTTTTTTTCCCCGATACGTCGATATTTCAAAGGGAGGACGAGGCACTCTCACCTCCGCCGTGTTGTGGGGCGATTTTTTTTTTCTTCTGTATATATGTCTTTCTTTTTTTATGATTTGCTCCATTAACTACGTAAATACCGTTCCCTTTTGTTAGTTTGCTGTGTGTGTGTGTGTGTGTGTGTGTGTGTGTGTGTGTGTGTGTGTGTGTGTGTGTGTGTGTGTGTGTGTGTGTGTGTGTGTGTGTGTGTTCGACTATCTTGTTTAAAAGTTCTGGGACAAGATTATTTGTCTCCCATTTAGCGTTGTTAAACTAGTACACTGACATATTACACTTCCCAGAGTTAAATAAATGTGCTATATAATTATTAAAAACTGAGGTAATAAAGTAAAGCAGGTGGAGACGGCAGCTTAATTATTAATCTCATTAGGGATGCAGGTAACTCCACATTTGAAAAACAGGTAAAATTCCTCTACGTTCTCTCGTTTATTTATTTATTTATTTTTTTCACAAACGGCTATGAAGGCGAAATTTTATCATTCAGTCATGGCGCATCGGAATTCTGTGACCATAAGTAGATTATTTTTTTACTTTTATTTATTCATTTTTTTCAATCTACGGCCATGAACATTTTTCGCTCCTCGTTATACTTGTCTGCCGTTCTGTGTCTTCATACTCATCCTAATTCTCTCTCTCTCTCTCTCTCTCTCTCTGCTCCTATCTATCTATCTATCTATCTGTCTGTTCACCCTTATCTTACATGGCTTTTTAAGGAGGATATGCAAGAGGGTAGCACGTACGAAGACAAGCCATTACTGAATACTGACAGAAGGACATGGAAATACTCTTTGTCGATGTTGTCTCTTATATGATGCGGTGTCAGACAACAGACAGACGAACAGACCTCCCCACTCTCCTATATTTGACTATCTCTCCCAGACTAATAAAAAAAGCACCCGAACTTCCCTAACCTACGCCAGAAAACCATCATTTTGCAATCCATGTCCCTATTTCTGCTTTAGACACCATAGTGTAGATAAACATAACAGTATTTTCATCTTTTCTTTGAGATGCTAAAATTAAGATATTTATATCTTGCCAGCAACAGCCAATTTTATTCAGTAGAGAGAAGCCCTACGCAGAGTTTTTCATATCCAGTGTAACACATAAAAAAAAAAAAAAAATTAAATTCGATAAAATAATATACCGTGTTTATTTAGGAACGCCTCCCTCCGCATTGCCTCTTCAGGTATCCGCGCTTGGTCACTTTATTATTCATCTCCACCACTATTATTCTCCCATCATGGCTGCAGCTTTTCTATCCCGTTCCTTAGTTTCCTTGGTCATTTATTTATTTTTTTTTTCAGATCCCAGTCATCTTCCACCCGATCTTTCATTCCTATCTCTCCTACTTTTTCCCTCTTCTCGCTTATCTGTTTTTCGTTCTCCCTCTTTCGTCCAGTTTTCCTCTCTCTCTCTCTCTCTCTCTCTCACTCTTTCTCCGTCATTTGGAACCTAACACTCTGCTAACATGCTATGTTAGCTTCACTCCTGCGAGAGAGAGAGAGAGAGAGAGAGAGAGAGAGAGAGAGAGAGAACATAACAGATACAAAAACCGCTAATGTGCCTGTCCCGTAAACGAACTTCTTCCAAAATTAACTTTCCATCGATTTTCTTTACGAAGGCGTCCCATCAGGTAAGAAGTAGGCCCTCAAAAGAGAGAGAGAGAGAGAGAGAGAGAGAGAGAGAGGGGGGGACAATAAATACAAAAGGAGAACTATGTATGAAATCTTTAATAATTAAATGGCGACTCGAAACAGATTTTCTCGTAATACAGGTAAACCAAATAAAAGCATCTACCTTAATGAGAGAAAATAATAAGGGAGAAAAAAAATAAATTATTCCTGAATATTAATTAGGAAAAAACTCGCATTATCGTATTTAGTTATGCATAGCTTCCAGGAATACATTTTTTAATAATCCCACCGAAATATGATATTCTCAAAAACATATTTATGATTATTTGTGAACTCACTGGGAGAGTCAGGTGATTTATAGTTAATTGTATATTTTGTTTTTTCGGTAAATCGGTTTTGGGGCAAATTATTTCATCATGTAGAATTTAATAGTCACGTTAATGGAAAATACGTTTGAGGTTGGATCTAGGCTCATCTTTATTTATGTGTATGTCTGTGTTTTTGCTTTTTTTCTCTAAGTAAATGCTGTATATCCATATGTGTGCATTTTCCTTATATCGTTTGCTATATGGTTTATCCCTGTTTGAGGGAGTAGTTGATGTCCTGGTCTGGAGGCCTTGACAGCATTTATAGATAGTTTTAGATTTAGATATAGATATAGATTCAGTATATGTACTTCTCCGAAAAAAAAAATAAGGCAAACGTTACTCTAATATATAAAGATTTATTTAGACTTATTTGTGACGTGGATGAAATATAGCAATTATCCTGTAACCCAAGCGACAAAACTGAAATTTACGTAAGGCTGTAATCGGATTTCAAGCTGTGTATCATAACCGCAGAGAAGGGCAACGGGAACGAGGTCAGCTACGGCTCTCAACACCTACGTTGGAAAACTTTTGCTGATAAAAACTCAATTGGGTCATATCACAGCCCTGGAGGGAGGAATGAAAGGACATAAATCAGACCGTTTCACTGATAAGAGGTATGTAAGGGTGTCTGTATTGATGACCTGAAGTAAGATTATTTTTACCACTACACGCAGCTCAGAAGAAAGCTGTGGAAACCGCCTGAAATACCTTCAACCTTTCCTAAGTTGAAGAGAATCATGTGCTTGCACCGAAAATAATGAAAAAGGTCACCACATATGAAAGGGATAAAACTCTTGATTGAGCTTTATTTAGTATGCATGGATAATACATACGAGAATAATATATACTTAAAATTAGGTGTCAAAAATATGAAAAACTCGATTGTGAAGGGGACTGAGCTTCCCAAAATCATAGGAGATATAGGAAAGGGACGTCTTGCTAAAATAAGCTTATCTTCACCCTCCTCCCTCGTCTACCTTCAGTTAATTCCAAGCTACTTTCGTTCAAATAACACCCATATAAATAATAACGAATCACGAGGCTTCTCTCTCCGTCATCTTAACTGCCTGTTTATTTTTCCGACAATTAAACCATTTATTCATTTATAATCCTTTAACAATCATTACTTACTGTCCCTGAAAGCAGTTGGTAATTCGGTCTTTATTCCTACATCACCATTCCGCAGCTTAAAGCACACACACACACACACACACACACACACACACACACACACACACACACACACACACACACACACACACACACACACACACACAC
>NC_137063.1:49805447-49815447 GCF_032717465.1 Coenobita brevimanus | reverse complement strand
TGTACTGATCCTGGTAATGCCGTGGTACGGATGGTGAGAAATGAGGGGAGGGGATTAGGAGGAAAGAGGGATGGAGAAAGAAGAGAGGAAGAGAATACAAGAGGGTTCTGGAAAGGGAGGGAGGGTGGCCGGGAGAAGGGAGAGAGAGCAGCGAGGAAGAGGAGAGGAAGAGAGAAAGAAAAGGGGTGGGGTGAAACGTAAGAGGAAGGGGGAAGAAGAAAAAAAAGCTCTAAGAGTATGACAACGAGAAAGAGACAGGCGAGGGGGAGAGAAAGGAGTAACAGGCGGGAAGAGTTGAGTGAAAGGAGAGAGAAAAGAATGTGAAAGAAAGCCAAAGGGAGAGGGAGGAGGACCCAAGAGAGAAAGGGGAATGAACTGAGCGGAAAAGAGTGAAGTGGAAGGAAGGAAAAATGGATCACGGGGAGGGAGAGAAGAAAAATATAGAACGATGTGGGAGGGAGGAGGAGAGGGATTGATAGGAAGAAAAGCTTGGGGAAGGTACAAGAGAGGGGTGGGGAAGATGGTGCAGGGGGAGGGAGAAAAATTGGGTCTAGGAATGGGGGTGGATGAGTCTTGGAAAAAATAAAACCAGAAAAACATATCTAAAAACAAATCTCTTACCTCGGCCCACTCATTATATTACATTTATCCCCAAAGCACCCATCATTCCGGGATTAGACCACAGACCACCTCATTTATCTCACTAAGGAATGACAGGACATTCTTCAGTACTCCTAAGGAAAGGAAATTCACTCCTATCCCTATAAAAGATGTCTGGGTTCTTTTCAATGTACTCCAGGATTTGTTACTTCTTGAGAGATGTATAAAACGCCTTTTTAAACCCCTTGAGGAAAATCTAAGCTAAATAAATCGTCTGGTGCTAACTTGAGGTGGGATACACGATCATATTTACAGTCAAATCCTTTGTCGTAACTTAGATTTCTTTCTGCAAGAGGAATTAGAAAAATGGGGATATTATACACTCTCCTTTCCTTTCTTGTATAACACAAATATAACCTACGATAATTTTTGTCTCGTAGCTGAGATTTGCTTTTCGTAGGAGGAACAGGAACATGGGAAGACCTGACCCTCTCCTTTCCTGGTCCCTACTACAAAAAACAAGTTCAAAATACAACAAAACATCGATCGCAAAAATTGTCAAGCCCCCCATCCCGGAAATTCAAAGGCGGTAGATATGGAAGTTAAAAAATAGATGTAAGGGTAGATATAATGTTGAATGAAATCGACTGACAACAGAAGGAACACGTAAAAATAACATCACTGACCTGAGTGGGTTAAGACGGACGGGAAGGGGAGACTGACCTATATAACTAGATCCGAGGGTCTCACCACTCCGATGCCCCAGTCTTTTCCTCTCAGATTATCTTGACTCATTCTCGTCTCACCTTGTAGCATTCTCTCCTCCTCCTACTCCTCCTTTTCCTCCTCCTCTTCTTCTTCTTCTTCTTCTTCCTCCTCCTCCTCCTCCTCCTCCTCGTCTTCCTCCTCCTGCTCCTCCTCCTCTTCTTCCTCGTTCTTCTCATGTCTTGGTATCTGTTCTCCTCCATGTCTTTCTGTTTTTTTTTTATTTTCTTCTTTGTATTAAATTATATTCTCTCTCTCTCTCTCTCTCTCTCTCTCTCTCTCTCTCTCTCTCTCTCTCTCTCTCTCTCTCTCTCTCTCTCTCTCTCTCTCTCTCTCTCTCTCTCTCCCTCTCCCTCCGGGCAAATTGAATTAAAATATACTGATGGCGTTAAAGGCACAATTATCACCACTTCTGATCTTCAATTTTTTTAACGATACGGAGAGAGAGAGAGAGAGAGAGAGAGAGAGAGAGAGAGAGAGAGAGAGAGAGAGAGAGAGAGAGAGAGAGAGAGAGAGAGAGAGAGAGAGAGAGAGAGAGAGAGACCTATACGTGGGTGGGTAGAGTTACGTCTCAATCTAGGACTGAGGGAGGACACACAATAGTCGTAAGTCACTGGTTAATTGCTGGCCTACTATTTGGGCTTAGCTGGGCCGGACCATCAATCCCAGGCTGGGCTGAGAGCGGGATAGAGGAGGTCAACGAGGGGATTGGAGGATAGCAGGGAGAACATAGAATGGAGGGACGGGAATATGTGACACGAAGTGACGTGTGAAGAGGAGAGGGATTTAAAGAATGACTAGAAAAAAGATGATAGAGATAGAGAAGGCATGGATGGGCCTGGAAGGTGAGACGGGAAGGAAAAGAGGTGAGGGAAATGGGAAACTGGAAGCGTTAAAATGGGGGAGGGGATGAAATAGGGAGCTAGAGGGGTAGGAAAAGATGAGTCTATAAAACATAGAGAATTTAAAGTTTCCTGGCAAAGATGCCCAACCCCTCTAACTGTTGATTTGGTGACATTACTGCAGGCAAGACAGTGTCAAGGTTCTTTGCCATTTCTTTTCATCATATTTGACACTTATTTTCACCCTCAAAATTGTATCGCCCAATAACGGTTCAGCTTTCAAGTTGGGGTCGTAGCTCTGTTTTGTGAAGAAAAAAAGAAGTGAATTATCCTCTGTGACCTTTAGTTAACTGAGCCTAAAAGTTAAATCTCTTTACCCAGAATGTTGAGCTGCACCAAGGAACCAATACTAGATTATCGTGTTAGTCAAAAAGAAGTCATGGAAAGAATTTGGAGCCGTAGTTTAACCTTATTCTGCAACTGAGATACGAAAAACAAATTACAACAGGACGAAAACCCCCACAAACTTATGGTGGACGAACTGTAGTCAGTTTGGAAGCCTTCCCTCTCACTCTTTCCTCCCTCCTTATCATCCAACAACTTTTCAGACACAGCCTAACGTGACCAGTCATCTGCAAGTAAGTGATCTTGGAAATTGCTCTTCTTGGGCTCAGTTTTCTTCGGGAGACAGAGGAAATTTGCTGACCGTGTCTCTGGCCCCTTCCCTCGCCATGGAAAGAATGATGGCTTCTGATATGCTGGAGAGACTTGGAAGACATTCGCATAGAAATTTAACCAGAAATCAAGATAAACAAATTTCCACGGCAGTTCGTTATTATGAGATATAGTTAAATTTTCCGTACATTTCACTTTTCACTCGCATTTGGTTGACAGGTGCAAGAAAAAAGGTTACTCTATAAACAAGCATTCATATAAATAACGTAAGTTCAAGAAAGCTTATAAAAGGAATCTATAGGTTAAGAACGGGCCATTTCGGAGATACGAGAGAAATGATGACTGTGATTGTCTTTCCACGATGCTCCTTGGAATTTATATCTGTTTGTGGTGGTCCTTGGAGTCGAGATCTTTTTTTTGAGGCTGAGTTACTATTTGAGGATTAACCTTCTAGAAAAATTAATCTTTTGGAATGGGTGTTTGGACTAGGTGGTTTGCAGATGTTGAGCCGCGAGTGTAGAACCGAGAGACAGAACCCCCCCCCCCCGACAGATCCCTGGTTCAGTAAAGTGCTCATGCCTGGGTGAAATTCTACAGCCGGCCAAATGTGGGGAGAGACAAAAAAAAAATGCTTTGACGTATATGCATTTAAAATCCTGGCCGTCGTAAATCTGGCGACGGATTTAAATCAAGATAGATAGATAGAACAGATAGATACGTAAAAGAGACAAATAGATTGATGGACTGATGGATAGATAAACTGATATATAGATAGATATAGATAGATAGACCGATAGATGAATAGAAAGACAGACGGACAGAAGTGAACTGAATCGCTGGAAATAATGTAAAAAGGGACATTTTGAGAAGGGATGTATGTAAATTCTGTGTGTGTGTGTGTGTGTGTGTGTGTGTGTGTGTGTGTGTGTGTGTGTGTGTGTGTAAGAGAGAGAGAGAGAGAGAGAGAGAGAGAGAGAGGGGTATTATACAAGCATTCGTGTGACAGGGAATGTATAGGTGCGTGAGTAAGAGAATGAGCTGGGATGTGTGCATGTGGAAGGTCTAATGAATTTGAGAGAGAGAGAGAGAGAGAGAGAGAGAGAGAGAGAGAGAGAGAGAGAGAGAGAGAGAGAGAGAGAGAGAGAGTGAGAGAACTTGAGATTGGCAAGAATCAAATTAACAGATGACTACACACCTTTCCAATATATATACATCATGCATCAAGTATACTAGAACTCGAAGGAGAAAAGAAAGGCACGTTTCTGATAATAATAATAATAATAAGAATGTCTTGACAGCACAAAAACAAAGATCAATGCCGCCGAGGTTTTTACAGGAAGGCTGGGAGGAGGAAGAGGAACCAAAGATGACAGGAAGATGGAGAGACTCTGAAGTAAAGAATCATCATCATCATCATCATTGCCAACTTATAGAACTTGTCTGATAGTCTTAAAATGAAAGACAACAGACGGACTAATGAAGAAGAGAAAGTCGAAAAAGAAGAATTTTTATCCTCTTCTCCCTCTTCCTCAGTGTTAAAGCTTGCCAGGTTATACAATGCGTAGGTTGAATCTAGAAAAGAGTAAGAGAAACTAGTTATTGGAAAAGAACTGGCCATATGGGACAAGGAAAAGAGGCAGAATTAAAAAGTTTATGGCATATGACAAGGAGAATGGACCAAGAAAGTTGCCGACATAAAAGACCCTGGGATATGTCACAAGGAAAAGACAGGAGTAAATAAATAAAAAAAAGTAGCGACATATGATCTCTATAGGATAGAACTTGTGCCATATACCAAGAAAAATAACCAGCACATAAGACCCCGCCACATGAAAGACGAAAATGGCTCAAACAATGGCGTTTTCGAGAGGAAGGAGAAACGAAGAAAAATCGTGACAAAATGGGAGGAGAATCATTCCCCAAACTTTGAGATGAAAGCGGGAGTAACACACAAAAGTTGCCACATTAGGAAAACTTTACGAAGGAAGAGAAGACGAGGGTGAAAGTCTCTCGAGGCGATATTAGGAGAGTGAGATGAATTCCAGTTGGCAATGGAAAGCTTAAGTGGCAGTTTAGTGTGAGTTACAGTCGAGATGGAGTAGTGGATGAGACGCCGGATATATATATATATATATATATATATATATATATATATATACACACACACACACACATATATATATATATACAGTATATATATATATATATACACACACACACACACACAAATATATATATATATATATATATATATATATATATATATATATATATATATATATATATATATACACACACATTGCTATTCCCAAAGTGAGGAATGAAACACTGAAGGAAGATGGAGATAACTGTCAAAGGAAGAGAGAGACTGGGCGACAAACAGAAAATGTGAAAATTTTTAAAAGAAGCCGAGGTATAAAAAACTACTCATGAAAATTTACTCACACTTCTATTCCCAAGGTGGTGCACAAGACAATGTAGGTAGGCTGCCGTTCCCGTGAGGCCAGACACGTTCCTAGGGGCAGCCTCGTCGAACACAGGGCGCAGGGGCTTGAGCGGCCTGCCCCCCTCGCCCAGAGAGCTTAGGTTCAGGGAGGGCTGGATGGGTTCGGCGGGGTTCAGAATGTGGCTAGGGTTAAAGAACTGGCCCTGGGAGGTTGTAGGACTTGGGTGACCTCCTCTTCTGGTTCTACGGTTCAGTCCAATGCTATTTCTACTTAGCCTAGTACTGTCGCTACTACTTCTGCTTACCCTGTTACTGCCGCTGCTACTTCTGCTCCCCAGTAGTTTTTCCCTATCCAGATGCCCGAATCTATGTGTTCCTAGCCTCAAGTTTCTAGTTATAAATTTCTCATTTTCCTCCAAAAACCCAAGATCGCTACTAGATCGTTTAAGTCTAACCCCTATCCCACCTTGCAATACATCTTCCTCTTCTTCACGCTCAGGATCACTAGACGGTTCATTTCTATCTTCAGACCCACTCCTGGTGATGGTTTCTTCCTTTTCCACAAGCTCAAAATTGTCAGGTAGCCTATGTTTTACATCTAATCTACCAATTCCTACCTGTTCTTCTATCAATCCACCACTACCTTCCCCAGTGGTCCCCCTCCTTTCCCTCCTCCCTTCAAACCCATTAATTTCCGTAGACCATCTCCTGTTCCTTTCCTCTCCCAGCCCGCCTATCCTCATGGTCTCTTTTCTTTCCCTTTCCCCTTCCACCCTACTGACCTCTCTACTCCCTACCCTATCCCTATCTCCTTTCATCCCATCGGCTCCTGTGGTCCCTGTACTTACCCTTTCCTCTGCCAGCTTACTTACCCAACCCGCTTCTAGCCCACCTTTTCGTCCCTTTTCCAGGTCACTTTCCCTTCCCCATCCCACTTCACTAATGCCCATGGTCCCTTTTCTTTCCCACTCCTCTCCAAGCTCAGTCTTTCTTCCCCCTTCGAGCCCACCTCTCCTCCCCCCTCTCAGCCCACTCTCTCCGCCCTCGCCCAGGCCTTGGAGTGGGCTGTGGGCTGGAGGGAGCGATGTGCACCAGACCACACACACGCCTGCGGGAGATAAAGAAAAAGAGGGAGAGTTATTTCACGTTAAAAGAAGCGCCTTTGGGAATTAAAAACATTGGGAGTTTGTTTCCCAGAGAGAGAGAGAGAGAGAGAGAGAGAGAATTTTGTTTCTGCGTGTCTGTACAGTGCCAAATGTGTGAGTTTTGTGAGAATTTAATATAGAAATTATGTATACCTATCTGCATGTTTTGCGTGTGTGTGTTTGTGTGAGTGTGTGTGTGTGTGTGTGTGTGTGTGTGTGTGTGTGTGTGTGTGTGTGTGTGTAAGAGAGAGAGAGAGAGAGAGAGAGAGAGAGAGAGAGACGAAAGAAAAAATATTCTTGTCACCAATATTCGTTATCTTACACATACTTACGACCACGAGTAAAAAAAATCACACCTTCTTTTAATGTTCTTAATGTGAACAGTTGCTCGTTGCCTCCCTGTCTCTATTTTTTTCATGATATATATATTTCTACTCTGTATTTTATATCTCATCTTTACACCAGCGGGAACTTATTAGACTAAGTACACCGCAATAGCTGAAGTGGCCAGGTGTTTTGCCAACGAGGCTGTGAAAAACTGCATCTGCTTTCTCTAATTAACCAGAGTAGAGAGAGAGGGAGAGAGAGAGAGAGGAGGGGGGGGAGAAGGAGGAGTAATAGGGAGAGGGAGGATTGAGAGGTATTAAAGAGAAGTGATAAAGGAAAGGAGAAATGAGGAGACAGAGAAGACTTGAGGTGAGACACAGAGAAGGAAAGGTGAAAAGGTGAGGGAGGTGACAATGAGTGAGGCAGTGCAAGATATCACACACTGCACAAGGAAGCAATGGAGGGAGGAAAGAGGGAAGTTGTTGTGGGTTAAGGTGGAGGTGGAGGGAAGGGGGTGGAAGGGAGAGGAGCGACGGTGGATTTGATGTACGGTTATAGTACCCGAAGTGTGTGCTTGGGATGATGGCTGTTGGCGGTGGGATGGTGTGTTGAATGCAAAGGAGTACAAAGGTAAACAAACATCCACAACTGTATTGGTCCTTATGAAGTTATATGTAACAGATGACTCTATTTCTTTTCAAATTCTACAAGATGAAGGTAATAAACAGAAAAATAAAACGAGTATAATGAAGGGGATGGAATTTTTAAAAACTGGGCGTCTGTGTTTGCCTATAAGTGTTTGAGTTTATTTGTTGCGAGTGTGTGTATATGGCAAAGGTAAAGGAGGAAGGAGGAAATGAAGGAAAATAATAAAGATTTCGAAGGGGAAAACTGGTGAGAGATAGAGATAGATAGATAGATAGATAGATAGATAGATAGATAGAGAGAGAGAGAGAGAGAGAGAGAGAGAGATCACACACTTTACATCCCTCTAACTCGAACTCCTCTTGGCTCACTTCCACCTCTTTCTTCTCTAAGCCCCCTCAACACGCACACTCAAATCCCACTCACTCATCTTATGTCCTTCCCCCCCTTTCTCTCTCTCTCTCTCTCTCTCTCTCTCTCTCTCTCTCTCTCTCTCTCACACACACACACACACACACACACACACACACACACACACACATACTGTATATATATAGTTTATAACGAACTGACACGTACACGCAATCAAGCGTAAAAAAATCATTAGGCCACTATCTGGCTTCCTGTCTGTCTGTCGGTCTGATATTTTGATGTGAGCTGTGTCAGAGAGAGAGAGAGAGAGAGAGAGAGAGAGAGAGAGGGAGGAGGAAGGGAGGCTATGTGGGTGAGAGGAAGGTGATCTAATGTGTGTGTGTGTGTGTGTGTGTGTGTGTGTGTGTGTGTGTGTGAAACATTAATATTTACATCAGCATTGCCAGTACACATGACTGCTAATATTCATAACTAATTAACTCTGTATGTATGTGTGTGTCAAACGCTTTCACTCTCTAGGTTTATCTCTCACTGGCGGTCTACCTTATCAGTTTTTATCTATTTGCCATATGGTATCTATCACATATCTATCAACTCTCTCTTAGTTATCTGTAATCAAATATCTATCAGTTGTTTATCAAATATATATCTTGCTGTCATTAATATCTCTCTCTCTCTCTCTCTCTCTCTCTCTCTCTCTCTCTCTCTCTCTCTCTCTCTCTCTCTCTCTCTCTCTCTCTCTCTCTCTCTCTCTCTCTCTCTCTCTCTCTCAATCCGTTACCTGTCATTTATCTGTTATTCTGTTTATCCATACGCCACCTGTCTGTTGGTAAATGTATGTGTTATCTCTTTAATGGCGAAAATAACTTCAGTATTTAATTCCATTTAGATGCAAGATTTCATTGAGCTAAAAGTGAAAGACCTTAAAATCAATCTCTATTGACTGTCTATCTGTCTACCTGTTTATCTAGCTGTCTATCTCTTTATCTATCATTCTATTGGTCATTCTGTTTATCTTTGTTGTGTTTATTCCTACGCAAAACTAAATTAAATCTCACAGAGGCAGCAAGAATGATAGGAGCAAAATTCGAAATATGATAGAGTAGGTCAGCATGGAGAAGCAGGAAAGACTTTGGCGTGTGTGTGAACCATGCTCTTGCCTTGTGTACAGAGTATTATGTTTCACGTTGGGTGCTGAAATAACACCCAAAGAGAGAGAGAGAGGGGGGGGGGCTCTCAGGCACACTGAAGAAAGAGTATGGAACGTCACTCTTGCTTAATCGTGCCTGATGAATATTCTTTGTCTGCCCGTCTGTCTGTCTGTCTGTCTGTCTGCCTCTCTCTCTCTCTCTCTCTCTCTCTCTCTCTCTCTCTCTCTCTCTCTCTCTCTCTCTCTCTCTCTCTTCCATGCGATTTGCGATTTGCTACGTAAATAAAATCCCAGATGATTAAATGATGATTAAATGATACAATAACTACACTGATAATTTAACGATATCAGAACTACAGTGTGCTATGGACGATAATGGCAGCATCGATACTATGTCATTTTAATACTGTTTGGACAATGATAACAATAATCGCTGAATAATTAACACTTTAGAGAGAGAGAAAAATAGCGCTTCAGTAATTACTATCCTGAAATTTAAGCCTTCGTAAAATAATTAGCGCTGGAGGCCATGGAAATAATTCGGATAAAATTAGATACAGATTAAAATACTCTTCTCATTTGAAACTTAATTAAGCCTCTTACGGTCAGGATAACTCTGGTGGTCGATTCCAGCCAAGGCCAGACGATTTTATTTAGCTGTTAACAATCATTTCATCGAAAGACATTTATTGGAACGGCAAAGAAATTGATGAGATGATTATTTAGATGGAGTTTATTATCGAATTTATCATCATCATCATCATCATCATCAGTAACAACAATAACAAGAACAGCAACAGCATCATCAACATGACTCTTTTCCCCACCTAACGAAGGAGCTATATCAAACTAAAAATAGATAGATAGATGGATACATAGATAGATATAGGTAAGCTTCACGCGCACGCAGGCACAAGCAAAACCCCCCACACACTCGCCCTGACATGCAAGCAAGCAAAGGCAGGCAATGTTTTCACCTCTGTTTTATGAATATATATATCTTGTTTTGTTCCTGTCTCTTCTCACCAACATA
>NC_137063.1:49780447-49800447 GCF_032717465.1 Coenobita brevimanus | reverse complement strand
CCGTAGACTGAGTATTGAGTTAACGCCAGATAGCGAAACCTTCTGTTTATGGGACCGTAGACTTAATACTGAGTTAACCCCAGATAGTGAAATGTGGAGGAGAGCATCCGTAGACTTAATTCTCAACATTAGACAACGCGTTATTGCATTAGGAGTACAGTAGGTTGGGTACGATTTACGTGCATCAGGTATCGTAAGTATACAGTACTTCACTAGTAACGTAACAGCCTTAGATATTACGCGAGATCGGTCCAAAGCCTAAGCAAAGAACGATTTAATGCGTTCATACTTATTAAAGCGGAATTAACTAATATTCCAAACGACTCACTCATATACCAAGCATTCGTCCTACAAATATAAGTTCCACGGTTCTGAAAGAGACAGCTCAAGAATGTATTTACTACGGTCGGTGGGAATTAACGCTGAAATGGTGGTATGAGTGTTCAGGCATCTCAAAATGAACGGATCTTGAATTTGGCTGTGTTATTTTCTTTTATATTTCTTTTTTTCTCGGAGGAATCAGTCTTCCGGGCTTCAAGCTTTTGGTTCTTTCTTCCTTCGATAAAAAAAAATGTAAAAGGCATGTACAACTGTTGGATCTTAAGGAACAAACCATTAAGCTTTTGCCTTTAGTTGGGCACATAAAGTACATGCACAGACAGACAAAAAGACAGACACATAGATGGATAGAAAATAGACAGATAGACAGAGATAGATAGATAGGTAGGTAGACAGATAGACAGAGATAGATAGATAGGTAGGTAGACAGATAGATAGATTGACAGACAGAGACAGGAGGTATATCCACATTGTCCCTTAAAGATTGTTTCGAAAAAGTACTGACAACAAAAGTCTGTATAAAAAGAAGTCCGAATACATAGAAAACTTCATTATCCCACCTTGTTATACACGTCACAAATAATTAATGCCTTGGTTCATAAGGTAATTAGGGAGGGGATTAGTCTAGACGAGATATAATTAGAAAGGCGGTGGGAGGAAGAAATAGAGAAATGAGGGAGGAAGCTTGAAGTCAGCTCTGTAATAGTTTATAGCTTGAGAGAGAGAGAGAGAGAGAGAGAGAGAGAGAGAGAGAGAGAGAGAGAGAGACGCTTCGGTAATATTCTCTCACACGCACACATAACTGCACCCACGCACATTAGTGTATCAGTCGAGCTTATACTGACATGAAACCATTACGTACACACATTCATTCCCCCACCCCCTCTGCCGACGCACCCAAACGCACACAGACATATTATACTTCTCGTACATTCAACTACACATAACCTCAGCCCTCCCAGATACAGTCATGTACACCAAACACACTACTACACATGCTGACGACCACCACTGACACACACACACACACACACACACACACACACACACACACACACACACACACACACACACGTTTCAAGGACGTAAGACAAACACAAACACTGGGTAAAACAAACCGCAGTGGAAAATATGAGAGTGTGTGGTGTCTGGTGGCATGAGCCCTGAGCTGACGACTCGGAAGAAGAGAGACGCTTGGATATCGAAGGAAGACGAAAACTTGGCTGGCATCTATTCAGTATTTACTTATATGGTTGGTAATTACGCTGTCAATATGTAGACTGCATCAACCGTAAACACTGTAACATCAGTGGGCAGTATATATGATGAACGGCAAAGCGACATACAGAAATTACCACCGTAGTATTATGTATGAAAAGAATGTAGCGTTGGCGGGTGTGACTGATAGGATGCCACCTGGTTCATTAGTGCAATTGAATAGGTGTTTTAAGAATAGTTATTATTAAAGGGAACTATTGTGTAATTATACAAATTCTCTCTCTCTCTCTCTCTCTCTCTCTCTCTGAAGGACGAATGCAGGATGACTGATCACCTTCTCCCCTCACTTTTACTCCCGGTTACGAGGGTTGGAATTTAAGACAGTGTTCCCTACCAACCTTCATGTCGTTCATCACACTAGTTTACACTTTTTATATATGGGTCGTAAATATAGGTGCAGCTATATTGACGTACTACCAATATATAGCCATGTAGAGAGGATGGAGAAAGAGAGACTGACTAGAGTGCAAGTGAGTGGGTGAAAAGGGAGAGGAGTAGAGGGAGGCCAAAGATAAGATGGAAGGATGGACTTTAGAGATATGTAAGGGAGGGGAATGTGAGTTGGTAGAGGGAAGGCAGAGGACAAGGCGGCGCGGATGCAATGTGGCCACTCTTTACGGGATTAAGGCGTCTGGCAAAAGACAGACAGATAGGTAGATAAATATATAGATTGAATAAGTTGTACACCGTCACAATCATCATCATTATCTAAGCCCTGTTTCTAAACAATAAGCAAAGAAAACTATACATATCTGGTTTCAATACCTTAACCAAAGACAGTTTATACTGTTTTCAATTTTGGTCCAGGTTTTTGCCCTTTGCGGCTTATTTCACGCTGTTCAGTGGCAAAAAAAAAGACAATGCCACAGCTCTATATCCTTTCCACAACACTTTTTCGTGACTAGCATCATACTAAAATGAGAATCTCTGGCTACAGTTTAGAATTCGAGATGGAAAGATGGCAATTTTAGGCCAAGTTAGTGTAAAATGAGAAGAGAATTATTTTCGTGCTCATGTTGATGCTGAGAAAGATAAATGAATTTTTGCAAACTCTTCCCCTCTCCAAATCTTAAAATTATCGTAGTTATCTCCCTTAATGGTCTTCGTGCAGTCGGTAGGCATGAGTAAATTTTAATGAAGTGCAATTAAATGCTTAGGAACACTTATATCTTATTTACTTTTTTAGTGTAGATTTGTACACTAACCCTCTCCCTTCCCTTCCCGCTCCCCTCTTCTTCATTCTTCTACTGGATCAGCGGTCTCTCTCTCTCTCTCTCTCTCTCTCTCTCTCTCATAAACATTCGTTCACTGCAGTCGCTGCCATAAATTCTCTTTCCCATAATTCTTTCTTGTCTCCAGTTTATCTCTGTTTCACCCCTCTCACATTTTCCATCCTACTTTTCTATTCTCTCTCTCTCTCTCTCTCTCTCTCTCTCTCTCTCTCTCTCTCTCTCTCTCTCTCTCTCTCTCTCTCCCTCTCTCTCCACACAAGCATCAACACTACTTAAGGACGAAAATCTGAACCAACTGAGGGTGAATGAAATGTTATCAATCAATCTTTCAGTCTAACTACACCTGACCACCAACTGAACTGAGAGGAGTTAGGGTCCCTGTCAGATGAAAACAAACAGACTATAGATTATTTCAGGGTGTAGTAAAAGGGGGCTACTGCTCAAGGGTGGTTGTTGATTACTGTTTACATAGCGCCATTCAGGGATGTGTGATTGGTCATCCTTGTTTTATGTCTGAACTTGCTGGCCAAACTCCCGGTCCCCTTTCTTTCGTAATGGCTATTGTGTTAGAAGTGGATTAGACAGATAGCTAGATAGATAGTTTAGTAGATAGATAGAGATAGGATGATGTTTCCACACATTCTTCTTTACTCTTATTTATCCATCCCTCACTCAAATAATCTTGTTTCTCCTTTTCCCTTCTCTCTCTTTGCGCTACAATCCTCTTTCTCTTCACTTCCCCCACTCACTCACACTCTCCATATTTTTACCATCCCCACTCACTCACTCTCTGCATCTCCTATTTCCTTCACCATCCTCACTCACTCACTCTATCCATCTCTCTTTTCCCTCGCCATCCCCTAACTCACACTCTTCCATCTTTTTACCAACCCTACTCACAAACTCTCAACCTTCTCTCCTTTCCTTCACCATCCACTCACTCACTCAAGCCGTCTCTCACTCACTCCACCATCTCCACACCATCTCCACCACAGACTTATCATTCTCGCCAAAGTTTGTCCACATCTCTGTCTCCCACTTTCCGCCCTCACATCCTCCGCTCTGCCTCACTTTCACACTTTATCTCACTTTCTCTCTTTTCTCTTCACTTTTATTCCCCAGTATCGTATTTACCTTCCTCCTGCTGATGTCTCTTTTGTGTCCAGACCGATACAAAAGGTTGGCATGTCTGGCTGCTTTTGTTCGTGGTAAAGAACAGTCAAATGAAGTTTACATCACCGACATTGAGCTTTATTCTCTTTGACAGGTGAGACTTTATTGCACTTCCCTCTTAACTAAATATTTTCAACATTGCATTGTAACTACTTTAGACTGGGAAGGTATTTTGTATGACTTGTAATTTACCGACGATTATATTTAGCCTATGACAGTGCCTAGAGCTGGACAGAGTTAGAAATAGCCTTCTTTACCCCATGACCATTATCGATCCCTTCATAGTTTAAAAAATTGTTTGAATATAATGAAAAGTACGATTGCTGTGGTTGTTAAGTGGTCGTATGTTTTCTTGTGTATAAGTTGTCATATTTACAGCGACATATTATTCACCAGGCACATACTAGGTGATATTAAGATGTAATGTGCTGAATAAATCGCTGGGGAGAGAATATTACGACACCTAATAACTAGGCGAGCAAACGGCCATTTGTATTCAGGAAAGAACTTCGATATTACTTTTTTTATCGACATTTCCTCTTACAGTGCACCGGCCTCTGTCATTATTCATGTTTTTTATCTCTAACAAGGGTTTTGGAGTGTTGGTTTGCTTCTTGTGTTTATGGCAAAAGGAATACTGTGACAGGCTTATTGAAACAAAATGATATTGACAGTTTCTCGTGACAGGTATTGCGATTCTGTTCTCTTTGCTTCTTGCTTGACATTTAAGGGATTGGAACGAGAATTTGCTTTGTGTTTGTGTTCAATGAGAGAATGGAATGCCACTTTAGTTGATGATATTGGCCTCACACATCCAAACGCTTGTTATATTGTGTTAAATCAGAGGTGTGGAATGCTGTTTTGTCCTCTTGATATTCATGGAGTAAAAGTAAGACAATAGCAATTTTAGAAAGGGTTCTTGCATGGGAAGTGGAAGTCTTTGAATCACCCCCTGCTCACCTAAAATCCATTGTGGTTATCTGTCTAAACGTTCCTCTGAAACAGTTTCGAATCTGTTTTTAAGTTTTTTTTTTTTTAATCCTCACTTCATCATTAGTTGGGTAAATAATGTCTAGATGATCACACACACACACACACACACACACACACACACACACACACACACACACACACACACACACACACACACACACACACACACACACACACACACACACACACACACACACACACACACACACACACACACACACGGCACTCCGGACGTGGTAATTTGAACCACGTCTGGCCTGTCAGTAAGGGAATTCAAATCCACTTCCATTTTGAGCGCCCGGAAACCAAAGAAGATTTTTTTAAACTCTTACCAGTAATACATGGAAAGTAAAGTGATGGTTGCGTGTCGTAGTCTGGGGTACTATCTGACTGCTTTCCATGTAAATTGGTCATGAGTGTTTACTTGTACGGTGTACCCGTTTGTATGAGTGAACTTCTTTCTGTGTGTGATAGGTCAGGGATGAAGGAATGTTTCTCTCTCTCTCTCTCTCTCTTTCTTAATATATATACACAAAAGAAATTCTGTGCGTGCTTTATTGTTATACTTACATTGTAGGAAATAATTGCAGTAACTGACAATAATTTTATCAACTTTACAGAGTCCAAGTATGCCATAATCTTTCACTTTTATTTTATATCGATAGCGAATTCAGATACGTACAGCAGAGGACGAAAATATGGCGCCATTATTTTTAGTCTAACAAATATGGATTTTTACCTAACATTCTGAAGAGATTGTTGGACTTCAGCGGGAGAGAGAGAGAGAGAGAGAGAGAGAGAGAGAGAGTGGGTGGGGGAGAAGAAAAAAAAATTAATCACGCTTTCATCAGCACAGTAACACCTGCTTTAGTAACATTTCTTGCTCATAGTCCGCCTGGTATCGTCACATTTGTTTTTTTGTCACCTGCCAGCCTGAGCAATATTGGCTTTGCTTGAGTTACAGGTGAATCCTCGACGAAAAGAAGACAAGAGTACTTTTGTTCAACACAGTTCTTTCATATCTCCAAGCCCCTTTCGTCATCTTTCAATTTCATCCACTTAAAAATCATAGTGTTGGAGTGTTTGAGTTTGTGCTGTTTGCGTGATGGAGAGAAATTATGGATTTTTTCGTTACCGCCATTGCGTGCTCATAGATTTCGAGATTTTGACCATTTTTCTTCATTTTTATCATCAGCAGTAGTTAGAAAAACATATTGGTTTGCCTCCCTCCTGGCTCTTGCGTGATAATGAAACATTTTTTTTTTCCAATGTTGATTTTCTTTTTAGATGTCGGCTAGATTCTGCCATTCTTTTCTGTTATCAGCCATAAAGGTCTCGAGTAAAGGTTTTCTCACTTTCTTTTTGTGAGTGTGTGTGTGTGTGTGTGTGTGTGTGTGTGTGTGTGTGTGTGTGTGTGTGTGTGTGTGTGTGTGTGTGTGTGTGTGTGTGTGTGTTTGTGTGCTTGCTTGCTAAACACAACTAATAGTATTGGAATCTCTATTTATGACCTATAGAGTTAGAAGTATATGTTTGCCTCCCGTTCACTTTTCTTCCGTGTCGCTGAAACGCGCAGTACATTTACATCACGGATATTCATTGCTAAGAGATTTCTAGATTCTGTCACTCTTTCTATCAGCCGTGGAGCAGAAATGTGTATGTCTTCTTTCGTTCCATGTTACTGCCTCGTAAAAAAACGAGACCATGTTTTGTGTTTAAGTTTTTTACTGATAATCTGCCTGTATTCTTAGTATTTATTGTCATCAACAAAATCATGGTGGTAGGTGGTGGCGACCATCATCCACTCACTTGATGTAGTGCTGCCTACTTCTTCCTTAGTCTTTATCATTCTTTTTCTTTGCCTGCCCTCCTCTCTTCCTATATCTCCCATCTCTCCTGTCACTTCTTATTGCTCTTCTTTCCTTTACAGGTGGCTTTACATTGAGTGACAAGCCAAATGGTTTCCTGTAAGCCAAGAAACAATTTACAACGCTGGATGGTAACCATATAACTAACCTATACGTGCTCCCTACGTGTCAACAAGTGGGTTGGTGGAGGGTTAGTGCCCCTCCCCGTAAAACCAATAACTCAACGTCAACTGGCCACCCCTTCCGGGATTATGGCGTCTGGCAATAGATAGATAGATAGATAGTTCAAAATCATCATTATCATCATCATCACTCATTATTATTGCTATAAGTACAGTAATTCAGTATTTTGGCTTTTCTCTTTCTAAACCCGCCCTCTTCCCTTTCTCCTCCTCCTCCTCCTCCTCCTCCTCCTCCTCCGTCTCTCCCCAGGACCCGATGAAACACACCACAATGTCAAACAATACAGGGTTTCCTGCCCCACAACTCCACCCCAAAAAAATCCTTTTCTCCCTTTTCTTATTCTTATTCTTATTCTTGTTCTTCTTATTCTTTGTCGTCGTCGTCGTCCTCGTCGTTATCTTCGTCGTCGTTGCTGTCTTGCTGATGTTACGGTTATATTTTGTGTTGTTGTTCGTCACATTCTTCTTCTTTTCCTCTTCCTCTTCTTCTTCCTCCTCCACCTCCCTGTCTCCCGGATGAAACCCATCACAGATCAAAACAATACACAGTTTTCCGCACGACACTTCCCCCAAAAAAACAATCTCGCTCCACAATTGAAAAGCTGACGTTTTTCTTCGAGTCTTCCGTGCCGCGGAAATATTTTGACAGAATTCCCTCTGTCGGTCACTCCCAAACCTTCCTTTTCTGGGTCTGTGTCGCGGTTTTTATATATGGCTCGGTATTTATCTAGGTAACCTTTTTTTCTGTTTACCTGTACGTTTCTGGTTATTCGTGTGTCTGTCTGGCTGTCGGATTATTTATGGATCTCTCTCTCTCTCTCTCTCTCTCTCTCTCTCTCTCTCTCTCCAACATTTTCCCTACCATCTTTTATCTCATTTGTCTCCACCACAGCCCATTAACACTTTTTCTGTCCTATTTTTCTCCCCAATCAAGCTTCTCTCTCTCTCTCTCTCTCTCTCTCTCTCTCTCTCTCTCTTCCCCATGCGACCCTCGTAGGAGAAGATGTCATCACCAAACTTCTCGACCGAACCCCTTAAAACTTGAGCCCTTAAGGAATAGAACCCCCACCCCCCAAAAAAGCAAAAAATATGCAATAATAATAATGTACACACCAGGCCATTTCGAATATTAACGACACCTCCTGGTAAAGAATTATATATGGGAAAAGAGACCTAGATTTCTCTCTCTCTCTCTCTGTCTCTCTCTCTCTCTCTCTCTCAGCTGGATAAAATCGTCTGGCGTCATCTGGAGGGAAAGACTAGATTTGTTTCGATCATGGAATCAATATATTATCTTTTCTGTTAATTTTCCAATGGCCTTCGTTTTTTTCATTCTTGCCATCTATAAATCTGAATAATAATAATAATAATAACAACAACACTAACAATAATAATAATAATAATAATAATAATAATAATAATAGCAATACGTCATCAAGTCGAGCACCGACTCTTACAAAAAAAAAGAAAGAACACGGCAAAAAACATCAATAAAGTCTGAAATAGCAGAAAAAAGCAAAAACAAAAAAGCAGAACTTACAGCCAAACATAAAACAAACAAGCCAGAAAAATACAGATAAATAAAAACAGTATTAACAAGGACTGCAACAATAATTTCGTCTTTATTCATGGTAATAAGCCTAGGATAATGACTTTCTTTTTTTTTTTCTCCTTTTTAAATCTCTTTTTCTCTCCGTTTTTCTGGAAACATCTCGTAATTAGGGCTTTGCTGGCTGCTCTGGCTAATTAGCAAGTACATATTGTTTTCTATTTTCTGCTTTTATTCATGTTTTTTTTTTCCAGGAGGAGTAAATTTGGAGAGAGAGAGAGAGAGAGAGAATGAGGAGGAGAGAGAAGCCAGTGGATATGAAGGAGAGGGAGCAGAGAGGAAGAAAATCAAGGAATTCCAACTCTCCACGAAGTAGATTAAACTGAAGGGAATGCCAAATGACAGGAAGAAGATGGTATGTGAATCGAATCGTGAAGGTATTTTTCCCTTTCTTAGATCTGTCAGAAGGTGATTTGATTCTCATTTTAAGGCGCTACAGAGTAAAGGGTTTATAAGAGCCTTCACATAAATAGAGGAAAGCTGGAGAGTGTCGCCTTCATGTGGTGGCACTTATATGACCCAGCGGTGGAGTTGCCCTGTTCACAAAGGTCTGGTAATTCTCTCTCTCTCTCTCTCTCTCTCTCTCTCTCTCTCTCTCTCTCTCTCTCTCTCTCTCTCTCTCTCTCTCTCATATCCAGATTATGATGCTTGTGATCCGATATAAATTAATATAAAACAGACTATGCATGAGAACCATAATGATAAAAGTGATATATCACAGAAGGGGCGAATCAGGGTTGAGAGAGAGAGAGAGAGAGAGAGAGAAAGAGAGAGAGAGAGACAGAGACAGACAGACAGACAGAGACAGACAGAGACAGGCAGAGACGTGGCTGGGGAAAATAAAAGGCAACTGAAAGGAACAAAAGATAGTATAACGAAGATCTAGATAACACGCGAGCAGGTGTGAAAAAAAATTTCTTGCAGGAAAGAGCACAGGCCACTATTGTTCTGTTGCTGCAAATAATAGTAAATACGTAATCTACACAATAACTAGTGGCAGACGTCTTTTGTTTTTAGTACTGAATTTGATGGTACGAAGGAAGAGGAATGGGAGGGAAGGATGCAAGAAAAAGACAGAGGAAGAAGATAATACAGAGGAGGATAGGGACAAAGAGAGGATAAAGAGAAAGAGAGGAGGACAAAAGAGACGGGGGCGGGGAGCAAAACATCAGAGGAGGAGAGACATGAAAAGAGTGAGAGAAGGGGAAAGAAGTGAAGGACAAAGGAAGTAGGGAGAGCAATGAACAGAGTTTGGGGAAGGGAGAGAGAGAGAGAGAGAGAGAGAGAGAGAGACAGACAGACAGAGACAGACAGACAGACAGACAGACAGAGAGCAAACAGACTGAAAGAGAAGGAAGGCGAGAAGGATTTGAAGGATAACAGAGGAGAAAAGAGGGCCGAAAGAGAGAGAGAGAGAGGGGGGGGGGAGGGAGGGAGGGAGAGAACTGAAATATTGCAGAAAAAATTTGGAAGGACATGATAAAAGGACTGAAAGAAATAGAGCAAAGCTGTAGAGACGGTAACAGAATATATCCTTTGAATAAAGCAAATACACACACACACACACACACACACACACACACACACACATAGAGGTGAATTCTTTGTACATAATTACAAATTCTCTCTCTCTCTCTCTCTCTCTCTCTCGGCCCTCTTTTCTCCCCTGTTATCCTTCAAATCCTTTACGCCTTCCTTCACTTTCAGCCAATCTCTCTCTCTCTCTCTCTCTCTCTCTCTCTCTCTCTCTCTCTCTCTCTAGGCCGTCTTTTCTCCCCTGTTATCCTTCAAATCCTTTTCGCCTTCCTTCACTTTCAGCCTCTCTCTCTCTCTCTCTCTCTCTCCCCCTAACTCTGTTCATTGCTCTCCCTACTTCCTTTGTCCTTCACTTCTTTCCCCTTCTCTCACTCTTTTCATGTCTCTCCTCCTCTGATGTTTTGCTCCCCGCCCCCGTCTCTTTTGTCCTCCTCTCTTTCTCTTTATCCTCTCTTCGTCCCTATCCTCCTCTGTGTTATCTTCTTCCTCTGTCTTTTTCTTGCATCCTTCCCTCCTGTTCCTCTTCCTTCGTAGCATCAAATTCAATACTAAAAACAAAAGACGTCTGCCACTAGTTATTGAGTAGATTACGCGTTTTCTATTATTTGCAGCAACAGAACAATAGTGGCGTGTGCTCTTACCTGCAAGAAATTTTTGTCCACACCTGCTCGCGTGTTATCTAGATCTTCGTTATACTATCTTTTGTTCCTTTCAGTTGCCTTTTATTTTTCCCAGCCACGTCTCTGTCTGTCTGTCTGTCTGTCTCTGTCTCTCTGTCTCTGTCTCTCTGTCTGTCTGTCTGTCTCTGTCTCTCTGTCTGTCTGTCTGTCTCTGTCTCTCTGTCTGTCTGTCTGTCTGTCTCTCTCTCTCTCTGTCTCTCTCTCTCTCTCTCTCTCTCTCTCTCTCTCTCTCTCTCTCTCTCTCTCTCTCTCTCTCTCTCTCTCTCTCTCTCTCTCTCTCTCTCTCTCTCTCTCTCTCTTCCTCAGCACTTCCCCCTTCTCTTTCTTTCCTCTCCATTACCTCTCTACAAGCTTCCTCCTCCTTACGCTTTCTCTCCTTTTGCTCTCCTCTTCTTCCTCCCCTCTTTCTCCCCCTCCGTTGAACTTTGCCTACTTCTCTTTCCCCTCAGACTTTCCCTTTAACATTTTCTTTTTTTTCCTCCCACATTCGCTTCTCTTTTGTTCAATGGGGTTTTCTTTTTTTCTTTCTTTTTTCATTTTTTATGTTTATTTTTTGTCGCCTCAAGCGGAAATACATTCATCAAATATTTATATATTTTTGCCGGCCATTTTCATTATTGGTAAATTATTCACCGAGGTTCCTTCAGAATCAAAATGTAATTTTCCTTCTCTGTCGATTTTTTTTTGGGTGGGTTGCCCCCTATCCTACGCCCCCCTATCAGGATAATGTGTCTAATGAAGCCCCCCTTCCTTTAATCCTGGGTACGCCATTGTTCTGTTATAAATTGTAGGAAAGAAGCTTTTATTTTCACTCACTTCTATTATTTTTTACGTAACCGACTCGACAACACCTTGACAGTTCAATGCAAGAGGCCCATCTGTCCTCCTACTTATATCAAAGCGTCACATGCCACCATTTCAGTGCTAATACCATTGTCACTCAGAACTAACGTAATGGAAATATCAGGGGTGTGTTTATGACATGTTAGAGAGTTGTGTAGAACGCCAATAATGCCTGTTGAGAAGAAATTATAGTGTTTAATTGTTACTTCCCCCACCCTTGAACGAAACTCACATCCTTCCGTGACAAAGATTACCTCTGATTACTCACCTCTTATACCATGAAAGGAAATTCGGCCCGTTTGTTTTCCTTCGTTTGCCTGTTCCATCCGTCATCAAACTCCTTCCTATAATATCTACCACTAACTTCATTTCCCCAGTCTAATACTTCTATTTTTTTTTTTTCATTCGCGGTCACGGGTCCCCTTCCATCTTTACTAAGCTTAACTCTTTCCACATCCTCTTCCCTTCTATCAACTCTTTTCTCACAGCCTCCTCTCTTCTGTCAACTCTCTTCTCACTCCCTCATCTCTTCTATCAACTTTCTTTCCACAGCCTCCTCTCTTCTAATAACTCTCTTCTATCAACTCTTTTTTTTTTCACAGCCTCCTCCCTGCTATCAGCTCTCTTCCTTCTTGTCCTTGGTAAGATATTCGGCGTGCTTGTTTTCTCTCCTCCACCTGTCGTCTGTCTGTCAAACTCCGAACTTCAGCGAAACTCGGCATGCAAATGAAGTTGGAAAAGCCGAATGGCAGCCAAGAATTGGATTTGGCCCTCTTCGTCTTCTTCCTTTCCTTGCTCGACCCCTTAGACCCGTTGATCCACCTTCTTCCCCCCTCCCTTGTTCTACCCCCTCTCCCCCTTAATTAGCCTCATCCACTTTGTTTGACTCTCTCCCTCATTCCTTGATCAATCTTCTTTTTCCCTTGTTCATCTCCTTCCCATTTGCTTGCCCCCTCTTCGTCCCTTACTCGACCCCTTCCCCCCGTGCTAGACCTCTCCCTGTCTTCCTTGACTTCTCCCCCTTTTTGCTTGACCCCTCCCCTCTCTTCTTTCTTGACCCTTATCCTCCAGTGCTTGACCTCTCTTGCCCACTATCCACCCAACCTCTTCAGCCGACCTCCTACCCTTTTGATCGACCTCACTCTATGATCGACCCTCTCCCTCCTTAATCAACCCCACTGCCTTCCTCATAGTTTCCATTATCCTTCTTTGACCCCTAACTGTAACCTCAAAGATTCCTGGAAATCACCGAGTTCATATATATATATGGATACACGGCTATTGAGGAATTAATTACGGAAAGTATAGTTACCTGAATGTTAAGGTGTGTGTGGCAGCCTTTAGATAGACAATTGGGTCACAGGTAACAATCTTTCAAATTATACCCCCGTGTCACACCAATTCAAAAAAGAAGATAAAAAAAATCGATAAACAGAAAGGGAAGATAAGAAGGACGTAACGAAACTTATCTTAATAATAAATAATACGGCTGCCAGAATTTTACTTGAAGAATATGTCTCGTTTTTGACAATGTTTATCATATTTTTTATAAGTATTGCTGGTCCTTGCATAACGTGATAATGGTATATTTCTCTCTCTCTCTCTCTCTCTCTCTCTCTCTCTCTCTCTCTCTCTCTCTCTCTCTCTCTCTCTCTCTCTCTATTATCTACCTGTCAATAGCAACCTTCCTAGCTACTAAAGACCCCAATTATCCCTACTTTGATCGACGACAAGGGCTTACATACCTCCAATACCTCTCTCTCTCTCTCTCTCTCTCTCTCTCTCTCTCTCTCATCACACGGGCTATTTTTGTCTTCCCTCACTTCCCTTCCCTTCCAATCCTCTCATTATCTACTTCATTCCCTCTCCACCCTCTAATATTTCTCTAACTACCCTACTCTCTCTCTCTCTCTCTCTCTCTCTCTCTAATAGTTCCTTAAGCTCTTCAGTCAAGTAACATATTTATATTCTTGTTACGTCCCTGTGATATAATTAATTTTAAGAGAAACTTGACATAGTGAAAGTATTAGGAGTTTCTGTCTTACCTTTCTGTTGTCAAAATTCTCTCAAAGACTGAATGGATTAGCGCACTAGCAAGATAAAAGAAAAAGGTAGAGCACTGTACTGGGAGGGTTAAGTATCTCCTACCACACTTTTTCTCTGTCTCCCAGCTTTCCTCCCTCTCTCTCTCTCACTCTCTCCCTGTCTCTGCCTCCCTTTAGCTCTCTCACTGTCTCTCCCTTTCTTCCATTCCACCTTTCTCTCTTTCCCTCCCTCCTCTTTCTTCCCTCGCCCCTCTCCCTAATGTCTCCCTAACTACGGTCGTCATACTCACCCTCCTCCTCCTTCTCAACTTCTTTTTCTTTTCTTTTAGCCATTTTTACCTAGGGTCTCAAGAGGTCATGGAACATTTATAAAGAATCTCAGCTCCTTAGATACGGTGAATTTATTATTTATTGTTATTATTATTATTAACGTTATTATTATTATTTTATTATTATTATTATTATTATTATGAAGAAGGAACGTTGTGGGGTAGATGTGGATGTGGTTGAGAAGATTAGGAGAAATACACTGAGGTGGTTTGGACATGTGGAGAGAATGGAGAATGAAAGACTGACTAAGAGGGTGTATGTAGGTGAGGTGGAGGGAGGGAGAGGGAGGGGTAGACCGAGGATGAGGTGGAGGGATGGAGTTGAGAGGTATATGAGGGAGGGGGGGTGAGTTGGGGGGAGGGTAGTCAAATGGTGGGTGACAGAGTGACTTGGAGGCGTTTTGTCTGCGGCCACCCTTTGCGGGATTAGGGCGTCGGGCTATAGATAGATAGATAGATAGATTATTGTTATTATTATTATTATTCCCACCATCAGACCATTTTGATCAAGCCTACAGGAACGCTTTGTTGTCAAGGGTTAGTAACAGTCTCCATTGCCCCTTAACATCACAGGTATCAGTCCTTGAGCTGAGGAAAATCGTCTGGCCGTAGCAAGAGCATGAATGTAAATATAAATAAATATAAATAAGCTGTGAACCGCGACACCGGATTCAGAGGGTGAAGTCTTTGTATACGGAGACATCATTTTAGATTTTATACTTATGATATTGGTTTTACTCCGACTTGGCCTAAAACTGCCATCCCTTCGTCGTGTGTGCAGAGTTGTAACAATCGATTAAACGATGTCTCTCACTGGAGCGAAATTGGCATGATGTAGTGTCCATAAGATAAATAAATCAATAAGTACACAAAGTGATGAATGAATTAATTTGTTGGTAAATAAGACAGTCGGGAAACCAGTGAGCTTTCGAATCTCTCTCTCTCTCTCTCTCTCTCTCTCTCTCTCTCTTTCTCTCATCCTTTTTATTCCTCCCTTTCATCGACCAGCTATCAGTCTTTCTTTTTTCAGCGTCTGCCTCTTCTCTCCTAACACCTCTTTCTCTTCTCTTTTCTCCCTTCTCTCCATCTCCCTCCTCCTCCTCCTCCTCCTCTTCATTATTCGTCTCTCCATCTCTTTTCATTCTCCCTCTACTTTCCTTCCTCCCTTCTCTCTCTCTCTTTCTCTCTTCTCCCCTCTCTCTCTCATTTTCTCATTCCATTTCTAACTCCGCTTCTCTCACCCCATTCATTCTTCCTCCATTCCCTCTAATTGTCCTTTCGTCCTTCTCTTCTCTCCACCTTCTTTCTCTTTCCCCTCCTTCCATCTTTTTTCTTTATTTCGTATTCCAAGATCTCCTCCTTCTATCTTGCCTCCTTTCCACTCTTCGCGTCCTTTGATGCAATCCTCACCTTTTTTTTCCATTTCCTCATCTTTCCTTTCGCTCTCTTCTTCTCATCCTCTTTCGCTCCTTTTTTCCCCTTCTTTCCCCTCCCATCCCTTGCCCTTCCCTTTTCCACCCACACTCTTGATTTCCATTCTCCCTTTCATCTTAGCTTCATTTCCTTCCTTCCGTCTTTCCTTCGCCTTCATTCCTCTTTTTCCATTTATATATCCCCCTTCCGTTTAGCTTTTCCCTCCTCCTCCTTTCACTTCTCTCCTCCCTCCCGCTCTAATTTCCCTCGAGTTTCTTTTCTCTTTTCCTCCTTTTCTCCATTCATGTGTCCTTTCAGAACCCTGCTTAGCTCCCCATAGGGTCGATATTTTCCATTTTCTCTTTCCTCCTTCCCTCCTTTCTTTCTTCTCTTTCTTTCTTCCATTCCATTTATCCATCATTCTATCATTTCTTCCATCCTTTTTATCTTCCGTTCTTCCTTCTTTCCTTCACCTCTTTCTTCCTCCTTCTTTTCTTCCCTTCCTCCTTCCTTCAATCCTTTCTTTTCTCTCTTCCCATCTTTCTTCCATCCATCCTGCCTTCCTCCCTTCCTTCCTTACTTCCTTTCTATCTTCCTTTCTTCCCTCAGCCTGCCGCTTCCTATTACCTCGCCCTCCTTCTTCCTCCCCCCCACACACTCTCTCCCTCTCCCTCTTTATGCTGCTAAGGATGGGCATTGACGTATTGTATTTTCCTTATAAATAGGGGGGTCTTTGTCCTCTCTCAGACCCTTTTTACTGAGGGTTTATTCTGTTAAAAGCCACACATCCACTAGACCTACGTATTATTTTTTTCTGTGGGGTCTTTTTCCTCTCTTTCTTTAATGGGGTCCTTTCTTTTTTTTTCTTCTGTGGGGTATTTTCGTCTCTTTTTTCTGTGAGGTCTTTTCTTTTTCATGTTGAGTCTTTTCTCCTTTAATGTGGGGTAGTTTTTTTTTTCTGTGGGGTCTCTTGTTTTTTACTGTGGGATGTTTTCTTTCTCCTGTGGGGTCTTTTCTTGTTTTACTGTGGGGTTCTTTCTCCTCTTTTCTGTGGGGTATTTTCTTCTCTTTCTGTGGGGTATTTTCTTCCCTTTCTGTGGGGTATTTTCTTTTTCCTGTGGGCTTATTCTTTTTTTCTTCTTTTTTGGAGGACCTTATTATTATTATTTTTTTTGTCGGATTTTGTTGCTTTTCTGTGTTATAATGTGAGAGTCCTTCTTGAGACTGTATCTTTTTCCTGGTGCTATTTTTTTATTTGTTTGAGATGGGCAACTTTCTTGTATTTTGTGTGGATTAATTGTTTTTCTTTGGTCACTATTATTATTATTATTATTATTATTATTATTTTTATTATTATTACTATTATTATTATTATTATTATTATTATTATTATTATTACTACTACTACTACTACTACTACTACTACTACTACTACTCCTATACGTGTTTCACATTCATATTGCTTTCAACAGTTATTTTCCTAAAGATTTTCATGGGCCAGCAAATCATATCTTTTCCACGTAATGTTTTGTGTGTGTGTGTGTGTGTGTGTGTGTGTGTGTGTGTGTGTGTAAACCTGTAAGGCTGTTGTTATCAAGTTGAATTTGAAGTACAGTTTATGGTCAAATGTCAAGTGGGTTTTTTTCCTCTCTCTCTCTCTCTCTCTATCTATCTATCTATCTATCTATCTATCTATCTATCTATTAGTGCTAATTTTAAAGGGGCTATTGGCCTCTATATACCATTTTTCATTTTCTGTTTTGTGGGTACCGCTGGATTATTATTATTATTATTACTATTATTATTATTATTATTATTATTATTATTATTATTATTATTATTATTTTTAGATTTCTTTCACCACTTCATTCCAAAATTCTCTCTTTCCCTCAATATGCTTCCCCGCTCTATAAATTTCCACGGTCTCGTTTTTCTTTCAGTCCCTTTTTTTAGCCATTTGCATTGTCAATTTTTTACCCTGGCTCCATATATCCCTCTTCTCCCACTCACTCCCTCGTTTTGTTTTCAGGCTTTTCAATTAAATTTTTCCTTTTGTATTTCTTTGCCTCGATTTATATTAGACTTTTCATTCTCGGTTTTTGCCATCCCCTCTCTCTCTCTCTCTCTCTCTCTCTCTCTCTCTAATTAAAGCATGAAGACTGTATTGCTGATAGTGATTATGCGAGCCTAAGGTCAGCTATCCTGGCGGTTAAGAAAGCTTCCAAACACCTCTTCTTCACCGATTGTTTTTTTTTTCTTTGGATATGGCTGCTAATATCGTTTTGTAAGTTATGAATGGAGAGCATGGCGAAGTAATGGAAGAATTATTTCATGCAGAATATGTTGATGTTACCATGATTTAAGTTACACAGATGACGACGACAATGTGAGATAAGCAAAATAACTCGCCTAGGAGGGGGTGTTAGGGAGCTTTTTTAACCGACGAGAATACGCACCAAAATGTGGTCGCTCTACCACTTTATCCCTCTTACGGACGGGATAACTCTAGAACTCTATTCCAGATTTTCCTCGACGAATTTCCTCATATGGTGAAAAGTATGAAAGTTTGAGTGGTTATTTTTTTCAATTTTTTACCCCTTCCTTTTCTATTTCTCGTTTATCAGGACTTATTTACTCCCTTTTTATCCCTTTTTTTATCTTATCTTCTCCCCTGTTTTGTGGGTCTTCCTTATCACTTCACACTCCCTTTTTCTCGCTATTCGTCATCCCCTTTTACGTATTGTGTTTGCCATCTCTCCTTCTTCAATGTTTTTATCTCCTTTTTGTTTACTCTTCATTAGTTCCTGTACTCGTTTCCGTTTTTCTGTTCTGAGCTCTCATGACCAAGATTTTCCCTCTCCCTCCTTCTTCCATTTCTCGTTTTTATACCAATGAATTGTTCTGGTTCAGTGGTTATGCATCTTTTGTACCTTGTAGCCTTCTCTCTCTCTCTCTCTCTCTCTCTCTCTCTCTCTCTCTCTCTCTCTCTCTCTCTCATTTATTCCTCCCTCCTCATATCCTGCTTTCAGCGTTTAACTCTCTCCTCTCCCTTTCCTCTCATTTACAATTATATCTCTCCCTCTGCCTTTCCACCTCCCCTTTCCATTCCTGTCCATCATCGACCCCTTCCCTTCACCTTCCCTTCATTCTCTATTCTCTCCACTCCCATATACGTCAGTCTCCTCTCTCTTTCTCCCTCTTTTCTTTCTCCCCTTTCTTTCTCCCCTTTTCCTATTATCCTTCCGTTCCTTGTCACTCATCTTGCCACACCTGCCACACTTTTTCTTTAACATCCAAGCTCCTATTACTTAGATTTGGCTGAAAATAATTGTCTGGCGTTAAAATTAATACAGTACTACCATGGCTTTCGCTCGCTGCGCTCATTCCTTGGCGAGGGCGTGACGGCATCACTGCTACTTCTGACAGTACACGTGAGACTAACACACCCCTCAGCGGACATCATTCTCTCTCTCTCTCTCTCTCTCTCTCTCTCTCTCTCTCTCACACACACACACACACACACACACACACACACACACACACACACACACACACACACACACACACACACACACACACACACACACACACACACACACACACACACATAATGTACTCGTATTGCAAACATTTACATAGCCATCTTCCTACATATCACTATCAAATCAATCACAGGAGGATGACCAAAATAAAAACAGCAGTAATATCTGCCTCTAACAATCTCGGTATGTCAGCTATTCAACACCCAATTATTTTCTTTTTAATATAAAGTAAGGTATCTAATAAAAAGCTATTACGATTCGTGGTGTTGCTACGAACGTTCACAGATACATATAAACACATAGACACTTACACACATGCAAACTCAACGCCAGAAACAACGAGAATGATTGTTGACTCAGCCTTGTGATTTAACTGCTATTAAAACTAAGACGCCTATGACTCTATCTCGGGTGAATAAAATCGTCTGACTTTACATGGAAAAGAAACCTAAGGCTATTCCAACGATGAAAGGGTTTATTCTTCCCCTCCTCTCTTCTCTCTCTCTCTCTCTCTCTCCCTCTCTCTCTCTCTCCCCGAATTATTCCCCTTTCACTTCCCCTCACCCTATCCCAGTATTTTTCTTACTCCTCTTTTCTCCCCTCAGTTCTTTTTATAATCTTCACTTTTTCGTTTTCTCTTAGTTATTTTTCTGGTTGATTTCATTGCTCCTCGTATGTTCCTCTTCTCTCTCTCTCTCTCTCTCTCTCTCTCTCTCTCTCTCTCTCTCTCTTCGTGTTGCCAGATCTGGTTTCTCTGTTTTGCATTTATTTTAGCTCTGTTTGCGTTTTTTGCTTCCCTGTCACTCTGTCTGTCTTTAAAAGCTCTTGTATTTCTACATCTTACATTTCTTTCAGCTTCCTCTTTCGATAGACAGATAGATAGATGGACAGACAGATATAAAGAGAGTCCAATTTCTCAGTTTTACGTTCTTTCTGTTCCT
>NC_137063.1:49770447-49775447 GCF_032717465.1 Coenobita brevimanus | reverse complement strand
TTTTCTTAAGCATCATCAGTTTCATCATCATCGACATTAATCATCATCACTCTTCATCGTCACTCATCATCATTATCATCATCATCATCATTTTCTTAACCAACATCATCATCATCATATTTCCTGCTTTACAAATGGATAGGTAAGATCCAGAACAAGGGAAGAGAATGCATATATCATCACCATCATCACCACATTCATCACCGTCATCATCATATTTCCTGCTTTACAAATGGATAGGTAAGATCCAGAACAAGGGAAGAGAATGCATATATCATCACCATCATCACCACATTCATCACCGTCATCATCAATCATGCTCTTTTCATCCTTAAAAATGTTGTTGGTAGAATCCATTACTAAAAGAAAAAAATGCAAAAAAAAAAAAATCAACAGGCTATCAAGTTAAATGGCTGACACAATCCCTCACCTTTCAAACCATCCCAGTCTGCTCTATCTCACATACAAAGAGAGAGAGAGAGAGAGAGAGAGAGATCCACATACATTTTTTCTTTAAGCGTCATCGGGTTGAAGAGGTTTAATTGCCTGCTTCGCTTCCCTATATCCTCGTTTATCTTATCCATCCATCTTCGTCTTCCGCGTCTCCTCCCACTTCCTGCCCTCAATCTATTCCCTCTCTCTCTCTCTCTCTCTCTCTCTCTCTCTCTCTCTCTCTCTCTCTCTCTCTCTTACTTCCTTCGCTAACTTTCCCCCTCCCCTGTCCTCTTATATTTCCTACCGTGTGAGGCAAAAGTTTGGTCTTACGTGGGAAATCCTGCTTGTAAACTTGGCTCACCTTTCGATGTTACAACCGAGTGGGTAAGAAATGGTTTGTTGAGGGATTCCGCTCCTCTCTCTCTCTCTCTCTCTGGTGGAAATATGGAAAAAGCAGGGAAGGAGCCAGACAGAAAGGAGATTATATACTTGACAAATATTTTAGTATAGATTGGAATAACTAGAGAAAAGAGAGAAGTAATTTGGAAACATGATGAGAAAAATAATTTGCTTCACAGTTCTTCATTAATTCGCGGGGAATGTAGAAAAAACACAGGAACACGAAGAAAGCGTTGGGGGGGAAAATAGAGGAATTCCTGAGAAACGACAAGTGTGATTCAGTGCAGGAAGATGGAAACAGCTTGGAAAAAGAAGGGATATTTTTCCCAAGCTCCTCTTCTCTCTTTTGCGGGAAATATCGAAGGAGGAGGAGGAGAGCAAGACCAAGAGACTAGACAAACTATTAAATGGAGGAATAGATAAAGAAATTGGGAATACAATAGAAGATGGAGGAATGGAAGCCTGAAAAAAAGGAGGGGTAAAGAGTTTCTCAGTGTCGTGTTCAATTTCCTTTTTTCATTCTTTCTTAACTGGGAGTGTGATGAGGAAAAGAGAAGAGTTGAGCGTCTTAATATTATAGATTCGTTTCTGAGGAGGGACGCGAATATCTACGGCCTATATGTTGAGTCTTACCTCTCTGAAGATTCGGGGTCAGGAAAGAGGTCAATGAACAGATAATAGCTAACTATGCGCAAATTAATGGCAAGCCTGCAGAGGAAAAAAAAAAATATTGAAACGATAAATAAAAGAAGTGTGGAACCATGTTAATCCTCTCATCGTCAAGCAAAGGATTCTGTACAGCGGACGATTTTTTTTTTTTTTATCATATGGAGAATGAGTATTAAAACCAGAGTCAACTTCTTTATGCAAGGAAGAAGGAAGGGCAGGAGTCTAGCCCTCAAAATTGTTCCCTCTAAGAAAAAAATAACAGAGCCAAATTCAAGATACGTTCATTTCGAGATGCCTGGTCACATTGCTTTTAAAAGACCGCTCCATTTTGTGATCGAAAAAAAAAATTATGTATATAAATGATTCTCTTGATACAGAGCTGTAGCATATTCAAAACCATACACATCATGCTGATCAAAACCAGAGAAGAAATTTGAACCACGTTGAGTACGACTCTTCCCGTCCGATCAGCGAAGTTAAGCAACGTTGGGTCTGGTTAGTACTTGGATGGGTGACCGCCTGGGAACACCAGATGCTGTTGGCATCCCTACGTGTCAAGTGGGGTTGGTGGAGGATTAGTGCCCCTCCCTGTAAAACAATCAACTCTAAGCCGTTGGCCACCCCGTTTGGGATACATGGCGTCTGGCAATGAATGAATGAACATTTTAGACTATTTTTCAACGCCATTTCACAGCCCTAGGCTTCCTCGATATTAATTTCCGCTTCATTGAGGTAGACGCGAAAAACATGCACTAATTTTGTTTTTACAGTATATCTTGCTACATAAAAAAAAATAATAATAAAAATAAGGCGTAACTGCACAAGGGAAGGGGATCGTCCACTGATATATATATATATATATATATATATATTGCGAATAATACTTGTGCAATTAATTTAGCGAAGATTTATCGATAATATATTCTCATAATCTAGACATTTTTTACAGCTTGGATGCATAACACAATAAAATAAGTCCACCTCAGCACAGAAATGAGAGTAATTGATTGAGTTTTCTGTCTGATTGTCTAGAAAATAAAATAACAAGATAGATAATGAAGATACATGTCACATACACTCAGTAACTTCACCTCGGAGGCTCAAAATGAGAATAGTTAATTGAGATTTCTGTCTGACTGTCTAATAAATAAAATAAAATAAAAGGGATAGATATTATACATACTCTCAGTAACTCCACCTCGTAGCTCAAAATGAGAAGAGCTTTTTTATTTTTTTTATGCAAGGAAGAAGGAACCAAAGGCCAGAAGCCAGCAATGTCGATGGAGTTGTTTGGCTGGCTCTCTAATAAATAAAACAGTACGGTAAGATAAATAAAAAGAATACAAATACTCTCTCATCATCAAGGCAATTCTGTTACTTTATTGCACATGAAGCCAAAGTTTTATACAGTATTAGGTAAGTATAAGTCACAGGAACTTTAAAGGATTATTACTGAAACTGTCTCCATGGTTACGAAAGCTCTAGTATTTCCAGTTAAAACCAGACGATTTTATTCATCTGAGAGTGAGTCATAGGAGCCAGAGACCCGTATTCTCGTCGGTTAAGGAAGCTCCCTAACGCCTCTTCCTCAGCTGTTTTTACTCTGCTTATTACATCTTGCCCTCCTTTTCTTACCGGTAATAATAAGGTGATGAAGAAGAAGAAGAAGAAGAGTAGGAGGAGGAGGGAAAGGGGAGAAAGGAGGAAGAGGCGACGGAGAAAATGGAAATGGAAAATGAGAAGGAGACGATGACGAAAGCGAAGAACAAAAACATTCATAACCAGCAATACTAATACCTCATCAGCAAACCAGGGAATGAATCCCAGGAGCAATTATCGCATTCTTAATCAGTATAATTACAACTTGCACACTGGAATAATCTCCCCTCCTAATTTACAACCCCTGCACCCAGTCACCCAGAGTTATCAGCACGCTCGCAGTCTCTCCACGAACGGATTATTTCACGTAAGAACACAAGGGAATAAGTCAGCATTGATTATACATACTGATCCGTGACTCCCTTCAGTACGATTATATCTTCAGGGTGATATGGAGAGATGACAAATTTTGGTCAAGTTAATGTAAACGGAAGGTAGCTTTAATACCGTTCTGCCTTTTTTTTCTTCTTTTGGTGTATGAAAGATGGGTAAAGAAAAAGAAAAAACACACTCTAGAGCATTCCCTTTTTGGGTTTCAGGTAAATAGTACTTATCTGTACAATAATCTAAGCAGATAGATAAATAAAGAAACAGATAGGTAAATGGATAGGTTGGTAGGTAGGTAGATATATACAATAAGCTAAACAGACACAGACAGATAGACAGATGAATAGATCTGGATGAAAGGAGACAGTCAGATATAGAAAGAGAGGGCAGGTGGTAAGGTAGGTAGGTAGGGATGGAAAGAGAAAGGTAGACAGATAGATAGATATAGATGGAAGGAGACAGACAGACAGACAGATAGACAGATATAGATGGAAGGAGATAGATAGAGAGATGGATGGATAGATTGATAGACAGAAACATAGAGAGACAGAAAGAAAAATGTTTCTCCATAAACATAAATCCTGTCCTGCGTCCATCAGCTCTGCCTACACAAGCCACGCATTCGCTAACATGTTTTCTGCTTAACGTCACCATCGCTCCTCTGACCCGCATTTCACCCAGCCTTAAAACTTGGCAACGACCTCGTAAGCTGACAACTGACATTTAAGGCTGTAGCAACGATTCCCAGGTCAAGGTTGCATCTAAAATCTGACCTTACCTGCACTGGGTCTTCCCTCCAGTCTCAAAGGATTAAGAAAAATGAATATTGAGGAGATCTACCGGTATCATAAATTTCACTCTTATCACATTTCTATCTCGTTCTTTTATACTGCGTTTACGCATGACTGATAAATATTCACGTGTTTACGGATACTCTCTTTTATGGTGTCGCAGCTCTTCATCAGTAGTGATATTAAATTTATAAGCACTTCCTTTCGTAACCCTCTGATTGTTTAAACAACTCTGGTATGCTATTCCTGCTAATACCAGATGATATGATTCAACTGGGTGAGTCACAGAGGTCTGAGTATTAAGAAAGATGGAAGATAAAACAGAGGTGCAGTTTTCCTGACCCTCCATTCGGTTATGGTATCGATGCTAGGTAGATCGCCAGAGACAGGCAGACAACAACAATGTTTTTTTTTTTTTTTTCTGTTTGGAAGGTGATGATGTCGTGGATAGAAAAGTGCGCTGCTTTCCGAACGGATGTACGATCGATCCTGCGCTTGGGCAGAGAACAGTATGTCTATTTGAATCTGGTTAAAACAGGATATTGATCTACCGCATGACCCACAGACTCAGGTCATAAAAATACCACTGCTAACGCCATAACACCAGTCCTGCATGAGGAAAACTTAGCATGTATTCAGCATAAACACTTGCTATCAACGACTAAGTGGTGATATATGAAGGTGTGTGACTCAGGGAACGGACATTGTAATCTATACCCA